>NC_138534.1:9009958-9327775 GCF_964234715.1 Podarcis melisellensis
ACGGCAAAACTAGCATACGAAGCCCTTCCTATAATTTTGAAGGGAAATGTAACCAATCCAACTTAAACTTCTTTAATTGCATTGCTTCCTCAGCCAGCCATTTTAAAGGAAATGTGTGAAGTCTTTAGTCCTGTATTGTAAATGGAGCTTTGTAGTGCCTACTCAGAAGTAAGTCACACTGTGTAAAATGGAGCTTACTCCCAGGTAACTGGGTAAAGACTGTGCAGCCGTACACAGCAATCCTAAGCATTTTTCCTCAGAACTAAGTCCCACTGAATTCAACAGGATTTACTCTCTGGTATGTTCTGATCATTCTCTCAGTTTCCGTTGTTGTATCCCGCCTTTTCCCCTAACAGGGACTCAAGGCAGCTTATAGCTACGGCTTTATTTCATTCCATTTATCTGTTGAAGATGCTGTACACAATCCCTTCCCTCACACATTTTTTTCTTCACAACAATCCTGTGAGGTAGGTTAGGTGGAGAGGTTGTAACTGGCTCAAGGTGACAGATGTATATGTGTCTATGGCATCTATGTTTGTGGGAGATCAAACACGGGAGTAGCTTAACAGTACTGCTTAAGGTGCCCCGATTACAAAATTGTAGAAATCGAGAGAGATATAGCTGCACCACCAGCAGCATATCTCTTTTTTCTTGTATCCAAAAATGCAAGAAGGGCTTTTACACTTGCCAGAAGCTCGGCTCTGCCCTTGCCGATCTTGGAAGGATCCTTTTTAAAAAGTCCCATATGACCAAAGAATTTGTGCCTGTCCATTGGGGGATATAGGAAGCCCTGAACACATATTTTTTAGATGTCCCTTTTACGATGAGGCACGTAGAAAAACCATTGAGCCCCTGCTGGTGAGGCTTGCTGACCTCCCGGTAAAACAAAAATTCGATCTTCTCCTGTTAGGCAAAAGCCACATGACAACCCGGATTTTTGCCAGATCTGTAGGCGCAGACCACCCCCCCCCCCCCGATTCAATCTAGTTTGTTAAGAAAATTCCCAAACTCGGATCCACAGGCAACTTTCGGTCATTTCTCTAAGGTAGCCTATTTTAAAGTTTTTATGTGTTTGTATGCCTGTCGCACTTTTAAACTTAAAATCCATTGTTGTATATTGTTTAAAATGTTTGTTTTGCTTTTGGGATTGTACTTCCATTTGTATTTCTCAAGCTGGTCTCTGACCGTAATAAATTTCATGTCATGTCATGGGAGTAGCTTCTTCATGTAGAAGAGACTGTCCTTATTTTCACCTGAGAAATGTTGGAGCGTATGGGATCAGGGTGGGGAGATTGCATAGGAAGAGCGGCCGTTTTTCAGAGAGGAGAAGCTGTGAGTAGGAGTAGGGAGCCTGTACAATTTGTACATATTCAGACAATGAGCCAAAGCCATGAAATCAGGTAGCTCCCACTGGTCTGCGCACTCTGGGGCTCCTCAGCCAAAAGAAGGCGCCGAACAGCTTACACGTATCAATGGTTTATAATCTAAAAGACGTGACACAAAAGGAAAATGAACTGGGAAGGAAGATCAATCTCAGGCAGTTCCTTAGTTACAGAATTCTTGTCATAAAGACCTACTGGAATGGATAATATAAAATATTTTGATGTATTATTATTTTTTAATGTCCCAGAATATCTGGGACAGTAAATTAAAATAATTTAAAAGCAACGCTCGTGCACTTAAAGAAAAAGGGAGCATCTTAGCAGAGGCCTCTACTCTTCTGTGCTGTGAAGGAGGGAATACCATATTTTTTGCTCTATAAGACTCACTTTTTCCTTCCTAAATAGTAAGGGAAATGTGTGTGCGTCTTATGGAGTGAATGCAGGCTGCACAGCTATCCCAGAAGCCAGAACAGCAAGAGGGATCACTGCTTTCGCTGCGCAGTGATCCCTCGTGTTGTCTGACTTCTGAGATTCAGAATATTTTTTTTCTTGTTTTCCTTCTCCAAAAACTAGGTGCATCTTGTGGTCTGGTGCGTCTTATAGAGCGAAAAATACGTTATATCTTCTAAGTGAAGCATGATGTATGACCTGTGTGAGCATCATTCAGGTGGCAAGCACCCTTTTGAGAGACCCCCGCCCCGCAAAAACAGAGAAGGGGAATTTGTTTCTTCTAAGATGGCACCTGCCACCCACTAGCATAACGCCATGGCACAGAGATTCATACCGGTGCTTTTGGGGAACAAACCTGCTTTACACACCTGTCCCCAGCTTTTTGCAATAAGCATAATGATTAGGAAAACGCACTGGGAATTCTGGCCTGTTCTCCTGTTTCCCACTGTGTTGCAGCCTGCCAGAACAGTGACTAGCTGGTGAGTGGGTTGTAGGAGTCCCTTTTCTCATTCCTCTTCCTTGCTGCCAGTGACAGAAATGGCCTGTTCCGACTTCAGTGCAGGGATACTGCAGGTAATTTATTTGTTCATAATGATTTATAATGTTTATATATTTATTTTCAGCAGAAAGCCCCAAAAGCTATTTACAGGATGGATGGAGATTTAAAACTGGTTAAAACATCTTAAAACCCTGCCATTTAAAACCGAACAGATTATCTAAAACCATGTCCCAACAACAACAAAAATTAACTCTCGTAGGGCCCAGTGAAATATATATATTTTCTTTAAACCACTTGCTTCTGAAAGAAGGAAAGCGAAGAAAATAAGTGGACCATAAGGTTCTGGGACTATTGTATTACTGGGCCTGTTCCTGACAGATGAAAATCTCACAGCCAAATAAGTCAACATTTACGGTATATCATGGATCTTAAGGCTGAAGATCATAATGACTGAAGTTGCTGGGAGAAGTTTTAAAGACTGGCATAGTGTACTTGGATTTTTTAAAAAAAGAACCTTTCATCACAAGGATTGCTATTGCAACCTATGCTTCTTTTTTATTTTTATTTTATTATTATTATTATTATTATTATTATTATTATTATTATTATTATTATTAAATTAATCTATATTGGTTTAAAATCAACACACAACCAAAGCTTGAAAAAAGAAAACAAAGAAAAGAAAATGAAAACAAAAGAAAAGAAGCACAATACATCTCTTACAAACAGAAAACAATAGAATGTGCTTTTCAACCTGCTCATAAACAATCCATAGCTAGGAGTGAGCCAACACTGGTCCAAGACATTTTGACAAACCACAAAATGGTGTGTGCCCCACTCCAAGGAAGAAGGGGTGAGCATCTACATCAGAAACAATGGTGGAAGGAGACTAGTAGTACCTTCTGTTTACCAAGAAGCCACTGTAGAGGCGGTAAGGGGGCGCCGGTGAGGAGGTAGCACATGCGGCCTCAAGGGGGCGCTGCAGCAGTGATGCATTCCTTGGAGCCAGGATCTGCTGCCTCCGTCAGTCATGCCACCCGAGGCAGTCACCTCACCTTGCCTCCTCAGTGAGCCGGCCCTTGGGTGAGCAGTGAAGTGGCCAAGTTTGCTGATGATTGTTCAGGGTCCTAAAAACAAAAAGAGACTGTGAAGAGCTCCAAAAGGACCTCTCCAGACTGGGAAGTAAAATTCAATCCAATGTAAACAAGTGTAAAGTAGCATATGTTGCGACAAAAAAATCTCAATTTCACACATGCTCATGGGATATTATTATTATTATTATTATTATTATTATTATTATTATTATCATCATCATCATCATCATCATCATCATCATCATCATCACCATCTGGCTGGGTTTCCCCAACCACTCTGGGCGGCTCCCAACAGAATATTAAAAACACGATAAAACATCAAATATTACAGGGAACCAGGCAGAGGGCCTTTTCGGTAGCAGCACCCACCCTGTAGAACGCCCTCCCACCAGATGTCAAAGAGAAAAACTACTACCAGACTTTTAGAAGACATCTGAAGGCAGCCCTCTTTAGGGAAACTTTTAATGTTTAACAGACTACTGTATTTTAATACTTCGTTGGAAGCCGCCCAGAGTGGCTGGGGAAACCCGGCCAGATGGGCGGGGTATAAATATATTATTATTATTATTATTATTATTATTATTATTATTATTATTATTATTATTATTAACTATGGTGTTTGCTCCCACAGGAGGCAGTGATGGTCACCAACTTGGATGGCTTTAGAAGAGGGTAAGACAAGTTCGTGGAGGTAAAACCTGTCAATGACTATGTGATGGTTCTAGGGGTTGCTCGTGCGTAAGCCGGTGCAAACACCTGGCTGTATTGCCTGAGTGAACCTTTTCTGTCCGGACAGCCACTCACCCGTGGCTGTCTCAATCGCTGGCAGAATCCGTCAGTGGGCGTTTCTTAAACTTCTTCCAGCAAAGAAGCTCTTGGACGCCTAGTCTCCTCCTACTCTCTCTGTGCGAAAGCCTTCTGCGCAAGGAGGGCGTAGGCAGCGGAGGACCTCTACTCTCCCCGCTGGTCCCTGGCAAGGAGTCATGGGACCGCCTCGCCGCTTCCCCCATCTGCCCCCCTTCTCCACTGGTGCTACGCTGATTCTCTTCCCCAGAAGATGGGCTGCCTCTCCCAATCTCGGGGCGCTCTTTGGAATCCCTCTGGATCTTGCTCTCTCCCTCCGGCACTGATGGCAGTTCCTGACAGACTACTAGCTGCGATGGCTGTGCTTTGCCTTCGCAGTCAGAAGCAGTAATACCAGTTACTGGAAACTATAGGAAGGAAGAGTTCTGTTGTGTGCAGGTTCTGCTTGCAAGTTTCCCACAGGCATCTGGTTAGCTACTGTGAGAACAGGACGCTGGACTCGGCTGGTCCATTGGCCTGATCCATGAGGGCTTTTCTTATTTTCTTCAAGATCAAACCTTGTGCCTTGAATTGTTCCCAGGAACAAATGCATAACCCACAGAAAGGTTTAAAGATCTTGCTGCATGCCACCCTACTCTCTGTGTGGTGTGAGATTCCATGGGGGCCAAGCACTTTACCCAGGGTTCTTGTTTCCTTTGGAAATGAGGCATAGCAGAAACTGTGGTGTCTATATGATATATGGTTTATTTACACACATATATAAACCACAGAGCCTAAGACTTGCCGATCAGAAGGTCAGCGGTTCGAATCCCCGCGACGGGGTGAGCTCCCGTTGCTCGGTCCCTGCTCCTGCCCACCTAGCAGTTCGAAAGCACGTCAAAGTGCAAGTAGATAAATAGGTACCGCTCCAGGTTAACGGTGTTTCCGTGCGCTGCTCTGGTTTGCCAGAAGCGGCTTAGTCATGCTGGCCACATGACCCGGAAGCTGTACGCTGGCTCCCTCGGCCAATAAAGTGAGATGAGCGCCCCAACCCCAGAGTCGGCCACGACTGGACCTAATGGTCAGGGGTCCCTTTACCTTTATATATAACCTGAGCCTACGATGGAGGGGCTCACAGCACTCCAAGAGGTTCTTGTTTCTCCCATGGCCCCAGTCATGGATGCCAGTAAAAATCATCCATTGCGCTCTGTCCCTCTTCTGGCTTGCTGTGTTTAACAGACTGCAACTTTTCCCTCCAGCTTGCTCATACTTTCAGTCTGCAACTATTTTTCTTCTAGCCCATATCATCCCCTGCTGCAATCCTAAACTCAACTATGCATTGTTTCTGTTAACTAGCTCTATGTTGAAGGACTTGCTCACACCTCTCTGCCATCAGACACAGAGTAGTTGCTTTATTAATCGCCCATGGCCTGCCTTTTATTCTCCATAATGGTTCTTCTCCCAGGCTATTTCCTGAACAGGAAACTGGTTTGGCCTGTATTTTAATACTTTGCTAAATCCACCTTGTGGCAGACCATTTTAATACTCCAAGCACGGATTAAACTCCAACACCCACTAGACCCAGGAATTTTAGGGAATGATTTGGCACACAGGAGTTTAGGGGAGTCAAGGCACCTACATGCTTGTAACAATATATATAATATAGGATGTGAAACACAGTAAGTGCAGCAGAAGTAGTGTGAAAAGGCCTTCCTTCACTACTTTGAAACCACACATGCATATTTTAATGTCCTGGAGTAACTGCTGAGTGGGGAAACAATCATGCAAGCTTTCGACATATTAGGGAAAGCCAGCTGCAGTGAGCACCTATTGGCTAGTGCCTATACCAACCAACACACCTCCACCTAGAGGCATTAAAGGCAGACAAGTGTGCATTGGGAGGAATTTCCAACGAGTTCTGTTGGCATAAACTGTAAACTCCTTGTCCTCTGCCACCAGATATTGCCCGGAATATCATAATAATTAGAATGACAAATGCACATTTGCTCATTTAGCTTAAAGATATTTTGAGCGCAGAATTTGAGTTTCCTTGGGACGGAATTTAGATGCAGCGTTCATTTTGGCACATGATGCACCTAGGGCAATTTGGCTCCTTGGCAGTCACCCTGCCCCAAGAGTCTATGCAGTAATTTGCATCTGCCTCCTGCCTGACTGAAGCTTACAAGCTGTATTCTGTGTGTTTGTGTGTGTGTGTGTGTGTGTGTGTGTGTGTGTGTGTCTGTCTGTCTGTGTGTGTGTGTGTGTGTAAGGTGCTCTGATCCACCTGGACATTCAAGCCCTCCCCCTGCCACCTGGGTGGGGCCAGGCAAACATAGAAGCTTCAGGACTGAGAGCCAGTGTGGTGTAGTGGTTAAGAGAGGTAGTCTCGTAATCTGGGCAACCGGGTTCGCGTCTCCGCTCCTCCACATGCAGCTGCTGGGTGACTTTGGGCTAGTCACACTTCTTTGAAGTCTCTCAGCCCCACTCACCTCACAGAGTGTTTGTTGTGGGGGAGGAAGGGAAAGGAGAATGTTAGCTGCTTTGAGATTCCTTAAAGGGAGTGAAAGGCGGGATATCAAATCCAAACTCTTCTTCTTCTTCTTCAGGACAGCCCTGAGGGTTTTGGCAACCCTATTACTCACCAGTTGCAAGTGCCGCCCCCTATAGGCTGCCCCATCTGTGGTTGCTTAGTGATGTGGCTGGCTACCCTTAGAGCACAGTGGAGCCTGAAGCTTGCCCAGATCCACACTCCTGCATCTCCATGAACTTTTGGACTGCAAACTGAGCAGGAATAGAAACCTAGCGTTAGCGCATGCGTTGCCTCTCTCTCCCTCTCCCTCTCTTTCCCAAAGTGGGAACACACGTTCCCTTCCAGCAGCCCCAGTCCATTCCTGCACACCCAACCTCCACACCTGGACTGCAGCCAAAAACACCTTCCAAACTCCCCCTTCCCTTCCCTCCCTCCCGCTCCCGCTCTGCAGTTTTGGCAGCGCCTGCCACGAGGAGCCTGCTTCAATTTGGAAATGTACTTAAGGCCTTGACTCAGCCGAACTTCTGGGGGCCCAAAGGGCAGGGGTTTTTAAAGGACCCTCAAAAGATGTGTCAAACTGAGCTCCCCTGATCCATTTTGCTTTTCCGAGGAAGATTTAGCAGTCAGAGCCCAGAGCTGGCTAACTGCAGTTCTTCTCCATCTCCTCTCCCAGCTTTAGCCTGCGCCGTCTCAAAGAGCCCGGTCCCTCCCTCCTCACATCGCAGTCTATAAATCCATTTGGCTTTTGCAATTCCCCTCCCCCCTTTATGGTCCAATTGCTCTTCTCTCCCCCCTCCCCTCTTCCCTTCGCTATTTTGTTTCAGCCTTTCTTCTCGTTTTCTTTGTTCTTAACTTTTGCCAATATTTTTAACAGCACATTTCTGCAAATTGCTTCCAAAAGTCTGCAGTTGTAGAAAATCTATCACGGAGCTTGGGGTTTGATTCAAAGTTCAACATGGTTTTATATCCTCCCTATAATATCTATTTGAACACGTCCATTGGCCAACACAGAAAGTTAGTTTTGGCTGTGTTCTTTGCTGAGGCTTTCATAGGTTTTCCCCCCCAAATCTATTTGCTTTTTCCTTACCAAATGTCAGGAGTGTTTTAACCCTTACCCTTGGAGACAAGGCAGTCCCAGCCAATCAGAAGGGTTTTATGCCTTGGTGCCCCCCCCTGTACACCTTTGAACCCTACAATTCAAATTCAGAACTGAATCAAAACTGACTCTTGACTCAAGTATTTTCATCTTTTGCTTCTAATCCCAAGCCATCCTGGCTTGGACCCAAAATTCGCAGTTGGCAGAGAACTCACCTAGGTATTTACAACTCTGGTTCTCGTCCACACGGTTTCCTTTGTAGGCCTCTCTTTTACCCTAGCCTGATCTGCTTCTTTCCCCACTTTCTCTCCTTCTATTTCCGGCAAGTCTTTCTTTTCCTGACATTTCAATCTTTCCTGCCCCATCCCCGTTCCCCCCAATCCCGTCCCCTCCTTGGTTCCACACACATGTCCAGCAGTTCCAGGTTAACACTTACCCTTGGCCTCCCTGGGGGGAAATTCTTGCCCAGACCAGGGTGACACTGGGGCAGAGCCGGCCCACCCTAGAGGCAAAGTGAGGCAACTGCCTCAGGCAGCAGAATCAACAGGAACAGCAGATCCGACCTTCAAGGATTACATCGCCTGATGCTGCCGTAGCAGCTACAGCTATGGCGTGCTCCCTGGAGGCTGAGTCTGCCTCCTCCTCAGGAGACCCCCGGTGCCACCTCTACCTTAGCCTCTTGGCAAATAGGAAGTGAAGAAGAAGAAGAGTTTGGATTTAATATCCTGCTTTATCACTATCCTAAGGAGTCTCAAAGCGGCTAACAATCTCCTTTTCCCTTCCTCCCCCACAACAAACACTCTGTGAGGTGAGTGAGGCTGAGAGAAGTGTGACTAGCCCAAGGTCACCCAGCAGCTGCATTTGCAGGAGCGGGGAAGCGAACCTGGTTCACCAGATTATGAGTCCACCACTCTTAACCACTACACCACAATGGAGGAAATGGCGGGGGCTGCCCTCTGGGGTCTTCTGAGCCCATTCCCCCACCCCCTGACTTGACAGCCTTTGATTCCCTCTTCAGCTATCAGCTAAGGCTAATTTGATTCCTGTTTGTTCCTGAGATAGGTCTTTATTTCCCCTTGTTCCTGATATAAATCTTCACTCAACTCTTCTTCCCTGGCATGAGGAGATGCCATTTTGTGCCAAAATGTTTTGCACTGACCCTGCACCTGGATGAGGTGGTACTCTCTGTGCTTCTCAAACTGCCCCAAATCCACAGTTGGCCAAGAATTCACCCAGTGCATGTCCCCAGCTTAGCCAAGTAGTGCAAGAATCATAGAATCATAGAGTTGGAAGAGACCACAAGGGCCATCGAGTCCAACCCCCTGCCAAGCAGGAAGCACTATCAGAGCACTCCTGACATATGGTTGTCAAGCCTCTGCTTAAAGACCTCCAAAGAAGGAGACTCCACCACACTCCTTGGCAGCAAATTCCACTGTCGAACAGCTCTTACTGTCAGGAAGTTCTTCCTAATGTTTAGGTGGAATCTTCTTTCTTGTACTTTGGATCCATTGCTCCGTGTCCGCTTCTCTGGAGCAGCAGAAAACAACCTTTCTCCCTCCTCTATGTGACATCCTTTTATATATTTGAACATGGCTATCATATCACCCCTTAACCTCCTCTTCTCCAGGCTAAACATGCCCAGCTCCCTTAGCCGTTCCTAATAAGGCATCGTTTCCAGGCCTTTGACCATTTTGGTTGCCCTCCTCTGGACACGAAAACCAGCACATGTTGTCAGTGGGTTGAAATGGGCCTTACACTGGGATAGGTGTTTTAGTTTTGGGACCAAAGGAGGCAAAGAGAACTCACCTAACAAACACACACAGAGTAATTGAGGGTGTCTCCAGGTGACCTGTTTATTGAGCATTCATCTTGATTTATTTCCAGGGATATTAGATGGCATTGGCTATTTAATGAGCATTCACTCATATGTTTGTGAGGAGGTTAAGTGGCATTGCATCAAAGCAAGGGTTATCTCACACTTTCCAGTGCATTTCTCCTCACTTTCCTTACTGCAAAAAGTCCAATTGTGCAAGACCTGAATTTGCTGAAATGGCGACAGTCTGGAAGCACTCCTATTATTACTGAAACAGAAGGTATAGTACTATAATATGATAATGCTATAAACATTATTATAATATAGTGCTGCAGCATTATAGCTCCATAATAAATTAACACTACAGTCATATCTTGGGTTAAATGTGCTTCAGGTTGAGTGTTTTTAGGTTACGCTCCGCGGTGACCCGGAAGTAACGGAGTGTGTTACTTCCGGGTTTCGCCGCTCGCGCATGCACAGATGCTCAAAATGATGTAATGTGCATGCACAGAAGTGGTGAATTGCGACACGCGCAGATGTGGAGACGTGGGTTGCATTTGCTTCAGGATGCGAACGGGGCTCCGGAATGATCCCATTCGCATTCAGAGGTACCACTGTATAGCAGAATGACATTATAGAACTATACATCTCTTTGAATTAAAAATAAAATAGCCAAAAAAGGGTATTAGTCAGAGCTCACCATGAACTCATCCCCTGTTCCCTTGTTCTCTTAGAATGGCAATGGTGCTTACTTGAGAGGTGCTGGAGCTGAGCTCTGGTGAGCTCCAACTGGAAAATAAAAGGCCCTGGTATTAGCAATAATTAAATGATTGATTAAAATAAATATAAAAACAGGGTTATAGAACAGCACCCACCACCAGAGTGATTGTGAAAGTCTGCTGAGCTTTAAATAGATCCAGTCACAGCAACGATGTCATACCCACTGTTGTGGGCAGACCATAGCAGGATAGATGCATGGAAAAAACCACAATACCCCTGATAGTGTGGAAAGTTAATTGCAGTACTGCTTGTAGTTTACAACAGAGAAGATTGGGTAGCACTAGGAGCAACTCACCTGGAAGCAGCTCCAATGTTATTTATGTTCCAGGAGGTTTTGTAGTGCACCACAAGAACTTACTATCTAGAGACAATTGTGGGATGAATGCGCTGCAGGCAAAAATGTCTCTTTCATACTCCTTTCATCACTTCGAACTATCTGTCATTTGTCTTCAGTCATGAATGTCAGTGCCCAGAGTTCGAGATGCAGGCAGCCTGATTAATGACACAGAAAGAAGGACTGCTCTAGTCCTGCAGAGACCATATACCAGAACGATGTCTGTCTGAACACTTTGGTGAAGAAGAAAATTCTGCTGGGTGCGTGTACCAAATCACTGCCCTCAACATCACATGTCATTGGTTGCTGACAGGGTTGTGGTATGGAGGGAGTTAGGCTACGCATGCCTTCGGCCACTGCTGCACACACAATGGGTTTTGTTTTCCGTTGTGTAAACTGAACAAAAGACCTCAGTGAAATCTCCAAACACGAATCACCAGAAGTGGCAGCTGCAAGGCCGACAACTACATTGCAGACTTGGGATACTTTTTGTTGTGTTGTTGTTGCTAAAGGAAGAATATGGAACTTATTAAAGTTTAATTTGGAACTTACGGGGAGGCTGGTTTCACCTGAACAGCAAGCTCTGTAGAGGTTGCTCGAAACTCGGTCTGTGCAACAGCTGCTCTTTCTGCGCAACAGGCCTCCCGAGTGCAGCAACGCACCACGTAGATCTGCTGCCGCCGTGCCATTTTGTTCTCCAGGCTGCCACAAAACATTCTTGCCGGCAGTCTGTGGCACTCTGCAGAAAGTCACGTGGTGGCAGCTGATCCGCACTGCAAGCCAGCATTGGGATACGTTAGCATATTGTTGCACTAAGATTTGGGAGACCAACCTTCAGATCCATGAAGTTCCTTGCTGGGTGGCCTGGGAAGAAGGGAGAACTACGTATACACTGCCTTGTGCTCCCTGAGAAAGACATGCATGTAATAATATGTGCAGTGTTGGCAAATTTGGCTTCAGGTAACTTCTATGCAGGGACGCGGGTGGCACTGTGGGTTAAACCACAGAGCCTAGGACTTGCCGATCAGAAGGTCGGCAGTTCGAATCCCTGCGACGGGGTGAGCTCCCGTTGCTTGGTCCCTGCTCTTGCCAACCTAGCAGTTTGAAAGCATGTCAAAATGCAAGTAGATAAATAGGTACCGCTCTGGCGGGAAGGTAAAAGGCATTTCCGTGAGCAGCTCTGGTTCGCCAGAAGCGGCTTAGTCATGCTGGCCGCATGACCCAGAAGCTGTACGCTGGCTCCCTCGGCCAATAAAGTGAGATGAGTGCTGCAACCCCAGAGCTGGTCACGACTGGACCTAATGGTCAGGGGTCCCTTTACCTTTTACCTAACTTCTATGCCTCTTGTTGTTTGTGTGGAAGGGCAGTTGTGCTCCCAGGTTTGAAGGGGACCTGGGATAGGATACCCTCTGGGCCCCCTCCCCACTATTGCACCATTCCCCCCCCGCCCACTTCCATGCTGCTCGCACACTCTCCCCTTGCCTATCAGGTGGCAGAAAGAAAACAGAAACAAACCAGCTAGACTGGTAAAGAAAAAGCAATTTATATGTGTTGTACATGCGATATAACGTTGTGCCACCAGAAGGCGACGTGGAGTCCCGTTTTTCTCTACCTGTTTTCCCTGTTTAAATTTACAACACTTTAAACTGAAACGCTTCTCTGATGTGTCTAGATCCAGCCCCTTTTCTTCTGTTTGCAGGGTTGGGGTGAAAAAAAAGGGGGGCCTGTTTGTTCTCTTCCCTGCCAGGTAAGCAGCAGCAGCAGGTGGGAACAAACAGGACCGGTTTTATTTCTTTCAATAAATAAAACCAGAAAGGGCATTGTCAGGCAGTGGGAAACGAAGGAGCAGTTCCCTTTTTCATTCTTCAGACCTTTTGACAGAGGTTGCCTCAGGTACACTTTCTAGGAAGGAAGGAAGGGAGGAAGGGAGGAGGGAGGGAGGGAGGAAGGAAGGGAGGGAAGAAGTGCTCTATCCCTGGCTGGCCTCACCTGTCCTGGCCCCTGACCAGATGGTGGTTTGCTTTCCTCTTTTACAAAGCTTTCACAGAGGAGATGTGCTGCCACAGGGTAAAACACCTGAAAGTTGTGTCTGCCGTTTTCATTGGGGCCCAGGGAGGCAGAGCACTCTGGGAAAATTAAGATGGTGGGCATGTCTGCCTGGGGCTTTGCGCCACAGCAGCACACCTGCTTTGTAAAGAGAAAGAAGAAGGTGGGGTGAGGGGAGATGTTGCGGTACGTGTTACTGATGTGGTGCTGGGATGACCAGTGACCCGTCTCAGACAGAGGTTGTATCCAGGCCTGTACTATTAAGATTTTTTGATTGGAGACACCAGGGGCCTATTCTGCAGACAACTTGTGTTTTCTACCCCAGGGAAACACCTTCCTTGAAGGGTTGTCTGCTTCTGCTACTTTAACATAAAACAGACTTTGCAACTTTAACACCTAGCCTCTAGATCAGTGTTTCCCAACCTTGGGCCTCCAGTTGTTTTTGGACAACATCATGGATGATGGGAATTGTTGTCTGAAAGCAGCTGGAGACCAAATGTTGGGAAACACTGCAGATGTTTCAGCCTACAACTCCCATTAGCTCCAGCCAGTGTGGAGGACCAAAGCGTAGGGACACTGAAATATACTCCGAGTTGAGAGTGGATGCCATTCTGAGTTCCTTGAGGCCCGGAGCTGAAGCCTGGATACATGGTGCGAGGCAGCGGTGCGGCAGGTGGCAGTGTTGCGGTGCTGTGTGTGGCGGTCAGCTCAGCGGGATCCCACCTTTGTCGCCACAGAGTCAAGAGTGGGTTTCATGCTCTTTATTCAGCTCATAGTGGTGCGGAGGAATAGAAGTACCCCCATAATGTCTGCTTTATATACATTATTTACAAAATGGGCCCCACGTGATTGGCTATTTCTGGGATTCACCCCACGTGATTGGCTATTTCTGGGATTCAGGTTGCGAATTCACTTCCACCTAGAGCTGGATTGGGTGGCTCCTGTGGACCAATCAGACTGCTGCATTCGGGACCCTATTGTTCTAGGACCAATCAGACTACTGCATTCTGAATCCTATTGTTCTAGGACAATAGGCCTTTTGGATCCTGTTCAACTCAGTACATAACGGACAGCCTGTGTGGAAGACACCCTGCTGACTAGCTCAGTTGGTTAGTGTGTGGAGCTGATAACAGCAAGGCTGCAGGTTCGATCCCCATAAGAGACAGGTGCATGTTCCTGCATTGCAGGGGTTGGACTCTATGTTCCTCAGGGTCCCTTCAAATTCTATGACTATGTGCTGTCTCTCCAAACAGTGTTCTGAACAAAGGAAACAAGTGCACATGAATGCACATCTACCACCCACCACATTAATAGTCAATCACGGTGGCACAGGCCAGGTGCAAGGGAAGAAAGGGGTCTTGTGCCTTTGTTGTAAAGCAGAGAGGTTTTCAGCAACTACAGCTTTTTTTCTTTTTTTATATTTTTATTTGATTTTCAAAAATAAAAAGAACAAATAAGAGAAGAAATAAAGTTACAGCAAAATATCATAAAAATTCCACATGTCAAGATTACTCTGAATCTCCTGACTTCCCCCATCCCATCCATGGGTCCTATTGGTTCTATTTTCAACTGCATGTCAATACTTCTCTAATTTTTCATATTCCTAAATTATCTATACTTTCTGTTACATTACACGTGTATTTAGAATCCTGCTAATGTTTTGACCTGTTTACAATGATTTTGTAAAGGCAAAGGTAAAGGGACCCCCCCCCCCACCATTAGGTCCAGTCGTGACCGACTCTGGGGTTGCGGCGCTCATCTTGCTTTATTGGCCGAGGGAGCCGGTGTTTGTCTGCAGAAAGCTTCCGGGTCATGTGGCCAGTATGACTAAGCCGCTTCTGGCGAACCACTGGAGCGGTACCTATTTATCTACTTGCACTTTGACATGCTTTCTTTTTTTAAAAAAATTTTTTATTCAAAATTATAACAAAACATATTTTCCAAAAACATATCCTTATTCCCCCCCATTTTTCCTCCCCCCACCCCCCACAAACCCCACCCCACCCCCCGACTTCCCTCAGTTCCAGTCTTTGGTTTCTCCAATAATGCTATTTTCTGCATGTTACAGAGTTGCATAGATCCTCCAACTGTTTAGCTAATTATTATCAGTAAAAAATTGTGGATGTTTATTCAAAACCTGCCAAGGAGTTCAGTTCACTTTGTTGCGTCTTCAAATACTTTCTGAAAGGTTCCCATTCATCCTTAAAGTCACAGTTATCCTTGTTGCGTACCTTATGTGTCAATTTTGCCAGTTCTGCATAATCCATCAATTTTTCTTGCCATGATTCTTTAGTTGTGATTTCTTCAGTCTTCCATCCTTCAGCAACTACAGCTTTTCTGATCCCTACATGACAAGTGGCACGAGCCCAAATTTCCCCTTATGTACAAATATTAAAGTTACAGGAGCCCTGCCGAGTTCTCCTTTGCATCTGGTCACGACAGCCCAGGAGCACGTCTGCTTATCGGAACTATAAATGTATTTTATTTGCTATGCATGTTTAATTCTTAAAATCTTCTGTAACTGGGGGCTCCCTGGGGTTTGCGGATAAGAGCCAAGATGTACTGTTCAGTCTCTTGAATATCATTCACATACATTGACATTTACATGCTATTGCTGTAAGTGATAATTCATAACCATTGTTTAGAATTTTGTGTCACTGTTCCATATAACAGTTATCTGTCGTGAGGTTGTTTTGTAGGCTCTTCATTCTCTGTTAACAGTTCTAATAATGTTTCAGATATTTGGCTAATATCGGGTCATATTTGTGCCAAACAACAAAATTGCATGATTTACTTTATTTTGAAAAAAGTAAATAGCAGACATAAATAATCAAATCATAGAATTGTAGAGTTGGAAGGGATTCCAAGGGTTAAGTAGTCCAAACTCCTGCAAAACGGAAATCTCAACTAAAGCTTCCATGACCGATGGCCATCCAACCACTGCTTAAAAACCTCCAACGAAGGAGAGTCCACAACATCCTGATGGATGGAGACAGTTCCACTCTCCAACAGCTTGTACCATCAGAAAGTTCTTCCTGGTGTTTAGTCAGAATCTCCTTTCTTGTAACTTGAATCCATTGTTTCAAGTCCTAGCCGGCGCAGGAGAAAACAAGCTTGCTGCATCTCCCAGGTGACAGCCCTTTATATATTAAAAGATGGCTCTGATGTTTTTGATCTGTTTTATATTTGTTTTTTGGTTCTCTTTTGTAGGCTATCTTGGAAATCTAGATTAATAAAACTGTGTTGTTGTTTTAAAAAGATGGTTCTCATATCTCCTCTCATATCTCCTCTTTTCTAGGCTAAACAAACATGGGGTCCCCAATTTGGACCATGGCAAAAGAGGAGGGACTTTAACCCTTTGTCTCCACTCCAGTCATGAGTGGGGCTGAGCAGCCAATTTACATATCAGTTGATCAAGGGCTTTTTTTCGTGATTAAATACTTTAAAGCTGAGGTAGAAAACCTGTAGCCTTCCAGGTGTTATCATACTCCAGCTTCCATCAGCCCCAATCAACATTATCAGCAGTAAAACATGATGGGAATTGTGATCAAACGGTAGTTGGAGACAGGGCCAGCCCATTTATGAGGCAAGGTAAGGCAACCGCCTCAAGCGACAGGAACCACAGGAGCATCAGATTCTGATGAAGATCCTTAATCCCTCAGGTGCCAAAATATCTTGGGCCAGCCCTAGCTGGAGGGCCACAGGCCCCTCACCCCTGATTTAAAGGTTAATCCTTGTGCATTGAAATGCGCTCAGAAACAAATTGGCAGCACAGCAGAGATCCATTCCATTGCTTTGTCCCCCTGTGATTCCTCCACAGTCCTGTTGCCCAGTCTCCTGCTGCAGCCAGTTTAACAAGTTTAACACCACAGCAGTAAGGTTGGCAGGTCTCAAGATTTTAACACTCTTGTCAGAGCCTCTGTCAGAAGACTCATAATCTCAGGGTGAGGAGCCAGAATAAATAGAGATGGACAGGCTATTTATTGCTTGGCTTTAGAGCAGCCTCCCCCAACATGGTGCCCCCAAAAGCCTTTGCTGGCTGTGGCCGATGGAAGTTATCCAAAGTCCCTGCAGAGCACCAGGCCGGGAAAGGCAGCTTTAGAGTTCTCCCTCTGCCATCTGCATCAGGCTGCACCCTGAGGCACCACACACAGGCAAGCGTGGCCCCTTAACCCAGCAGGTGCCAATGTACCACACGAACCTTTAGGCTCCATTGCTAAGAGAAATGTACGCAGAAGGAACTGCTTAGTAGAGGAAAGGCCTGAGTGGTATAACAACTACTTCTCTTGTACCAAGGGTGCGGGTGGTGCAGTGGTCTAAACCACTGAGCCCCTTGGGCTTGCCGATCGGAAGGTTGGCAGTTGAAGTCCATGTGACGGGGGAGCTCACAGCTCCTGCCAAGCTAGCAGTTCGAAAGAACACCAGCGCAAGTAGATAAATAGGTACCACTGCGGTGGGAAGGTAAATGGAGTTTCTATGTGCTCTGGCACTCGTCACAGTGTCCCGTTACACCAAAAGCAGTTTAATCATGTTGGTCACCTGACCCAGAAAGCTGTCTGCGGACAAATGCCAGCTCCCTCAGCCTGAAAGCGAGATGAGTGCCGCACTCCATTGTCAAGTTTGACTGGACTTAACCATCGGGAGGTCCTTTACATTTACCTTACCATTACTTTTCTTGTTGCTTCAGAGCTTTCAAAGCTAGTTTATTCACATGACCAGTAAGACATTACTGAGCTTGCATCAAGAAGCTGAGCTGAGTAGCCTACAATACAGGGCCTACAATACAGGATGCTTAAAAAAAAGGACTTCAAGGCTTCCATGTGAGAGAAGAAAGCAAAGGGGCACATATCAGGGCCAGCTCAAGACATTTTGCTGCCCGAGGCAAGGATACGATGACACCCTCCCCCAAGAGAGATACAGAAACCAATAGGACTGGAAACTTAAGTCCAATACTGGTGAAAGGACCATTTCCTTCATTACACTTGAGGGCAGCAGGCTAGCATAGTGGGTTCTGAGCAGATCATGTGGCACTCACAGCTCTGTCCTCTCCCTGCACTTCAGCATCTGCTGCCTGAGGCAGCTGCCTCACTCTGCCTCATCGCAGAGCCGGCCCTGGCACATATGCAGTAGGTAAGTCCCCATTGAGGAGTCTAGACCATCTGCTTTTCAAACCAAACCAGATAAAACCTTTACAAATGTGAGTGGTAGAATGAGAGCAGAGGGAACATGTATCTAAAATTGGTCTACTACCTCTATTTTAATCAAATAGCATGAAATATTTGGATAAAGAAGTGGGCTGCATATTTAGTAAATTTACAGGAGAAACGGAATTGTGAAGAGCTGCATAAACTTTAGAACATGTGTCCTTCAGGTGTTATTGGACCCCAACTCCCATAATCCCCAGCTAGCATGGCCAAAGAGGAAAAATCTAGGAATTTCTGGAGGACTACAGGCCAGCCATCCCTGCTCTACAAGATAGCTGACATTTTTTATTTAAAAAAATCTTAATTAAACTGGGCAGTAAACAATTGAATGGATTTCACAAGTAAAATATGAAATGTTTTTCCTAGCAGTGAAAAACCAAATGCAAAAGTGCCATGCAGTTAACAATTTGTAGCTTGTTATTTCTTAACGTATTTTCATACTCAGATGGGAGTGACTCATCAGCCTGCATTCTTAAACTGTAATGCGAGGAAAGTCTGTTCTGCCTGCCACAGAAGTATAGATCAGAGGCCAAGACCTGCTTTTCTGCCAGGTTGGGTATGATCTCAGGAATGCCAGACGTTGTGTTTGCTTTTTTGGTGACCCTGTTCATAGAAAACTGCCCTGGGCATGGGATATGATAGGAGACCATCTTATCTCTGCACGAAGAATGGTTGAAACTGGTTCTGTGTTCCAAGGATGCAATTGCCACATGCAGTTGGTGCTGCCACAGTCACTGACCCCGTTCTCAGACGGAAGTAGAAGGCAATGTGTCCTGCCCAAGGCAACACTGGAAGTCCGTGGCAGAGCCAGGAATTGCATCCAGATTTCCCAGTTCTGCAGTACAATCTTACAGTGGAGGGGGGAGTATTTGATCCCCTGCTAAATTTGCCCGTTTGCCCTCTGACGAAGAAACGACTTTTCTGTCAGACAATCTCTGACTTTTGTCTCCTGGGTTTCTGGGGTTTTTCCCCATTGTCATTCTGTCTCTCACGGCTACAATAAACCTACCATTAAAATGATGGACTGGTCATTTCTTCGTCTGGGGGCAAACGGGCAAATTTAGCAGAGGATCAAATACCCCCCCCCCACTCACTGTACTATTCTCCCATGTAAACAATGGAAATCCACTGAATCGTTTGATTGGCCTTCTCTGTGCGGACCGAGTTGGACACAAATCCCTGGATCAGTCCCTACCGAGTTTTTATCCTTCATTAGCTAGTTCTTCAGAAGCAAGACTGAGGAGGAGCACTACTGCTTACACGCTGCAGAAAAACCTCTTAACGCTTTTAATTGCCTCTGCAAATCCTGAGCGGATGGCATCCAAAATGCCCTGAAATGCTTTTCTATTCAGCGGTGGGGGGATTGAGGGCGGATGCAAAAGGGAATATTTCCCCAACCTGCGCAGACGCTGCAGATTTCTTGCCTCGGAGCCCAGTGTGGTTGGAATGATATTTTCGCTCATGAGCGTGTGTGTGTGTGTGTGTTTTAATTCATTTCCCAAAGAAGATGTAATGTCTTCACAGAGCACTTGACTCCTACATCTGTGTCTGCAATATGGCGTACTGGCACATCTGTTGGAGCTGAGGCTTGTACTACAAATACAGCCGGCTCCGGCCATCTGGAGTGTGGTTTCCTCCCCCCTCACACACACACACACACACACCTCCTCTTCTTGCCCGGTGGGTCTCAGGGAGAAGAGATAGATCCATCCCAGGGATAACTGGAGGCATATGGATGTTACTTAAGATGAGCGCCTGGCGCCAGCAGCCACGGCTCTCGCAAGAAGCTTTCGGCAGGTTGGTTGCATCTATGCCCAGCAGAGCCCTTGCACAAAACACAGCAAACACATGTGCCTGCATGAAAGCACATGGACTTAGATGGCAGGCTTACAGCCATATGCATGTGAGCCATCTGAAATTGTGAGTGCACCTGCGTGCAGGGACAGACGTTGCATCAGTAAGCCAATTCACTTTTTCAGTTGTCTGCCACAGTATACTGGGTCGTCTCTCTGCCCCAGATTCACATTGCTGCTCTCCTGGAGCACCCTTAATTGTACATGCAATTAAAACTAACGCATCATGTAGCAGAATGTGTGGTGATGTTAAGGAAGGTAGGAGAGGCTATCTTGTTTTGATATTATCCCTCCTCACTCGCGCTAGTGAGTAAACAGCAGAGCACATTCCCTTTGCTACTTATTGGAAGCAAGTTGGTGATTCATTAGAATCCTTTAATTAAGCAATCCAGTCTGGCTTTTCCAGTCTGGATTGTTCCTGGTAAGTTTTCCCTTTATTTCCCTCTTAAAATAATAATAAGACAACACGGTCTTATTTAAAAGTAAGAATCAAGTTTTACTTACATTCAGTTCACAGCGATAATCTGAAGGCAGGCTTTATCTTGTGTTTACAGTGAAGCGAAGTCTGAGATACATCCCAGACTTTCTGCTTGTGGTCTCCATCCTATGTGAAGGTTGACCCATGCGCTGGCTAAGAGCCAGGAGAGCGAGAGTCCAAGAGTGAGAGTAAGAAAGTAAGAGTCCAAGAGAGAGGTGGTTGCGTGGCCAACCCTTTTATCTGGTCAGCTAGGGTCACGGACATCTACCTGGTCACACACTCAGGGGGAGGAAGCTCCAGAGCAGGTATGACAGGAAGTCCTCCCTGTCTGGAGCCACATTCCCCTGTGTGTCCATTCTAGGCAACAGGAAAATGTTGTACAGTCATACCTTGGGTTACAGACACTTCAGGTTGTGCATCTTTGGGTTGCGCACCGCGCCGACCCCGGAGGTACCAGAACGGGTTACTTCCAGGTTTCAGCGCTCGCACATGCTCAGAAGCACTAAATCGTGCTTTGCACATGCACAAAAGGGCCAGATACCTTAGTCACTGCACGAACATGGTGGCTTGTCAGATGGGCACTGCTGCCTTTGTCTCCACAGTACTTCCACTTCACCCTCTGCTGAGGGTGCTATATAGCAGCTACCTGCTCAGCAAGGGTCACATGACACAAGGAGGCCAATTGGACCTGGACTTTCAAAAGCTTCTGACTCTGGCCTAACTTCTTTGAGTGAATTGTCTGTCAGGTCTTCCTTGTAACTGATGCCAGGTGGGTGGGGACTGTTTAATGGGCTCCCCAACATCGTTGCCCTCCCTCCCCAAGCAGGTTTACCATCAGTGGACAGTAGCAGCATGTCACCGTCTAGAGGGCCAAAAAACTCCTATAACTGCTTTTGCGTTTTGCTTTTTTAGCCTGGGGTTATTGCCTATCTACTCATCATAGGCTAAACCTAAGAGGCAGTGCTAAGCCATGAAGGTGATTAAAAGTTTGGCACCATGGCAGGTGATGCTATGGAAGAAGCCATGTGTGTGCTTTGGTGCAGATCAAGGAAGAATGTGAGGCAAGACATTTGCCTTGCCTTAGGTAGGACTTGTTTGAACTCCCTTTGACCAGAGATGGAACATATTGTTCTCTCATATTGTTTACAGGTTGTCCTGTTCTCTCAGAGAGAGGTTTTGCCCCATTGCAACAGATGTTGCAACAGATCCCTTCCAGGTTACATGCAGCTTTGAAACTCGTTGCCATCCTAAGCAATTGCCTAGGTTGCTCTTCCACTCAGGCTGGATCCCACAGCTGACGCAATGGGGTTGGCGCACGTTTCCGAGCACAATTCAAAGTGTTGGTGCTGACCTTTAAAGCCCTAAACGGCCTCGGTCCTGTATACCTGAAGGAGTGTCTCCACCTCCATCATTCAGCCTGGACACTGAGGTCCAGCGCTGAGGGCCTTCTGGCGGTTCCCTCGCTGCGAGAAGCCAAGTTACAGGGAACCAGGCCAAGGGCCTTCTTGGTAGTGGCGCCCTCCCTGTGGAACGCCCTCCCACCAGTTGTCAAAGAGAAAAATCATTACCAAACTTTTAGAAGACATCTGAAGGCAGCCCTGTTTAGCTTTTAATGTTTAATAGGCCGCGAACCTGGTTCACTGGATTACGAGTTCACCGCTCTTAACCACTACACCACACTGGTGAGATTTGTCTGTCTTTTATTCTGCCACCTTTAAAGGCCCCAAAATCCATATTACCTTGCTTTGTGATATTGTTGTCTTTGTGATGCAGAAATGGCACCTCTAACATAACTATTGCCTCCAATACTGTACTTATGGTGTTTTCACTGCTCCTTATGCACAGAGATCAGGCAGAGCGTCTGGAATATGTAACTTGCAACTCGTAATTCAAGGAAGCTCACACAAAGAGCTGAGCAGATGAGATATGGGAGATCCATTATTAGATTTCCTGACACCTTTTTCTAAGCTTAAAAGCAGCTTGATGGGAATGGAACCACAGTGCAGGGTTTTCCCAATATAAACCCCTCCACCTGACATATCGTTGCCTGTGGTTATATAATCCAGTTCCTGTACCTGCTGTAGTGTCTAATGGTGTAAGAAACCATTAAGTTCTGCTCTGTCACTCTTGGCTCTTCCAAGAGTAATGGAAGCATGAACATTGTATTTTGTGTGTCTACACACACACACACACACACACGATGGATAGATCAATATCATACATGTATGCAGTGGCATTAATGTGTATCAGGAACAGCTAATCTGGTGTCATCCAGACATTATTAGGCTACATCTCCCATCATTCCTAACCATTGGTCATGCTGGTCATTGCTGATGTGTGTCCAGCAACATTTGGGGGGTCACCATTTTGGCTACCCCTGATGTGACTTGGTAAAAAAAAATCAAACCATTCAAACAAATACTGACTCTTGCCCGATGAGGGGCTTAAAAGCTTATTCTGAACAATGAGAGAAACAACTCAAGAATAAAGTGGGAGAGGCAAGGTTTAGCAAAGGATAAATTTGAGCAAATGCAGTTGTAAGATTTTAAGAAGTTAGGCTTTGTTTCAGCCAGGGGTGAGGACTAAGGCTGTAATTAGATATTACAGCACACGTGAGCCTTCCACCAAGAGCAACAGCACCACTTCTCCTCTTTCTTTCCTAATGTCTAGTAATAAAATAATAAAAAAGGGACATGATGAAATTATATTACGAGTTCCACCGCTCCCTTCCAGCTCACTGGCCCATTAGAGGGGTGCTGGACAGGGAAATGGGCAGCGTGATGACATCACATCACATATTTTGGGGAGCGGGGGAGAGGATGCAATGTTACTGGTTATAGTGGCACCCGTGTGTGTGTGCCATAATGTCTGCTTTTGGGCTCGGGATTAAGCCAGACATGATCATCTGGGATAGCTCTGTCAGTAGAGCATGAGACTCTTAAACTCGGGGTTTTGGGGTTGTGGGTTCAAGCCCACGATGGGCAAAAGAGACCCCCGTGGTCCCTTCCAACTCTACAGTTCTATGATTCTGTGCTGCAAAAAGGTTTTGACATAGGACCCCCCAGGGGTGAGACAGAGCAGTGGAACTTGAAGCAAGATCCGCAAAGCAGTTGTTTTCTTCACCACGTGGGCACTATCCATTCCAGAGTGCAACTAGAAGCACTCAGCATTGCTGCAAAGCAAAGACATCTGTAATTCTCTTCTCGTTTGGCAGATGACCATTTACACGAGGAATGTGGAAATAAAAGATCGCTGTCTGGTTCAGTGTAGTGCAGGCAAAAATTAAAAGATAAAATAGTTTGCATGTATGGGGATAATAGGGACATGGGTGGCGCTGTGGGTTAAACCACAGAGCCTAGGACTTGCCGATCAGAAGGTCGGCAGTTCAAATCCCCGCGACGGGGTGAGCTCCCGTTGCTCAGTCTCAGCTCCTGCCAACCTAGCAGTTCGAAAGCACATCAAAGTGCAAGTAGATAAATAGGTACCAGTCTGGCGGGAAGGTAAACGGCGTTTCTGTGTGCTACTCTGGTTCACCAGAAGTGGCTTAGTCATGCTGGCCACATGACCTGGAAGCTGTACACCGGCTCCCTCGGCCAATAAAGCGAGATGAGCACCGCAACCCCAGAGTCAGTCATGACTGGACTTAATGGTCAGGGGTCCTTTAATATCCTTCTAAACTTGTGCTAGCAAGTTCCTGTACTTAGCAGAGTGCATTCCCCTTTACACAGCAGAAAACGTGTTGCAAACTCATGCAAGTTTCTTAAGACAATACGCAATTCAGTCTGGCTTTTCCAGATTGAAATGTGTTCTAATATATTCCTGGTAAGACCCCTTGAATCCCTCCTAAAAGAATAAAGACGCCACAGTCTTATTCACAAGCAATAAAAAGAAAGTTTACTCACGATCAGGCAGAGCATAGTTTGATTCCCTGAAGGCAGGCTTAAGGCTTAAAGTTACATACATGTACAAACAGGTTTACCCCATATGTGGGTTGACCGAATGACTGCAGTTTGCAGTCTGGGAAGCTCTCAGGACTAAGGGAAAATGGAAAAGAGAAAGCGTGGCCAGTGGCGGAGTTAGTTGCATGGGTGCCCAGAGCGGTGGCCATGATGTGCACCCCCGTGGTATGCCTTTTTGTCACCCACCCACCCACACTCCAGGATGACACCCAGGGCGGCCCGCCACCACTGTCCCCCCTTCTCACGCCCCTGAGAGTGGCAGCATGCCTTGGCCTTTTACCAGGTCTGGAAAGGTCCCGCCCACCCACTAGTCACATGCAAGGAAGGATGCTCCAGGCCAGGAGGAACAGGAAGTCTGACTGACTGGAGCAAACATTCCCCTGCATGTCCACTCTAGCAAAATAAGGAATGTTGTACTTGACTGCTCGTAGTGGATTACATCCCACAAAAATTAACAAATGCTCTAGATGAATGAGTGCACGGGTGCAGCTCACCACTGAAAAGTAAGAGAGAAACTAAAGGGCTTCAGTAATGAAGGCGTTAAGCTGGTCAGTTCTTTCCAGGCTGTTGCAGGCGAGTTTCTGCCTCTTGTATTAGGGACGAGCTTTTGCATGAGAAAACCAGGAAGGTGGAGGGCAAATGCAGATCATGGATCACAGTGCAGACTGCATCTTTTCCTTCTTTTCCTCCCGGTTCAGCAGAGAGGGGAGAGCGATTCTACTTTGCTGGGCATTTAACATAGTATTAGCCTTATGTGCCTCAGCATCACACTGTTGGCTCATCCTCAATTTCTTACTCTCCATAACTCCTGTATCTTTTATGGAAGCAATGTAGCCGCTTCTGACAGTATATTTGCTTCATTTTCCCTGCCTTTTACATTTGTCCTCGTTCATTCATTCTGTTGCTGCCTACCCAGCTAACCCGTTTGTTAAGACCATTCTGAATGCTTCAGGTTTTAATCCTTTCCAATTCTGAATCTACGGCAGATCTGAGAGGTGTCCTTTCTCATCCAAATCCATTATGAGGATATTAAATTACAATTGCAAAGTTACACCCAAACTGTGCATGTAGCTGTTTTGGTGGTGGTGTGCTTTGCTGCTGAGGCTGTTATGGGGAACTGGAAGTAGAGCAATGGGAGAAATGTAGAAAAAGTTAAAAGGGGAAATTGCAATTCCACTTTTGATGGATCAGTCAGGGCTAAACATCAATTCATGTTTTCTTTTGCTCTGTTATTGGCAGAGGAGCAACGTGGGGAGGAAAAACAAACCAGTAAAACAGGTATTTGGGGGGAGGCAATAGTCAAATTCCTATTCGGTTGTTTCAAAAATTCTTTACCATCGATTAAGGCACCTGTCCTATCCACTAACAATTCAGTTTCTGGGGATTAAATGGCACATCCTGATATGCTGAAGAGAATCATCATAACAAGACATGGGTGGGTCAGTCAAGATCAGCCTTCCAGTCCCTGACCTGTTCTGGAAGAGACTGGCTTATAAACCAGCACTCACCCCAGTACTGATTCAGGGCAAGGCTGTAGGCCACAATCCAGCATGTCAATCTGGATCCCAGTGAAATAAACTCTGGGCTGGATTGTAGCCATGGTGTGCAGAAACACTTGGACAGTAGCTGAATCTGAAGCTGGTTTGAAGGGCAGAAGAAAGGCTGGTGAGTATAGGCAGTGAAGACAGCTTCACTAAATAGGAGCTGGGAGGGGAAGGGTTGCGGACACGGGGGGAAGCAAACCAGGTAATGCACATCAGGTGAAGACACCCCCTTCTTCCCTCTGGTGTGTACAGCAATTGGGGGGGGGGAACTTGAAATACAGCAAGGGGAAATGACCTCTCTGCATTTTAAGCCACTAATGTGTATGTACATACCCAAAATTCGGCAGTAGAGAACATTCTTTGCATCCATGTCTTGCATTCATTCTCTCTCTCTCTCTCTCTCTCTCTCTCACACACACACACACACACACACACACACCTCAAACGAGGCCACTAGGGATTATTTGTTTTGGAGGGCCAACCACAAAAGTAAGAACTCTGATGTACAAATATCCCTGTGTGTCTTCTGAACCAGTGGATCAATTCCTGGAAACTCCGGATGGTGTGCTGGTGATGTAGATTTTGGAAAGAATCTAGGATCTGCATCTGGATGTATAAATTTACACAGAGAAAATTAATAACGTTGTACTGGAGCAAACCCAACACTTTTCTCTTTTCATTAATGCAACAGAGCATAAGGTTTGCCAGTGATCCCTTAAGTCATAGAAGAACCCATTATATTAACACTAGGATTCACTAAGCAGGCCATGGACCATAATCTTGAGCCACAAGTAGGTCCATTGTTTTAAAGGTGACATCCCTGTAGGTCCTAGGAAGCATCTCATACTCTGCAACTCTTCAAAAGCCTATGCAGATCAGATGTCTGTAAAGGTAAAGGTAACCCCTGACCATTAGGTTCAGTCGTGGCTGACTCTGGGGTTGCGGTGCTCATCTCGCGTTATTGGCCAAGGGAGCCGGAGTACAGTTTCCAGGCCAGCATGACTAAGCCGCTTCTAGTGAACCAAAGCAGTGCACAGAAACACCTTTTACCTTCCCGCCGGAGCGGTACCTATTTATCAACTTGCACTTTGACGTGCTTTCGAACTGCTAGGTTGGCAGGAGCAGGGACCGAGCAACGGGAGCTCACCCCGTCGCGGGGATTCGAACCGCCGACCTTCTGATAAGCAAGCCCTAGGCTCTGTGGTTTAACCCACAGCGCCACCTGCGTCCTTACCGTTGTTCATAGCAGTGTCATTCTTTCGAGATTCCATATATATTAACCAGAAAAGAAACGGGTTCCATGCTGCAGTCTTTACACCAATGGCTTACACCATTCTGCGATGAGAATCTGTCCCCGTTGGAAGCACTTAATAATAAATCTCACGCCAAACATATGGCCCATCACGATTGTTCAGTCATTAACTGCCCTCGTAGCTGGACACAATTTCTGCTAATGAAGCACTAATAAATGAGTGTGCTGATTGTTTTACCTCTTACTGCCACTATTATGAAAATGAAAAGGCCCTAGTGATTTTGAGAGCGAATTTGTACATCAGGTAAAAGTTGTTGCGATAGAAAGAGCTCAAGCTTGGGCAAAGCTGAAGGGTGTTTTGCACCACTGAGCTGCAGAATGCGGCACGTTTTCTTCACCATGTGGGCACTATCCATTCCAGAGTACAACTAGAAGTACTCAGCATTTCTGCAAAGCAAAGACATCTCTAATTTTCTTCTCGTTTGGCAGATGACCATTTACACGAGGAATGTGGAAATAAAAGATCACTGTCCGGTTCAGTGCAGTGCAGGCAAAAATTCAAAGATAAAATTGCTTGCATGTATGGGGATAATAGGGACATGGGTGGCGCTGTGGGTTAAACCACAGAGCCTAGGACTTGCCGATCAGAAGGTTGGCGGTTCGAATCCCCGTGATGGGGTGAGCTCCCATTGCTCGGTCCCTGCTCCTGCCAAGCTAGCAGTTCGAAAGCACGTCAAAGTGCAAGTAGATAAATAGATACCACTCCGGCAGGAAGGTAAACGGCATTTCCGTGCACTGCTCTGGTTCACCAGAAGCGGCTTAGTCATGCTGGCCACATGACCCGGAAGCTGTACGGCGGCTCCCTCAGCCAGTAAAGCGAGATGAGCGCCGCAACCCCAGAGTCGGTCACGACTGGACCTAAAGGTCAGGGGTACCTTTACCTTTATGGGGATAATAGATGGGCAGCAGTAGCTTGACCCTAACAACAACAACAAAATGGAAAACTGGAGCAGAGCTGGCCAAAGATCTCTTTGGTGCAAGAGGCAGAAACCTCAAATTTCTCCTATTAATGAAGCTGGGTTCACAATCTGCTGGAGAGTTCTCCTGTGCCAGCCCTACTGAAATAAAGAGGGCCTGTGCAATAATGTGCTCTTATTTCTTTCCATGGGGTTTGCTGAGTGAAAAACAACAACTCCGTGGGTCAGAACTGCCTGGCTCTCACACAGCTGTCTTTACTGTCATTTAAGCTAGTGATGCCCTTGATTTGCAATGTTATGGAAAGGGGATTCATGTTCTTCCTGGATCCCTGGTCCCATGGGACTCCCTTGGTCCCATAAGAGAAGAGAAGCTATGTGAAGAGAGTTGTGGGGTGTGGTATTTGTTACAGCAGCTGTTTGGGGTGGTGGCCGCAATGGTGGTGGCATCTGCAGTGCTGCTGCGAGGCGAGATTCTCGTTTCGCATAGCCAGCTCCGAGAAGGACTTGACGCGGCCTTCTCTATTTACAGATGTTTAGAAGCCTCAGATTGAATCAACGCAAAGGCTGTTTGCAGACCAGCAGATGGTTTTTTTTTGAGGAATGAAAAGGGACAGATTCTTATCTCGGCCACGTTTTGGATCAGTGCAGGTCAGGCATCCCTCGACATCCTGCCTCGTTTCTGGCCGGGTCTTGATGAACGACCTGTACACACACACACACACACACTTCAGTGAACAGCCACAGATTGGGGGGGGGGAGCAAGGGGGGTTAGAACTGGAAGCAGATGGTCACTTTGGCAGGGCGCCGGAAAAAAGAATCTGTTCCATACATCGCACACAGCAGTCTCGGCAGAGGCCTCTGCCAGGAAAAACAGAATTACCTCTCTGATTACAGCAAGCGGGCGCAAGCGCTCTTCCTGTAACACTGGGCTTTGTGAGCCAGCCAGGCCAAATATGGGCTGCTTTGGTGTGTTTTTTTTTAAAGTGCAAAATAAAGCAACAGTGCTGCACAGCTCAGGCATGGCCTGTAGAAGAGAGATGGTTTTTTCTTGTCCTCAGCTTCAGTACAGACCCCTTTTTTAAAAGAAAAAGAGAAAGTTTCAGTACAAAGGGGTGAGCGTGATCCGTCGTCGCCCCTCTTCCCTTTGCTTTAGTGTTACCCTCCCCCCCCACATACTTTTGTCCTTGGAGCAACAAGTTCCAATTTTCAAAAATAAAAATCTCTCTCAATCAAAGAACACTTGATGTTACAAAAATACATTCAAGAGATTATTTATTATTAAATCCAGCTAACCACCATTTATGTGGGGCTTTGGGTCTGGCTTTGGAATGGAAAGTTCCTTTGCTGATCTGATGGATGACCTATTCCAAGAGCGAGTCACGGAGAGCGTGCTTCTGTTGGTTCTTTTGCACTTCTCAGCACATGGTATCCTTCTGCATAGTCTCTCTAGGTTGGGTTCTAGAGCCACAGTGTTGCAGTGGTTCGGCTCCTGCAAAGAAGGCAAATTTTAGAAGGTGGTGCGGAGTTACCTCCTTGCAGTTAGGCTATGCAGTTCCTCAAGGAACTGAAGGTTTTATCCCCTACTATTTAATACCGTGTTTTTCTGTGTATAAGACAAGGGGTATTCATTATTAAAAAATGTTAAAAATTGGGGGTCATCTTATACACGGATAGTGAGGAGGGGGGACGGGCGATTGGAGGCAGATGATTGGTGGCTTCGTCAATGCGTGCAATTGGCAGTGGCGGTCAGCTCAACAACTCTGCACATCCCCCCAAAAAAAGCTTAACAACTTGGGGCAGTCTCCCCCCATTTCCTTAATTTGGAGTCCCAAAAAATAGGGGTCGTCTTATACACTGAAAAATACGGTATCTCTAGGAAAAGACTGGGAGAGATTAACCAGAGATGTAGACTTGACTGTCACCAATATGCAGATGGTACCCAACTCCATCCCTCAATTAAATACAATCGTGTAATGACTGTTTATGCTATGTATTTGTACAGTCGTACCTTGGAAGCCAAACACCTTGGGAGTCAAACGTTTTGGCTCCCGAACACCGCAAATCCGGAAGTGAGTGTTCCGGTTTGCGAACGTTCTTTGGAAGCCGAACGTCTGGTGCTGCTTACGTGGCTTCCGATTGTGCGCAGGAAGCTCCTGTAGCCTATCGAAAGCCGTGCCTTGGTTGTCGAACGTTTTCGGAAGTCAAACGGACTTCCAGAACAGATTCCGTTCAACAACCAAGGTACGGCTGTATTGCTAAAGGGGTTTGGGAAATTGCATGGACACTAAGAAGAACTCTCTGAGTACCTGATGGGTTGATAATTAACTGTGCATGTGTCTCTGCTATCTCTCACGTGGTATCTAACCTAGATCACATGACATTCAGTTGCAGATCTCCATATTGGGTGTGTGAGTTGCTCTTTGTCTCTCAAGCCACTGAAGACAAAGGTGCGCATACATGTGTCCCCTGGAGAAAACCGTCTCGGGCTGGAATGCAGGCTAATGAACGTAGTGGGAGATACAGCTCTGATTATAATACTTCACATTGGGAGACGCCACAAATTCCCCATTTCTACAAAAAGGCCTTTTCCATCAAGAAAAAAGATATTGAGTGAGGCCAGAGGTGCCAGCTTCTCCAGACGATTGAGGGGGCCATTGTGCCTCAGCCACCAGGAACTGGCACCCTTGAATGAATTGAATTAATACAATTGAATTAATTGAATTAATGAATTGAATTAATACAATTGAGCAGCTTTGCTAGTGGAGGGTGGCTCTGCTGGAGAAGAAACCCAAGTAGGCTCTATGCTATCATACCCTCCAAGTGTCCCTATTTTCCAGGGACAGTAACTGAAGCGCCGGCTCATCATTATTCCTGAGCCTAGTGGCAGCAGCACCAGCAGGAGAAATGGGGGCATTCCGGGATCAAACTTCTGATTTGCCACCACCAAGGGGCAGTCAGAAGGCAGTACTGCCCTGGGCAGGATGAAAGGAGGAGCAGAGCGGAGTGCAAGGAGTCTTTGATTCATTTATCATTATTATTATTATTATTATTATTATTATTATTATTATTATTATTATTATTTTAATGTGTATCTGAGTTTAATCTTGCCATTTTATAAAATTTATGGGTGTTTTTTCTTTCTTTTTGTAAATCAGAATTGAGGGGTTCTCTCAGGACAGTGGAGGTCATATGTGTTGTGTCCCATTGGTGTGTTGTGTTTAGTGGCAATCACCCTTCTTCTGATAGGAAATGCTTGGGGTGGGGGCAAGAAATGGGGGTCGAGGAGGGTCAGTTGTGCGGGAGTGAGAAATGACCCTTTTTTTCCATCAGAGGGATGTTGGCGGGGGGTTATGCGTTATCACAAGTAGTCCTCCCTGGAGTTCCAGCCAGTTTGGGATATACGGTATTTGTGTGGCAGGACATTAGGATTTACTTTTCTGGAACACTTTGCTCCCAGAAATTTTGGAGGGCAACATAATCAGAGACCCTTTTGTACTCTCTTGATCATGAGTTGATGTTTAGGGAGTTTGTCCTGAGCAGGACCCAGCAGCTGAGAAGGAGGAGAAAGGAAATATGCTAAGGATGTGAACAGGGCCGTCTTACCCATAGGCACTAGGGGTGAGGGGGACCCTGGCGCCGGACTCTCAGGGGCACCAGGCCAAGAGTCCGGGGCCTGAGAGTTGAGTCCAGGGAAGAACCTGCCCGTTGGCTCTGCGCCGTGAGTTCAGGGGCGACCGAGCCAGCGAGATGCTGAGGTGGCCGGCTTGCTCCTCCCTCCTGCGCGCCTGGGACTGCACCCCGGTGCTGCATATGTTTAAGACAGCCCTGGATGGGAATGAATTTTATGAATAAAGGTCTCCTTAAGCATTATTTGAATCCATTCTTCACCAACAAAGGGGGAAATACAGAACACACTTTGGAGTATCTTCCTTCAAGGGTGTAACAAAGCTACTACCAAACAGGTAGCATTATATCTGAATGTTGCAAAACCACTTAGACCTGCTGTGATTGTTAGCTACTAACTTGTCAGCTTTGTTCTCCTGAGGCTGTAGGTTTCTATTTGTTTTTTAATACTACTTTTTTTTAATGGCTGGTTGGCCATAATAAATATTTGGTTTATATTGATGGGTCTGAAATGGGACTATATTCAAACAAGCCATCTGGAAATTACCTTCGTTTATTAAGTTGCAAGCAACTTGCATCATACAACGAAATTTCGGTTCCAAGGGTTACATGTATACACGGAAATTGCATAGAACCAAAATTACCTTTGGAGCAACCCTGCAGCTAGCTAGCCCGCTATCTATATGGCAGCCCATAATGGGGAGAATCAGAGGTGGGAGGAAGCTGGAAGCCCCAAGTTGACCTGGCATGAAAACAGCTTTAAATATCTTGGCCTTTCTTTCTAGACCAGTCCTACTTCAGTGTCTGTGCAGAGTGCAATGGCTCTGGGAATGGTGGGGTGGTTCTTGTGAGATCTTGCGGGAAGTTGGATTTCCTGGTGGGATCTCATAAGAGCATCCACACCATTCCCAGATCCACTACGCCACTGGTTAAAGATGCCCTGCACTCAAGGTGCTCCACGTGGGATTTGCCCAGGGAAAAAGGCTGAGAGCGTAAGCTCTTTTTTTATGCCAGATTTACTTGGGGTTTTCACTTTGCACCCACCCCTAATCCTTGCCCTCACTAGCCTGCCTTCAGCCTCAGCCGCTGTGGCTGAAATCACAACATCAGACTCTCCAAGTGTCCCTATTTTCCAGGGGCAGTCCCAGATTTACAGAAGCCATCCTAGTTTCTGATTTGATCCCGGAATGTCCCGCTTTTCCTTAGGGTGTCCCTATTTTCATATGGGGGATATGGAGTTCTGTGACCCCTGAGCCAAGGAGATAAGTAACTAGACAACCTTTAGAAGAGACCTGAAGGCAGTCCTGTATAGGGAAGTTTTTAAATGTTTAATGTTTTATTATGTTTTTCTATTTGTTGAAAGGTGCCCAGAGTCAGATGGGTGGGGTATAATAATAATAATAATAATAATAATAATAATAATAATAATAATAATAACAATAATAATAATAATAATTTACATCCCTATTTTCATCAGAGAAATGTTGGTGGGTATGTCACATACAGTCAATGCACATAAAATGCAAGTAACTACTTTCCTTCTTATTTGTTCATTTAGCTTGGTTTATGGCTAAGGTTTTATTTTATTTTTCTTTGGTCTATTTGATCTTTGTTAATACACAACAATTGTTTACATCAATTAGAACCGGAAGGGCAATATAAGTCTGCATCCCACAAAGCTGTAATACGTGAATGTGAAGTTGTTCTCGCCACGTTTGCGAAGACCCCATTAGAATAACACAAAGGGGTTTTGTTATATTTCTCTTTGTTCTTTTATAGCTTTGCACTTTGTAATCTGTGACTTTGCCGTTTTAACCTGTTACTCTGACATCTAAATTGAAAAGCTGTCAGCCTTTCTAGCAGGCATAGCTGTGTGGAAGTTTCAAAATAACACATTGCTAAGTCACACATTACAAACTGCAGAGTCATGAATAATGAACTGAGAAATCTTGACTAATCAACCTCAAAAATGAACCGAACTGCCAAATAAAGAAGAAAAATGTTCTGTGAAAAGGAAACTCCCAAATACTTTTAAGGTTAATACAACTAAAAATGGTGCATTATTATTGCTGCTGCTTCTGTTGTTGTTATTGTTGTTATTTAATAATAACGTTATTAATGGATATATTGGCTGTGAGCCCTGGAAGACCTGTTCCCTGCTTTGCAGCCTTTTCCACCTGGCTTGGGAGTGTGGGGCCCAGACTGACTCCAGCTACAAAAGCTGAGGCTGTTGAACAGACACTTGGGCTGGGGTATTATTTGGGGGGGGGGTTGTCGGGGGTGGGGGATGTTGCTGTTGGCTTTTTGTATATTTTAGATCTTGTGATTTATGCAGAAATCATTCCATTTGCCTGTGTATTTTCTGATGTTTTATTTATTGCTTACGACTACTTTTGTAACTTGCTGTTATGCTTTTTTGCACGTTGTAAGCAGCCTTGAGCAAGTTTTGAACTGTGGAAAGGCAGCATACAAATAAAATTATGTATGTATGTATATTTATTTATATACCACTTAATTGCCAGTATGGTTTCTGTGTACACAATAAACCAATTTCATCAAAACATTAAATTTAACATTCACAAATAAAATGTACCATAAAACTAGCCATTAAAAAACAATTTAAAGATTTAAAATAGCAGATTAATACATTTTAAAACAGTAGGTTCAAGTCAAGAGATCAGGGGAATTCTTGTGTAAACAGGAACGTCTTCAAGAGATGGTGCGATGCCAAGAAGGTTAGCCTTGCATGGGCTTCCGCTCGTGGGAACAGTTAATTGAATAAAAACACCAACAATGTTATTCGTTTATTTTAAAATATGTGTATGCCACCTGTCATGTGATCATATCTAGGCATCTACAAATAAATTATTATTAAGCATTATTATCATTTGTTCTATCCCAGTTTTCTTCTGGGATATTCATTTTTAGAATTACTTTGATATTAAAGTTCCTAAGGACTACTTCCACTTGGTCAAAATGAACCTGGAGACCATATAACACCGGTCTTGAAAGTCCTACATTGGCTCCCAGTATGTTTCCGAGCACAATTCAAAGTGTTGGTGCTGACCTTTAAAGCCCTAAATGGCTTTGGCCCAGTATACCTGAAGGATCGTCTCCACCCCCATCATTCTGCCCGGACGCTGAGGTCCAGCGCCGAGGGCCTTCTGGCGGTTCCCTCATTGCGAGAAGCAAAGCTACAGAGAACCAGGCAGAGGGCCTTCTCGGTAGTGGCGCCCACCCTGTGGAACGCCCTTCCAGCAGATGTCAAAGCGATAAACAACTACCTGACATTCAGAAGACATCTTAAGGCAGCCCTGTTCAGGGAAGTTTTTAACGTGTGATATTTTACTGTATTTTTGGTTTTTATGGAAGCCGCCCAGAGTGGCTGGGCGGCCCAGCCAGATGGGCGGGGTATAAATAATATATGATGATGATGATGATGATGATGCCTACAGGGGGGCAAAGGGATTCTGATTAGCCTTAACTTTATAATGGCCACTTTACCCACCATTATTTACTGGGTTTGGCTAGAACAGAGCAATTGGGGTGGCTTTCATTAAAGAGCCCCCCCCATTCCCCAACTCCCATGATTCACATGCTGACTCAGTTGTTTCACGAATATAAATGGACCTTGATAGATGAAAGCCATGGGTGTTCAGGCTCTTCAGGGAAGTAAATATAATTAAAATTAATATTCACCCGCTCAAACTTCGTCTTCACCCTCAGGGATGTACGGCATCGCATATTGCACTCAAACTAAATACCATCCTTCCCAGCTTCTCATTGAGTGGTACCAATAATATTCCCTGAAGAAACTGCACCTTCTGCATGAAGGTTTTTAATTTTCTTTGCCTTGCCTCATACTATAGAGTTTCCCTAGTATCCCATGCCCTAGAGGGGAAACTTCACCCTACTGAGCAACTGCTACAAGGGCAGCAAGGCTAGCTCTGCCAGAAGCTGACAGATCCGTGTGGAGCTCCTCATGAGGTGGGGCATGCAACTTATGGGTGGCTGCTTCACAGTAAAACACCTTCAGGCCCTGCACTAACTTTGCCCACACAGAGTGAGATCTTTGGATCCTTCCATGTAGAGAAGAGCATAAAGGGTTTATTAAATAGTGGGTGGACATAGCAGACGACACAGAGATTTCTCCAAGTACAGTGGTACCTCGGGTTACAGACGCTTCAGGTTACAGACTCTGCTAACCCAGAAATAGTACCTTGGGTTAAGAACTTTGCTTCAGGATGAGAACATAAATTGTGTGGTGGCGGCACAGCGGCAGCAGGAGGCCCCATTAGCTAAAGTGGTGCCTCAGGTTAAGAACAGTTTCAGGTTAAGAACAGACCTCCAGAACGAATTAAGTTCTTAACCCAAGGTACCACTGTAGTTCTTTATAAGTAAGCTGGAACTGAACTGAACAGCAAACAGCTCAGCTGGCCTGCTTTTATAGGCAGCCAGCTGTCAACATTGTAACAACAACAACCCAGGGTTTCCTGCCTAAATTAACTGACGTGGACCTGAGTGAAAACTATATACATGATACCCCTGGTGGCCAGGGTGAGAACTTCAATACATAACAGAGTTTCCTGTTCCAGCTGAGCCTTGCTTAAGTAACAAAGTCTTCCTGAGCTTCAGTGCATTCCGGCATTCTTTGGCCCTAACTTGCGGCTTGCTCCTTGACTCAGTCTCGTGGCTCTGGCTTCTTTCGTCTCGACTACAGGCTGCTCTTAGCTCCCACCTCACCAGTGACTGCCACTCACTGCCACCCAGTCGTAACTTTGTCTCGTGCAGCTGATCTTGGGTGTAAGATCAAAGGGCAATATATATATATATATTATTTCTGTTATTACTGCCAGAGAAAGGCACCTGTGGGGTTTTCTCCCCTGGGTACCAAAACTGTCATTGAAAGTCTACTCAATATTGATCCAATGTATAGTTAGCAGAGTAAAAACTTAAACACGTTGCAGGATTCTCAAAAGTAGACCGGAGGCAATATTTCATCCAGCAGAGCTTTACTGCTACTGAAGGCAAATGAGCATAATGGTCACATATCCAATACATCCAAGACTGGCACCGTCCATAAGAAATCCAGTTGCAGCAGACTTAACAAACTTACAACTTAATTAAAACTTAACACTATATACCATGGGTAGGCAAACTAAGGCCCGGGGACCGGATGTGGCCCAATTGCCTTCCAAATCCGGCCTGCCGATGGTCCAGGAATCAGCATGTTTTTACATGAGTAGAATGTGTCCTTTTATTTAAAAAGCATCTCTGGGTTATTTGTGGGGCCTGCCTGATGTTTTTACATGAGTAGAATGTGTGCTTTTATTTAAAATGCATCTCTGGGTTATTTGTGGGGCCTGCCTGGTGTTGTTACGTGAGTAGAATGTGTGCTTTTATTTAAAATGCATCTCTGGGTTATTTGTGGGGCATAGGAATTCATTCTTCCCCCCCCCAAAATATAGTCCGCACCCCCACAAGGTCTCAGGGACAGTGGACCGGCCCCCTGCTGAAAAAGTTTGCTGACCCCTGCTGTATACAGTACACTGGGACGAAAGAGAGACAGAAAGAGAAAGTGAGTGAAACTTGAGCAACCTCTTGGGTATTATGCACCCTTACTGGGGAATGAGATACTGCCATTTGCCGCTCCATCTTTGACAACAATACATTGTGGGCTGACCCTGATGCATGCTGCTGGAGACTCATTAACAATACTTGCATTGTGGGTGGGTAGCTCTTTGTTCCACTCATATAACATTCACCGAAAACAGGGCCAGCCCTATCATTAGGCAGTTGCTTCAGGTGACAGACACCACAGGGAGATACTGGAGAACAGAGCTGTGTTGTGCCACACGACCTCTCCTGCACCTCCGAAGATAACCTGTTACCTGTAGGAGGTGTTCTCTTGCCAGCATAAGCCCATTTCAGCTCCCAGTCCAGTTGGCTTCTGTGGAGCCATATGTGGAATATGAGTGTGGAGGCACAACCTTGTCTTTCACCTCAGGCAATGAAATAGGTCAGCCCTGTCAACTAATAATCTGATCACAATTGTGGGAGCCAGAGAGCCCCCCCCTCCAATTTCCTTCCACTTTTTCTTATCATGTTATTGCTACTCGGTTGTTGAAGACCTCACTCTTTATGTTAAAAATTACTTTATGTTAAAATTACTGGATTCTTCCTATATTAATCTGTTTAAGGGTGGGGTGAGGAATAAATAAAGAAGTTCCTTTTTAAAGTGTCAGCCAGCATGTTTCCAGTAAAAGTGCCATGTTGGCATAGCTGTCAACTGTTCCCTTTTTTAAAGGGAAATTCCTTTATTCCGAATAGGATTCCTCGCAAGAAAAGGGAAAAGTTGACAGCTATGCATGTTGGCCAGTTTGATACTTCTCTTCCTGCTTCTATTATGGGGGTGTCACGTTTTTACTAGATAGGCTGTGCGTTTTGGGATATGAACACTTTGATCTGGTGCTCCCGTGACTGCTGGTCATAGCCATGTTGCTGTCATTATACAACTCAATGTCGCCACATATTTCCTTTAAATAAAAAATTGTACAGTTAACATCCTAGGTGGCTATCGGCCTCCCTGCTGCGCATCTCGATTGTGAGATGATGAGGACGATTATTTTCTGTACAAAAAGCAGCAGCACTCCCTCCCACTCTCTAACCTGCCCTCCTGTCATTTTAGGAGCCTTTACATTTTTATTTTTAAACATCCTTCTTGGCTATGTGCTTCCCATTTTTAAAAATAACCGTTAAAGGAAAGAAGTAAAGAAGTAAAGAAAACTGGGAGTTAGAGGACATAAAAACAGTGAACAGACAAGCTGGAGACAGTCACTGTACTTCCTATTTTTAAACAAGAACATTTGTGAATAGCAGCCTGGTTTAGCGGCGGTTGGGGCATCCCTTTCTCTCTCTCTCTCCCCCCCCCCCCGAAAACACAGAGAGAGGCTCTCAAATCTCTTATTTCGGGACAGACCTCACCATGACCTCACCATTCATCAGTGCATTCTGGCTATATATGAAATATCTTTTCCGTATCGTGAAGGCAATGTCACACTTTGCTTTACGCACAGAGCGGTTTCCTTTCACCTGTTCGCCCTGTTCCACACCCTCCTTTTAATAATATTTATTTTAAGCATTATATACATGAAGACTGGGACACACTGTCAAACGGAGTGCCAAGGATACCCCAGTCACTCACGATTTTAATTTGCCCAGGTGTAGGCAGATTGGTGTAATGGGCCTGCACCCCTGAGTCCTTTAAGCAGCTCGCAATGTATCTGCTTTATTTTCACACCAGCACTGTGCCCCACAGAACCTAATATTGACTAACAAACAAGCAAAAGGGAAGATTCCCTGCTCCCACAAGCTTACAATCTACTGTATTTTTCGCTCTATAAGACGCACCAGACCACAAGACGCACCTAGTTTTTGGAGGAGGAAAACAAGAAAAAAAATATTCTGAATCTCAGAAGCCAGAACAAGCAAGAGGGATCGCTGCTCAGTGAAAGCAGCAATCCCTCTTGCTGTTCTGCCTTCTGGGATAGCTGCGCAGCCTGCATTCGCTCCATAAGATGCACACACATTTCCCCTTACTTTTTAGGAGGGAAAAAGTGAGTCTTATAGAGCAAAAAATATGGTAACTTTTGCCATGGGGGAGACAAAGGGAACCAAGGAGAGACAAGGAAGAGGCTTCTGTAGGTAACTACGGATAAATACAGCCATTAAGGCTGAGCTGTACGCTCTCAGTTCTAGCACAGCTCTTGCTAGCCCACTAAGTATTGCACGCAAAGGTGTGTAACTGAACAGCCATAGCTCCCCTTTCCCCGCCGCGCTGATAAAGCTGCTTTGGGTGAAATGTGAAATGGAGAAGCAGCAGGTGGGAAAAGGTTAAGCATCCCCTCCTAATGTGGTTTTCCTTGAATGGGGGGTGGGAGTGCTGAAGGCCACAAGGCTTTGGTCACGTATGTTTGCATGTAGGCATCGTCTCGGGGGCCAAAGTAGTGTAACCTAATCTTTGGCTCCTGCGATGGAGGTTCTCTCCTATTTAGATGAACGATATGTGGGTGCACCTGATGAGGACTAGGACCATGCGGCATCCGGATTAATTAAAAAACATTTCTCCTATGCCATTTTCCTGCTGAAAATCACCTCCCTCGCAACCTGCACACACAGACCTTGAAACAGCTATTTGGCCCTGAAGCTCAGACCAGGAAAGGAGGGGAAACATTGCAGGCAACATTTTAGCTCCTCAGACCTTCCCTGTTAACAGAAGCTTCAAGGTGCTATAATCAGTGCTTTTTTTCTAAAAAAATATGTTTAGGGGTACTCTCATTTTCCTACTAATATTGAAATACTGCCCCTCAGTGAAGCCCAACTTAGATTCACAAAATGTTTAGGGGTATGCGTCCCCCAGAAAAAATCACTGGCTATAAAAATCTGCACCCCGTAACTCTGTAGACAGCTGTTCCCCAAAGAATGGATATGATTATTGCAGAAGCAAGAATACAGTATCAGCATTTTTCCCTCAAAAGTGTCAAAAGGGTATATTTAGATTCAAATATTGCTTTCCATTTTTGCTCGCATGTGAATTGCCAGTATTCTTCTAATGTTTTTTTTTCTAATTTACTCATTTTTTAAAAAATAATAATTAGTATACCACTGATTAGTTTAACACACGTAATTTTATATTCCTCATTAATTTTCCACTCTGTATATGATACATTGTAAATGTTGATATTTTTAATTCAACAATTGTGTAGCTTTTGAATTGATAGCCTAAATTTTTCTACAGAGCATAATTTTTGACTGGGTGAATGCCTTTTAATTACGGCGACATTCCAATTAGCTTAGTGTATTTAAAATAATTTCACAAAACCTGTTTTTTTCTTTTAAAACAATCAAATGACAGAAGATAAGCATCTTTATATATATGTAAAGCTAAAGCAGCTTCAAGCCTCATTTTCTATTGTAAAGGAATAATATATAATTGAATATGTTTACAAGGAAACGTGTCTCTTGTTTTTATATATACAGATATTTAGAAAGATAATAACAGTGATAAAAAACCACCATAATTTGAGGTGGGGAAACAATGGCTAAGCTATGGGAAAACTAAAGGCTAATTTAATTTTCCTTCAGGAAACTTCATATAAAAATAAGATAATGAAAATTATCTACAATTGTGAGACATGTTTCTAGCATTGGGGCTGAACTTTTCCGAGAGTGTAGCCTCTACTGTGAAATAACTACTACTATTATTTTTCTACTTAAGATCTGTGATGATAAGATGATGATGAATCCTTAGGGAATCCATTTTGAATAAAAATGTTTTCATTGTATCTGTGCTCTTCTAAAGGACAAAATACCTTCTGTATAAAAAAACTTTAAAGTCATGGGTGAGTTCACACTAGAAATACTCAGTAGGGACCTTAAAAGGGCCATTGATACGAGCTATTTTTATTAAATTAAATTAAATTTATATACACTCTTCATCTGAGGATCACAGGGCAGTTTATAATATAAAGTTGGAGAACTTTCAAACCCCTTCTTTTAAAATATTGATAAATACTGACATATGGCTATTTGGAGATACTGTAGTCCAAAGGACTCGGATTCATATTCCTGAATAATTGTTTAGCAACACCAGTCTTTGCTCAATAGGCTCTAAAGGTAAAATGTACTCTTATGATTATTGTTGATCACAGAGTACTGTTGATAGTAATTGCATATGGACAACTTTTCCAAAGTACTCAAGTTACACACGTTTGGCCGTTTCAAATGTAGCACTATGCCATAGTTCGACATTATGAGAGCTTGTACTCTTCCCTTTTTCTTCTGGTGTAGCTGCAAGGAGACTTTGGAAGGTTTCACTCCCATTTTAGATTAACCACAGCTTTTCATACCATCTAAACCCAGACAAACCAAGGTTAATCTTAACTAGGTATTGCTGGAATCAAGCTCTTTTTCAAACCATAGTTTATGAAGCGGGCTTGTTTTTGTTATCCATAGTTAAGATTAGCCACTGTTTAGAGTCCAGAGAACACACAAAAGCAAAGAACACAAAAAACCACGGCACGACACCACCACAACCCTGTATTTGTACTTGAGAAACTAATGGTGAGTCTAGACCTTTCGTTACAAATCGGAAAGCGGCAGCCTACACAAATCATGAATTAGGCTCCTATTTTGAAAGCAGAGAAAGAAAATACGAGAGGGGTTTTTGTTAACAAAGCATCATTTTGCTGGCTGCTGACAAACAGGTAATGTTGAGTGTGGGGAAGGGGTCGTTTTAGGAACTTCTGAGTGGGTGAGGGATCTTGATGGGAGTTATTTCTCTGTATTAAAAAACTAAATCTTTACATTTAAAAAGTATTTCTCACATGGCCCTTTCCCTACACAGAACTAACCTTAATGTAAAGAAAAATGCACCTGCTTGTATGCTGCAACATATCTGATGCTGCCATGAATATCTCTTTATATAGATGATATAGATAGATGATAGATAGATAGATAGATAGATAGATAGATGATAGATAGATAGATATAGATGATAGATGATAGATAGATAGATAGATAGATAGATAGATGATAGATAGATAGAGATATATATAGATATATAGATATATGTCCAGTAGCACCTTAGAGACCGACTAAGTTTGGAGGATTGGGAAAGACTTTGGAAAGATGGTTTAAGATTCACTGCATGCACAGTTATAAAAGAAAATGTTATGAAAATGATGTATCGATGGTATGTAACACCTGTGAAGTTGGCCAAAATGTATAAGATAAGTAACAAATGTTGGAAATGTAAAGAAAAAGAAGGTACCTTTTTTCATAGGTGGTGGGAATGTAAGAAGGTAAAATGCTTTTGGGAAATGATTTATAATGAATTGAAGAAAATGTTGAAATATACATTTGTTAAGAAACCAGAAGCATTTTTACTAGGCATTACAGGTAATGAGATAAATAAGAAAGAAAAGAAGTTATTTTTATATGCAGTGACAGCAGCAAGAATATTGATGGCCCAAAATGGAAACAGGAGGAATTACCTACGATAGAAGAATGGAGAACTAAAATGATGGATTATGCAGAACTGGACAGAATGACAGGAAGGATCCGGAATCGACGAGATCAAAGATTTACAGAAGATTGGGAAAAGTTTATCCAATATATGCAAAAACTGAGTGATAATAAAATTACGTTTGTAAGCTTTAAGGAAGCTCTGTGAGGGGAAAGGGTTAAAAGGGCAGAAATGTGTAAAAAGTAACAATAGGAAGGAATGGCAGACAAATTGAGGGAAGTCAAAAAAGAGAAGATGCAATTAAGATGTATGGAATGTATAAATTTGTTTTTGTATTTGAAAACTAATAAAAATATAATATATAAAAAAAATAGAGACCGACTAAGTTTGTTCTTGGTATAAGCTTTTGTGAGCATGCACACGAAAGCTTATACCAAGAACAAACTTAGTCGGTCTCTGAGGTGCTACTGGACAATTTTTTAATTTTTTTAATATACTTTGACTGCGTCAGACCAACACGCCTACCTACCTTAATCTCTTTTGCTGCAATTGCAGAGGCCAAAAGCTGAGGCAGCATAATCGTAGCCAAAGAGATGCTTGTATGATTTTCATACCTGACGACGAACGCGGTTATATACTACTTTTCATTCCTAGCAGTTGTCTTCATGAAGAAATTTTTTTTTATACATGAAGCAGTCCGAAAAACCACTCCTTGTTGGACACCATGGAGCTCCTTCGTCGATTAAGGAAAGTAAAACTTGACTTTACTTCAGTGGAAAGGGAGGTTGGTGAGCAGATTGCTTTATGTTTGGTCTGGGCTGGAAGGGGCTACAATAACCTTACAGCTCTTTTATTCATTATCCTGTGGAGAATAATGTGGAGGGAACCTTGTGCTTCAAGCAGGCACCTCTACCTAGCCCCTGGGCAGTGGCGCCGGCTTGCACCCCACAACTGCAGGTGCCGGGGGCTGCCCGCTGTCTCCAGGGTGCACATGCATGCTGCGAGGCGCATGTACTATGTTATTACACCCTTAGTGGTGTGCGCACTACTACGTCATCAAGCCCCCAGCGAGATGACGTCACTTGCGCACATAGCAGGGCACAGTGACATAGCGTTGCACGCTCCAGGGGGTGGGTGGGTGTGATGATGTCGTCTCACTGCACTTTATGGTGCCCTGCACCCTCGTTCAACATTTTGTGGGAGCCATGGCACCCAGGGCCCCTGGGACCTGGCACCTACGCCTCCAGGCCTACCTCTTGTCCACACTCTGCATAAGCCAGTCTTTGTGTCTTTCCCAAGGGCTTTTGCCTGGCTGAAATGTGCCTTCGATCTGCAATAAAGCATCTTGCTGGCCTGGATGTAGTATGGAGACATATGTGTGTGTAGAAACCACTGGGGTGTGTGTGTGTGTGGCTGGAATTCAGCCTATTGTGCAAAAATAAGAGCCACGTCCTTTACCCTCCCCAGTTTTGCCTGTGGCCCCACCCACTATTGGCATATGGCAGGGGTCAGCAAACTTTTTCAGCAGGGGGCCGGTCCACTGTCCCTCAGACCTTGTGGGGGGCCGGACTAATTTTTTTTGGGGTGGGGTGGGCGGATGAATGAATTCCTATGCCCCACAAATAACCCAGAGATGCACTTTAAATAAAAGCACACATTCTACTCATGTAAAAACACCAGGCAGGCCCCCAAAATAATTCAGAGATGCCTTTTAAATAAAAGGACACATTCTACTCATGTAAAAACACACAGATTCCCGGACCATCCGCAGGCCAGATTTAGAAGGCGACTGGGCCGGATCCGGCCCCCAGGACTTAGTTTGCCTACCCATGGCATATGGCCCCCAGAAGGTTGCTCACTAGACAATGTGGCTCTCCAGACTCAAAAAGCGCCTCCCCACCCCTGTGCTTTCGAGATGCTTCTGTGGCCCCTGCTCAAGCAGGCAGCCATTTATACCTCTGGACTCTTCTGCGATGTGCCAAGATTAGTAGGCCTCCCTTTCCTCTCTCTGCACTGGGGTTGCCTGTTCTGAGGCAGCCACAGGTGAAAGAGAGGACAAGGCTCCTCTGTCACCATGAATAATTGTGGAGAAGAGGGGAAGTTCAGCAGACCTGGCTTGTCCTATAAGCGTACCCTCCTTCCCCTCTCTGAAAAATGGTCCCTCTTCCTATGCAATACCCCATCCTGATCCCACAACCGCCAACATTTCTCAAATGAATATAGGGACATTCTCTTCTACATCAGGAAGCTTCTCCCGTGTTTGATCTTGCCTCACACATCTGTCACCTTGAGCCAATTACAACCTCTCAGTCTAACCTTCCTCGCAGGAATGTTGTAAAGAAAAAATGTACAAGCAAATGTACAACGCTTTCAACAGATAAATTCAACAGGAATGAAATAAAATGCTAGCTGTAAGCTGCTTTGAGCCCTTGTCAGAGAAAAAGGTGGGTAATCAAAGGTGGGTTTTATATCTTGATTTTATTCTGTGAACTGCCCTGAGAGCCCCAGGTATAGGGCGGTATATATATAAATTAAACAAACAAACAAACAAACAAATAAAACAATAAATACATACCAGAGAGTAAATCCTATTGAATTCAGTGAGAGTTAGTTCTGAGTAAAAATGCTTAGGATTGCAGTCTAAGGCCGCCCAGTCTTTACCCAGTTACCTGGGAGTAAGTTCCATTGAATACAGTAAGACTTACTTCTGAGTAAACAGGGTCAGGCTCCATTTTCCAATAAAGGAATAAACACTCAACACGTTTCCTTAAAAAAAATTGCTGGCTCCGGAAGCATTGCAATTGAAGAATTTAAAGTGGATTGGTTACCTTTGCCTTCAAAATTATAGGAAGGACTCTATGCCAGATTCGCTGTTCCCTTCATTTGGTGCAGGTATTTTATTTTCAGTATAAACAGGACTCCATTTTTCACACTTTTAATTGTTCTCAAAAGTTGTGGACGGGGCAATCGGGCATCAGAGCAGAAATGGGGATGGCTTCTGTAATTCTGGGACTGTCCCTGGAAAACTGGGGTGCGTAAGCACCACCTGCACACTATTCAAGGTGCAAGCACCTGCCCCACTGTGACCCAGGCCCCTTACTGCTTTGGCACAAACACAGACACTGCCAGTGAATGATGCCCCTGTGGTCCCTGTGGCAATGGGAAATTTGAGGGAGAAATCTTCAGGAAAGGGCTGAGCGGCAAGCCTCGTTGCAGTTAGGCCGTGGCTTCATTCGGCAGCAGATTTTGGGGTGCCATTAAAGTGCAGAGAATTATGGGTTAGATTTTATTATTATTATTAATTTTTGCCATTGCTGGGAAGGGATAGAGGAGGCAGATTGTTCTGCCAAAATGTCTCTGAGTGTCTCTTTGCTGAGGAGGCTATTGAGTGGGGACAGAGCTAGGCCTTTAGAGCAGAAAGAGTGTCTGACAGACTGGAGATATTGGCGGGCGGGGGGGTTAGATGTCTGGAGTCCTGGCAGGGGTGGGGGCTATATTGGGCTCAGGGATCTCCCCTCAGCCGCCTCTCATGTCCTGAAATTCCAGTTTCAAGGGGTAGAACTTTGAACAAAGCCTCGATTGACGAGGTGCCCGCTGGTGCCATGGCAACGCCGGCTCTGTCTTGCATGGGCAGAGTGTGCCAAGAAGGTGCCATGGTGACGCCCGAGAGGCGCGCGTAAACCTGTGAAATCCCCGCAGCCGAGGAGGAGGGCAATTGTCTGCCCTGGGCACTCTCCTTAAAGAAGGCACATCCCCTTCCCCACCCCATGCCCCTGGGTAGGGATGGCTTGGCAGCGGTTTCCTCTCCTAAGCCGTCTCTGTGCAGCTGTTATTTGGGGAGAGGCAAGCTCAATAGGGTGCCCCCCTCAGTTGGCACAGGCTGTGTGCTGGGCCATTGTTGTGCTCTATACCAGCCTGCTGAATAGGAGGTGGCATCTGTTTTCTTCCAGCGATGGGAACTTCATCTCCAAAGCCCTGGCATCAGATTAGGGGGCGATTGGGTTGGGGGAGAGAACACTTTTATTGTCCGAAGGGGGCATTGCGTTTCTATCACTAATGCAGCTCACACAGAGAAGGCAGAGACTCGGTGCCAACAGCCATGACCCAGTCTGCCCCTGGCTGGCAGCTTTGCCAGTCTCCTTGTGCCACCCCCTTCCCTTCTACCCATGCCAACATGCCCACCCCCACCCCCTCCTGGATAGGCTTTCCGTGGGGAATGGGGCGAGTGCTAGCAGGCAGCAGAGCAGACGAAACAAGAAAAGCCGATCTTCAGAGTGAAAGCAAGTGAAAGAGAAAGGGCAGGTGGGGGGGGGGAGTGCAGTGGAATGAGGCGAAGCTGACACCAGGACTCCTGGGTTCTCTCCCATATTCTGGAAAAGCAGAGAAGGGGGTCTAAGTGGGCTGTCCAAAGTCTGTTTTTTGGGCCTAATCTGGCCCGCCGGTCGGTTTAATCTCTGGCCTCTGTGGCAGTTTTATTTCTTGGGGTAAAATCCTTAAAAAAAACCCTCGACAACTTAAATCCTAAAAAAATGCTCAATAACTTCGACCATTAAGAAAAGCTCCTAAAAAAAGGTCAACAGCTTTGGTCGGCCCTCACGGGCCCCCACTTCATCAAATCTGGCCCTCTTAGAAAAAAGTTTGGACACCACTTTAAGCAGTGGGGCAGGAGCTGGTGTCCCCATTCCATTATTAAGGAAAACACTATCCCTGATTTCTGCACCCATTTCTGTTTCTCTGTATGTTAACAGGACAATTAGTGCCACAATTGCAAGGTTTTAAATAAGCGAAATATATAGCTCAGGTACTACTGCGTCCATGGTTTATTCACAATATATCATATAATGGTGTCACCTTATGCTAGATTGTAAAATGACATAATATACCAAATCCTGCCACACAATCCTCCTGCTACACAATCACCTATTTCATTTTTGGAAACTAGTGTTAACAGGCGATTAATAAATGTAAGTTATAATCAAATTAATAAGCAGCCTAGTCCTGAAGTTTCTCTAATACTGGTTGGGGACAACTTTTGCATGGCAGGCTCTACATTTGGTGTTCGGCTCTGCAGTGGTCAAGGAAATTTTTGGATTTCCCCCAAAATTAAAGAAATAACTCCTTTTCCAAATTTGAGGAGGACGTTTTAGTTATTATTATTAGTGGCACTGTTGTAGTTATTGTTATTATTGTTGTTATTAGCCTTTATTGGCATAAGTTTAAACAACAAAATCATAAAATCACCCAAAGTCATCCAAATACATTAATAATCCAAACATATACAATATGTAAAAGACTAGATAGCCACCACTGAGAAAAGCTGGCAACTTTAAATTTTGCTTTAAAAATCTCAGCACTGAACATGCATCAACAAGATGTCTGACTTATCAAAAATGGTGGGATAGCATCATCAGCAAAGCCCCAAACATAGGAGGCAGAAGATTACCAGTATCAGACAAATGAAGGTGATATGTGTGGATTATAATCTAAACAATCGAGCAGGATAGAACTTTCCATGTTATTCATCCTTTTCAGGTAGCAGAAGGAAACTGGAAATCTCTATACCTTGCTATATGACATATCAAGCATGATTCCACATCCATCGCCTGTTCTGGGATCCTTTAGAAATTGCATTAACACGAGCGCACCCCCAGTGTCCCTCCCTAACAAGTGGGGAGACTTTTGTGATAAAGCCGTACAGAAGTGGGAACTGTCTTTGTAACGTGAAATCTCCTTCCAAATGTTGTTATTATTAATGCCTTATAAAACCACCGCTAGTTTTATTTGGTAAGTCCTTTTTGGGGTATTAAGAAAATAGATTAAAATCATTACACAGATCCTATTTATGACTTTTTAATTGGATATTGTACGGTGTACTTTTATGTGTTAACACTGTGCTTCGGGAAAGGAGTCAGCATGGAATATGAGTAAGTTAAACTATTTGGATCAGTGAGTGAAACGCTGGCTCCATACCCTCCCAAACCACCTACACAAGAGCAAACAGTCGTGTGTGTGTGTGCGTGTGTGAGAGGGTTTTCTCCATCTTTCACCTCCCTTCTTTTCTGCCTGCCCCATGCCCACTTAGCTCCTTGACCCTCCATCTCCATTCAGACTTCCCTTCCCACCTCTTCTTGCCCCCCAAATTTGGTCTTTTCCTGCTGCCCCTTGCAGCACATGTCTTCTCCTGCCCCTTTTTGTGTTTTGCCTCCCCAACCTTTCAAGTGAAGAAGGATTGAACTCTTATTCCTGACAACCAGTTTTCTATATCTATATCTAAATATCTATACTGATAGTTCAATTATGTGACACCCCCCCCCCATGAGACAGCCCAAACAGAGGTTTACTACCTCATCTGCCTGGGAGAGCAGATCTGTGTACACACCAAACATTGAAAGCGTGTTATTTCCCTCTAGAAACTCTGGAAACTGTAGTTTACCTCTCAAAGAGCTATAATTCCCAGCATCCTTGATGGTGCAACTGTGCTTGTTCACAGTCTGCCTCCAACTGTATGTTTAAAAGTGGAAGGCTGTGAACTGACATATATATAATGGCTGTTAAAGGGTGGGGAGTGTGTAATGTTAACTTCAAAAGAGGTCATAAATTGGGGGGGGGGAATCCCACCCCTCCAATTGCTTGGGGTATTTTTCCTCCCTTGGCTGGTGGTTCGCTTCCAATTTTGGAGGTGGGGAGAGTAGTGCCTGAGGTAACCGAAGCCTCCCACACCACTTTCTGCATTATCAGGGAAGATACATTAACAGCCAATGCACGCCCTCTAACATTTCTCTGATGAAAATAGGGACGTCCCATTCCATAGTAATAATTTTACTATTTTTACCCCACACATCTTACTGGGTTGCTCCAGCCACTCTGGAGCACTTCCAACATATATTAAAACATAATAAAACATTAAACTTTTTTTTTATTAAAAAAACACACTATAAAGGATTGCTTTCAGACACTTCGGGGGTCGGATAACATACCCTCCAACTTTTCTCCAATGAAAATAGGGACATCCTAAGGAAAAGTGGGACATTCATAGATGAAATCAGGACTCAGCTATACTGCTGCAAATAAAATGATTTAAATGCGTTGTAAAGTGCAATATACAAATGTGACACTAGATGGCAATGGTGAGCTATGGCAAATTCAGTATATATTTTTCAGAACTTTTTTTTTAAAAAAAGCATTTTCACAGTGTTTTTTATATGTGTGTAAATCCTGCCTCAGAAACCAGGACGGCTTCTACAAATCAGGGATGACCCTAGAAAATAGGGACACTTGGAGGAACTGCTAATGAAGATTCTCCTCTCAATCCCAAGGAGGCCTGTACTTCAATATCTCTTTGATATACTTGCCATACTGTATTTGCCATACATATTCAGAAAAGTGAAAATGCTACCTATTTACCCATGTGCACATACACACAGACGTGAATTGTGAGAGTGAGAAAAATCTCTCTTCCTCTAAGCACCGTCATTTGAGTCGCTTTTGTAAGGAGCATAACTGCACCTGAACATCTGCAAATTCTGACACCCCTTCCAGACAGCTGCTTCCTCTAGCAATGTTTTATCAGTGACAGGTTGCTGAATTAATATACCTGACATACTTTAGCCACATTTGGACTGTGCCAATCTTTATGTGCATCACTGTTAGTCAAAAATGACTTGCGGGATAATTGCGGGTGGCACAGAACAGATAGCAGCACCAAACAAGCAGACCATCACCCTTGGAGTTAAAGGCGCAAGAGAAGGCTGGGCCAGCTTTCTTCAAAGCGCTCCCTGTCAAACTCCTTATGCCGGCAGCTACATTTGCAAATAGCATTGCGTGCAAAAGCAATACCTTGCTTAGAGTGCAATCTCAAACAGAAAGGAAGGAAATTCATGTTTTGAAAGTTGCTCAGTTTAGAAATAAGTTGATCAAGAATTTAAAATACTTATTAAATAAAGGGACCTGCAAATGTTCAAATTCTCTGAAAACAGCATGAAAACATTCTATTTTAAAAGCATTTTTATTTTATCTATCTGCAAACAGTTAATATTTACTCTGGCATCTCTGTAATTTTTTAAAATTGTGTGTACACAGCAGTGCTTTATATGTGTATGCAGATAATGGTTCGGTGTGGTGCTACAAGTAATACCTACTTGGTTTTTTTGCACCGAAAGATGATCACGTCATATTTTTCATCTCCACTTCCCATTGCTAACTATTTCAATACTTTGGGCCTTTTCACCCGACAGGTGGCTTCTCTTCCTTTTGGTGCAGCTGGCTCCAATTGTTTACAATTTACTTGATCATCTATATTTTGTCTGCTCCCTAATTCACTCCATGTGGCTTTACATACATCCACAGTGTCCACGTACCTTTGAATTAAACTGGAGAAACTGGGCTGCCCTGGGAATGCACCGACAAGTTATGCACACCTGCCACCCTAGGGTTTTAGAGGGTCTTTTGGTGCATGTGGGTTTTTTTGTTTTTTTAAAAAATGATTTAAGAGAATTGCAATGGTGCAATGTCACCACCACACTTGCGGTGAAATTATGCTGCAGTTTTGCACAGATGTGCAAGAGATTGTTATGAAGTAAAAGGAGGTAAATGGCACTACCTATGTCACCTTTTGTGCCAGAGAGTGTATAGGCACAGGAAGAACAAACAGGTACACAGGCAGCCCCTAGGTTTCAGCATGGATGTAGATCAGCTGTCCAAACTACCTGTTAGAGGTACGCCTGGCATTTTCACTGTACAGTTTTTGGCGAATGCTGAAGGCTCGCTTCTCTACCCAGGCTTTGACATATGAGATGTATGCTTTCAAGACCCACCCTATTCCTGTGACTGTAATTTGTTTCATCCTTCTTAATACTGAATTTTAAATGGTTGTAAACAGGGCCGTCTTTAGCATATGCACCACTGGGGTGCAAAGATCCGCCCAGGGCCCCCAAATTTAGTTTAGCCAACCCCCAAATTAACTTTAATTGAGGGTTTTTTTAGGGGGCAAACTCAAAGTTGTTGAGGAGGGGGGCAGGGACTTTCGATCCATTGCTTTTCACTGCTGCCAATCGAGAGGGACCAGTATACAGTAGGTATACATTCCCCCCCCATAAAAAAATTGGCGCCCGGGTGTCCCGCACCCCTTGCACCCCTGGGTAAAGACAGCCCTGGCTGTAAACCACCCTCAGTTCTGCTGGTGACGGGCAGGTAATTTATTGTTAAAATTACTACTACTACTGTTACTATTAATTTACTGAGCATATTGCTTAACATTTAATGTGTCTATTTCTCACTGCAAACAGCGGCTGCTGGGCTCCCTGTTCAGGACTGGGGCTGCAGCATGTGGGGAGAGAAGAGTTTGACATTTTCCATCGGGGCACCGATCCTAATGGAGCCCCACCCCCACAGCAGCAAACTGCTATTTGGCATGGGAGCTGACGCTCTGTTTCGGTTTGGCACTGGCTCAAAGAAAGTCCAACGTTTGACAACAAGCGTAAGTTTCACAATGAGTCCTGTAGTGGGGAGAACTTTCACAGACTGTACGTTCGCACCAGCCTAAAACAATTTGATGCCTGAGGCTGTGTACACATTACCATGTTCTCTAGCTCCAGTGCACGCCCGGCACTGGCTTTTGAATCTGTGTGCACACAACACTGCCCACGATGCGTAGCTATCTTGCAGCTTCTTGGGAAATACCTTAAGAAATAACGCAATGCGCATGTGCAGGTGGCGGCTTCACGAATAGGAGCCTGGGGGCGGGGAGACCAAGCAGGTAATGTGCATCAGGTAAAGGCATCTCTGCTCCCTTTCTGGTGTGCACAACAATGTGCAACTGCACTGACCTCGTTGTGTTTTAAGCCGCTAATATGTACGTAACATCAGACGGGGAATCCAAATGGTATTCTTGCTAACTCGCCCTGACTTGGTGGAACGCTCTGTCACTAGAGACTAGGGCCCTGCAGGACTTGACATCTTTTTGCAGGGCCTGCAAGACAGAGCTGTTCCGCCTGGCCTTTGGTTTCGACTCGGTTTGACCCTTATGCTTCCCTCCCCTTACGGTTTTGATCCATGGGCTACTTTTAAAATGAGACTGCATTTTAACCTGTATTTTAAATTGTCCCCCCCATTATGTTTTTATTGTAATTTTACTGGTGTTAGCCGCCCTGAGCCTGGTTCTGGTCGGGGAGGGCGGGGTATAAATTATTATTATTATTATTATTATTATTATTATTATTATTATTAACTAACTAACATAGGGCACAAACCCTCTGAGAAGCCACCCTGTGCTAGCCTCACCGAATAGCCACTTCCAGGACCAGTTCCAGGTTCAAGCCCCCACTCAGCCTGGCAGTTTCCATTCGTTCCAATGCAGCTTGTCCCCTTATCTCATGGTCAAGGCACCTCTGAATCGAGAATATAAACTGCCCATGTCATCCCATATTAGATTAAACCAGTGGTTTTCAACCAGTGTGCCGTGGCACCCTACGGTTCCTTGAATGTTGGTCAGGGGTGCCGTGGGGAACACTGGCCTCTGTCCCTCTTTGCTTCCCTCCCTCCTCTGATGCCCTCTCGTGTCTCTGCCTCCCAAAGGCTTGCACAGGTGTTTGTTGCAGCAGCCCTGGCTACAAGCTGTGCAGGTGAATGGTGCCTCTGGGGCTGGTCAGGGGGCAGCTCAGAGACCAGGGGCAGCAGTACCGGCTGTCCAGAGGACTCCCAAGGAGAGGGGGGGAGGCCAAGGGAACACTCCACAAGGGAGGGTGTTCAGAGAAGTGTGAGAGGTTGCCAGCTCTGCAGGCAAGAGGTGACAGAACTGGGCTCCTGAGCCCCACAGGTGCACCACAGGAAGAAGGTAGTTGGTCAAGGGAGCCATGGAGTGAAAAAGGTTGAAAACATCTGGGTTAAACTATTGTGGGATGGTACTCAATAATTCTGAAATGCTATGGGCTACTTTAAAATGAGGGAGACACACACTGAAATTTGACATTTGTGGGTTTTTGAAGCAGAGGTACTTATGTGACCATGAACAGAAATCAGTTGCCGTTCAGCCTTTAGTTTTGTCTGCCCCTAGCACCTGTCTGGACAACTTGTATCGGTGGTAGAGGCAACCAATGGCGAGAACACAGCTGGCAATGTATGCGGTAGGTTATCTCACATGGGTTGCCGCATGGCAATGTGTGTGGAAGATATGGCAGCATTTGTGTAGATGTCACATGGTTTCCTAGATTATGTTAGAGAAGTCACTGTCTCTGGTTACTGACTTACAAAATGTGGGGGAGTGGAAATGTCCTACCGCACCTGGTGGTGAACGAAGACAGAATGCAAAGCACTTTACTGTAGAAAAAACACACACCCAATAATCATCGTATTTTTTGTTTGACTTGAAATTATCTCACGGACAAACCAGAGTGACAAAGTAGGAGTTGTCAAATTGATGTGCGACTATGGGAGTAGTGCTCAAGAACAGCGGTGAGTTAGTAGCTGGAAGAATGGTGATGTAGATACTCATCAAGATAAAGGTATCAAACACCAGCTATTACTTCCCCTACTTCTAATATTTATATATATATTTTATTCTTATTATTAATCATTTTTCTGAAAAAAAACATAAGGCAGTGTACAAAATTTAAAACACAAAAATGAAGAATTAATATTGCTACTTTTCCATAGATTTGCTATAATTGATAGCAGCATAAAAGTCTAATAAAATAACAGAATCTCAATCAGGAAATACAAAACCTATAAAAATAGCAGATTTAAAATCAGAGTAGCCAACCAAGCCTGCTGAAACAGAAATGTCCTTATAAGATACCTGAAGACCTACAACAGATTACTAGTGAGCGCAGAAAATGACGTCAAGGTACTAAATCAATAAAATATATTTCTGTACCAGATATATATACGGTATATAATACTAAAAATGACTTTACAAGGATAAACTTGTTGGCCACACGAGACATACAAAAATAAGCCATAATATTAACATTATGGTTTATATTTGTACATCTCATTGGCCAATTAGATTATCCTTGTAAAGTCATTTTTAAACACACACACACAAAGAGAGAGAGAGAGAGAGCGCGCAAAGGAATATATTTTAATTACTGAGTATCTTGACTTCATTTTGAGTACCTCTTCTATGGTCAGGAAATACGTCCTCTAGGTTTGTTAGAATTCTAATGAGAACATTTCATAAATTGGTACCCACTACCATGGAGAATACACACACCGATGTGATTTCACATATCTACAAGATTTCCATCCTTGACCTTAATTGCTAGGCAGGTTCATAAGGAAGTAGATAGACAGTCCCTAATGTAGATGAGTTCTGGTCCATTTAGGACTCTTAATACTAACATCAACACTATAAAGTTGATATAAACGAGGTCCAGAAACAAATAGGAAACCAACGACAGTAGAAGTAATATGTCACCAATGCAAAATACCACCAAAAATTTCCTTCCTTGATATAGAGAAACAAGGTTTAGAACAGTGGGGGGGGGGGATTTCCTTTAACCCACTGACTTATAGAACTGTTGTAGGCAGCGAACAGCCTGACTAGCAGCTGGCAAGTTCCTAATAGTTATTTTAAAAAACAAAACAAACTCAGCACAGCTACGTACTCACTGGTTGGATTTAGGTGAGCCAGTACTATTCAACCCGAGCCCCACATCTGCAAGACAGGGAATAATAATACTGGCCTACTTTACATGGCTGTTGCAATGATTATTGAGAGTATGTATGCAGAGCACCCAGAACACATAAAATTACCTGTGCAAATTCTACCTATTTTAGTGGTATTGTTGATATTAAAGCTCACACAACATTCAGCATCTGAGGTCCTGCTCTGTGTGCCCCTGCTGACTGAAGGTGCATAATAGGAGCAGGGCCTTTTCAGTGGTGACACCAAATTTATGGAATGCCCTCCCCATGGAGTCTAGCTTGGCCCAACACCAAGCACTTTCAGCATCAGGCAAAAGAACCAGTTTTTCAAGAAGTCCTTCAGAAGCAGCTTTAATATTAATATATATATATTGCAGGGTTGAGGAAGGAGAATTTTGCATGCAAAAGTTCCGAAGTTCAATCAGTCGCTGAACACAATTGTCTGACTCAATATGACAGATTCCTGTGTTCCTGTGGTGGATTAAGCAGCATTTACTGTTGTTTTGCTGCTGGAATGAGGTTTGTTTCCCTGTTTTATTGATTGCTTCTGTTTTTTTATTGTTCTGGGACTTTTTATTTTCATTCAGTTATTCTCTATTGCTGTTGTTTGGCTTTTAGTTTATCTGTTTGCAGTTTGATGTTTACTATTTAAATAGCTGGTTGTAAGTCACATTGACTTCACTTTTTTTAAAAAACGAAACAAAACCCTAAATGAGTCCATGAATGGATGGATTTTTCTGACCAGGTTTTGAGCCTTAAAGCCCCACAATGCATCTGATGGGGCTGGTGTTAGGAATTCTTCATTTGAACAGCAGAAAGCAGGAGAAAGGAGGACTTTGAGATCATTATGCACACCATCAGGAAGAGTAGGTAGAAAATTTGGGAGTTCCACTTAAAGGCAGCAACTTTTCAATGATTCTTATGATGAGGAGTTTGGATTTTAAGCCACCAGCACCAGCATTTTTTGCTGATTACCTCTGCTATCATCATTTCTACAAAGGAACTGGCATGCTCAACATCACTTGAGATGAAAATATATGCAGCCTTTTCACCACATGTGCACACTGTTAGCATGGCAAGCATGTACATGGGAGTACATGCAGATTTCCTATATTTCTGTCATATGTGAGGGAGCCCTCACACCACCCAAACACATTTCAGGGTGGACCAGAATGTGTCAGGCTGACACTATTGGGCTTGGAGTCATTGTTCCCAAATTTATAAAAAGAGAAAGACAGAGACAGAGAGAGTTGGGAGAGGAGGGTTATGACTCTCTCAAGCTAGCATGTCACTTTAAAAAAATGTTTCTGTTCAATGATTTTCATAGTTAACAAGGGTACCTACAACATCTTTGTTTTCAATTCATAGAGTCCTTTCTACAAGTCAGTTGCATTCAGTGCGAGACACTGCTGTCATAGACCTTGTGAGGTTGTAGGGGAGCAAATAGGGGAGGGGGAGAGAGAAAGAAGGCGGGTAATGATCTTTCATTCTTTCGCTTAGTAGGGTGTGACTTTTTTGACAGACTTCTCACAGAGACCACTTTTTCGTGCTCTCTCTGCATGCTGTGGGAGAGTCAAACTTCAAAGCACCAGCCATTTTCCCTCCCCTCCTTCTCAGAGGTATGTCACTGGAGTAAATAAACAGTAGGGCTAGGCTTGAGCATCTCAATCAATCCCTCCCCCAGGCATGACAACGCCCACCCGTGCCCTGCATTGCCTGTGTTGAGCTGACACCAGCAAAGTGGCGTCTTTAACATTATAGAATTGTTTTAATTTTTGTGTGTGACAGTGAACTGCCTTTGGTCATTCAGAAGTGAGACACAAAGCTGGGAATGAAATATATTTCTATATATTTAAAACACAAATAAAATACCCGTCCCAAACCATCCCGTCCCCCTGGCACTGCCCCTTCTACCTACCTAGCTACAGCGTTGGCACAGGTGGTCCCCTCCTGCCCTTGCAAACGTCTGCAGCAGTCAGGAGCCAGACAATTCTGCCTGCAGGAGGACTGCCAACAAGCCAACACCAGTTATAACAGCCCTCCCCTTGTCCCACCCTGCTGCTGCCAGTGCCAGCCCCCTCTCCTCCCTTGACAGGGCAGCACAGTGGAATTCTTCGCTGGACAAAAAAACCCAACACCCCTTGTAGTGCTCCATAATCCCTATTCCCCCTCCTGGTGCCTCTCTCTTCCCAAAGCTGCTGTTGTTTCTCAGAGGCTGCTGGGGACCAGGGACCACATTCTCTCCCCTCACTTTGCAAACTAGTGTCGTCTCTTAAGTGGCTGTTTGTCCTGAAGCCATTGCATCTGCCACACCAGGGAGGTCGCTCTCTCTTGCCAGTTGCTTTCACTCTTCCAAGCTGCGCTGGGCTCGCCTTTCCCCCTGCCACAACTGCCCTGGAATCCACAGGTGCCCTTCCACACCACCCTTGTTCTTTAAACCAGGGCAAATTTCTGGGCTCGTCATCCTTCACGCTCACTGCTCGGCGGCAGTAAAGCACTTGTTTTGCACTCCCAAGGAGGGCCATACGCTCAACACCCCACCCTGCCCGCCTGTGCCTGTAGTTTAAAAGGGATGTCAGAAAGTATGGCAGTCTAGAAAATATCCTTCCTTGCCTGAGGCCTTGGAGAGCCACTGCTAGCCAGAGCTAGGTGGACCCGTGGTATAAGGTAGGACCATACCTCCATCAAGGAAAGGCAAATGGCACCTCCAAAACAGGTGCTGCAACTTTTTGCTGGTTTGCTTGTTTTTTGGGGGTTTTTTTTAGTATATGCTGCCCTTACTTACCTGAACAACCTTGCAGGGCTCTAAGAAAGGGCCTGTGCCTCTTGCCTCTTAACTCACACTGGTATCTGAAGACGTGGGCATGCACACAAAAGCTCATACCAATAACAAACTTAGTTGGTCTCTAAGGTGCTACTGGAAGGATTTTTTTTTATTTTGTTTCGACTGTATGAAGAGTTGGGGTTGCTCAGCCCCAACATTTGAAACACAGCAAGCCCCCTACCACTTGAGGCAAGCTGATGGCTCCTTGCTAGGGTGACTATATTTCAAAAGGTAAAAACCAGGACACCCCGGTTGAGCTTTTTTAATATTTTTTTTACGATAATGTGATTTTTCACCCGCCTTTCAGGAATTCCCCCCAGACATCACTTCTGCCTTTGAAATCCCAGATGTATGGCAGTCCTTTCCTTGACTCAAGCAACAGGTTCTGAGTCCTATTGCAGGGCAGCAAACCATCGGTTACCTACTTTATTTCCTTATTTGTTCTGTTATCAAGGGTGTCATTTGGAGAGAGGGCCACGTTACATGTGATGCGACGGATCCATGATCAGATCCTCTGGTGCCTTTCTTTCTTTCTTTCTTTCTTTCTTTCTTTCTTTCTTTCTTTCTTTCTTTCTTTCTTTCTTTCTTTCTTTCTTTCTTTCTTTCTTTCTTTCTTTCTTTCTATAAGAGCTGTCAAGAGGCAATTGGCTCAAAGAAGCTATACTGGCCTGGATACATTTGCCTCCTCCTCTCCATCCCATTTTCCAGATCAACTTGGGCCTTCCTCCAAGCAGACAATAACCACTTTAGGAAGGTGGGGGGAGCACAATGGGGGCACCTGTCCTTTTCCCTCAGTGGGGCTGATATCTGCTGGTGAAGACCATCAAAGGAGCCAACTCCTAGGAGCCGAGCTCCCTTTGCCCTCCCCCCAATAAAATGTTTGAGGGGACGGGGGCCCCCCTAAGTTGATGAACATTGCCATTCATATGCTGTGTGCATATGCGCATATCCGCCATGTCATGTGATGGATTATGCTGGGCGGGGCTTATCTGCCATCCCAATAATTTATTCAAGTTGGCAGCCCTGAAGACCATTAAGCAGGTAAATGGTGCTTTGAGAAGGAGGTGGAATCAGCAGAAGGAGGAGTGGAAAAAACACCAGAGCCAAAAGTTGGCTGGCACCCCTTCTCCCTCCCTCCCTCTGTCACCCCTCTCTGCTGTTTCCCCCTTCTTGTTACCTGCATCAAATTAAGGTAAAGGGACCCCTGACCATTAGGTCCAGACATGACCGACTCTGGGGTTGCGGCGCTCATCTTGCTTTATTGGCCAAGGGAGCCGGCGTACAGCTTCCGGGTCATGTGGCCAGCATGACCAAGCCACTTCTAGTGAACCAGAGCAGCACACGGAAACACCATTTACCTTCCCGCCAGAGCGGTACCTATTTATCTACTTGCACTTTGACGTGCTTTCGAACTGCTAGGTTGGCAGGAGCAAGGACCTAGCAACGGGAGCTTACCCCGTCGCAGGGATTCGAACTGCAGACCTTCTGATCGGCAAGTCCTAGGCTCTGTGGTTTAACCCACAGCACCACCCGTGTCCCTTGCATCAAATTAGGCTGAGCCTAAAGTCTCAGGCTGCTCACCTCTGGGTTAGGCACAGCTGCTGCCCTGGGCCAATTCATCGCACCACCACAGCAACCTCGGCCCTCCAGATGTCTTTAGACTACAATTCCCACCATCCCTGACCACTGCTCCTGCTAGCTAGGGATCATGGGAGTTGTAGGCCAAAAACATCTGGAGGGCCAGGGTTGAGGAAGCCTGTCCTATGACATCTGCAGGGCAAATTGCCTTGGTTGTTGTACCTTCTCTGCCCCAAACACAATGCATGAATCACGCAGCCTCCACAGCAACTGCCCCGCCGCCACCGTTGCCACACGCACATGAGGCTGCAAATCCGTTCTAGGGAGGGCCCCTTTATCAGCTGTGTTATGCCCACCCCCAGCAAGAGACTTGTTTTCTGTCTCCGAGCCCAGCAAGGGAACCCAAGGGGAAATAGCCACCCTGCCTCCTGCCCCGCCTTTGCCCCATGCCTGGGGAAGGAGGGGTTGTCTTCCAATGCTGGGCAAAGTAATTTCGCTTCCTTAACCTCATTGAACAAAAGATTCTTGAGGAAAGGAAACTATTTTGGTCTCTCTGAGGTTTATTTATAGGCCCTTTCAATGCCTGAAAGGGAAAGTGATTCATCCCCCAACACAGTGTATTTGCTGAGCTGCTCCCCTCCCCCTCCTGATCTGGCCTTTACGCTCTGTGGATAATAACATGGTTTCTAACCTTGGTGCTGTGTGATCATCACAGCACCTTTTTGCCTCATTATCAGGGAGTGGGTCCCATTGGAGAGTTAGTCCCCCTGCCAACTGCCAGCTGGTTAGTACATTACGTGGCCCTACCCTCCTCACAGTGACATCCATTGAGGCAGATGTGGGAGATGGAGGGAATAAGGCACACGCACACCCAGTCGGCTGGTGCCCTGAGGCAGATAATTTGAGGGGGGCTAAGTCGACTCCAGCATGAGGCAAGCTGAGGAAGGTGCTTCAAGAGGCAGGTAGACTTTGCAGAATACAAAAGGATAGGTCCCTTCCATCAAGTTAAAAAAAAGGTAAAGGACCCCGAACAGTTAAGTCCAGTCGCAAACAACTCTGGGGTTGCAGCACTCATCTCGCTTAACTGACCAAGGGAGCCGGCATTTGTCCACAGACAGTTTTTCTGGGTCATGTGGCCAGCATGACTAAGCTGCTTCTGGCAAACCAGCGCAGTGCACGGAAACACCGTTTACTTTCCCGCTGGAGCGGTACCTATTTATCTACTTGCACTGGTGTGCTTTTGAACTGCTAGGTTGGCAGGAGCTGGGACCGAGCAACGGGAGCTCACCTCATCACGCGGATTCAAACTGCTGATCTTCCGATCAGCAAGCCCAAGGTTCAGTGGTTTACACCACAAAGCCACCTGCGTCCCCTTCCATCAAGTAACTTCCATCTAAAATTCAGTGTGAGAAAGTCACAGAAACAGGGGTGGAGCACAGAGAGTGAACGGAGCCCGTGGCCAACCCCCTGCCCTGCCAACCCCCTGCCCTGCCAACCCCCTGCCCTGCCAACCCCCTGCCGCCATGCAGGGCCACGCCATGCTGTGCCTCTGCCTGCCCACAGCCCTTGGTGGGCACAACAGGCATTCACCTGAAGGGCACATTCACGCTGCCTTCCAGCCCTGAGCTACATTGCGATGTTGCAAGGCTGCATGAGGAGAATGCAACAGGCATGGGCCCTGAACAGGAAGGATGTGTGTCTGTTGTGTCCTCCTTACTCAGCCCTGCATGGGGCTGGCAGGGTGACAAAGAGTAAAATGTGTCTCCCCAATGCACTCGGGGCCACCACCCCTGGCTCTCCCCACACAATGCCACTGACAGAAGCAGAGGAGGAAGCTGCTGGCAAGAGTAAACAGGGAAGGAATGTGGAATGCAAACCATCAGGAAGCTCTCCTGCTGAAGTAGGCGCTGTGCGAGAGCACGGCAGTGAACTTTGCAGCTGGTGCCAGAACTCAGCCTAAACCCTCGTTCTCTTAGGATGGCAATGGCGTCCACCTAAGAAGGGCTGGAACTGATTTCTAGTGAGTTCCGACGGGAAAAAAGCCCTGGTTGCACTCCATTTTAAGAAGCGGGAAAGGTGTCATTTGGTTTTTCCATTTGAAGGCATCGGTATCCCAGCTGTTCCAGCACTTGCCATCTCTGTTCCCCCATCACACAAGAATTGCATTGAATTTTGCCCCTGACTTTTCTGTTTGACAATGTTCAACTATGGAGGCTCAGACTCCATAGTGTGACATATTCTGCAGCAGGCCTGTGCAATTTTTCTTTGCTTTGCATTTGTTTTTGTTTTGACAAGCTAATGCTGTTCTCAGCTGCATCAGCAGAAGTATAGTGTTTAGATCAAGGGAAGTAATAGTACCACTCTGTTCTGCCACATCTCAAGTACTGTGTCCAGTTCTGGGTACCACAATTTAAGAAGGATGTTGACTAGCTGGGAAGTGTGCAGAGGAGGCCGACCGAGAGCTTCTAGCTTTCGCTTTCCTGTGGATTCAGCTTCCTTGATAGCTGGTGGCTGCCCCCAAGTTCTGCTCCATGGCTGAGGTTATGGAGCCATGGAAGTCCCTCCTGCTTCAGGTGCCTGGTGGTGACAGATCCAACATTCAAAAAACCAAAGTGCTGCACCAACAAGCGCAAAGCAACCCCTCTGCAGTGCCACAAATCCAACTCAATGGTGTAACGTTGGAAAATGACAATCACTTCTCCTACTTAGGCAGTTATCTTTCCACAAGGGTCAACACTGATGCGGAAATCCAGCATCACCTGTCGCTTTCTCCTGATTGAAGTGCAGAGTGTTTGAGGACCGGGACATTTGCAGGGAAACCTCCAACTTCTCGAAAGATTCCATCAACGGTGTCTCCGAAAAATCTTACACATCACTTGGGAAGACAGCTGAACTAGTATCGGTGTAATGGATGAAGCAAAGATCACCAGTGTTCAACATCAACTTCGTAGGACTGGTCATGTTGTGCAGATGCCTGTTTATCATCTTCCAAAGCAACTACTCTATTCTGAACTTAAAAATGGAAAGCATAATGCTGGTGGTCAACAAAAGAGGTTTAAAGACTGCCTCAAGGCAAATCTTTAAAAATGTAGTATAAACACCGACAACTGGGAAACACTGGCGTGCGAGCACTGCAGTTGGAGAACAGCTTTTACCTAAGGTGTCATGGGCTTTGAAGACACTCGAAAACAGAACGCAAGGGAGAAACGTGCTAAGAGGAAGACACACTTGGCAAATCCACACCGTGATCAACTCCTGCCCAGGAACCAATGTACGCACTGTGGTAGGACGTGTGGATCCAGAATTAGCCTCCACACTCACTTACGGACTCATTGTTAAAATTGTTAAAACCGTGTTTATGGAAGACAATCTTACTCAGCTACGAGTGATCGCCAAAGAAGAAAGAGGTGACAGATCCCAACACAACTTGGCGAGACCCCTCAAAATGGTGAGACCCTCTTTCCACTGATGAGGGAACCTGCTGAGAAGTGGGACCCACAAGGATCCCCAGTGAGATCTTCTCAGTTTCTGGCACTGGAAATCCTGCTTCACTTTCAGGCAGATGCCTGACTGCACCTGGTAGCTCTGAGACAAAGGCAGGAATGGTTTTCACTTTAGGAGAACCCCGTTCATGATTCTCCTGCCTTAGCTTAGGCAGGGCCAGCGCCAGACTGGGGAGCCTTGGCATGGTGCCACTGATTGTCCTCCACCTTCCTAAGTATAGCTCCTTTCTCTAACTATAGGCCAAGGCATTGCAATAGGAGCTGGCTGGAAGCCACAGGTGAGAACTGAGCTTTGCTCTTGTTCAAAAGCTGCGTTGCTGCCAGCCCACTACTGAAATGGCCATCAAGGGGAGACCAGTGAGTGGCGACATGGCCAGATCAGGCTGATAAGAGGCTCTTCTGTCTGCTGGCACTGGGCTTGTGTGGCTGCCATTCATGGAATTCCTCTGCCCACATGAGGTGGTGATGGCTAATGAAATGATCATTGCCACTGAATATCATTCCTGTCCTTTGGATTCACATGAGAGCCATTAGAGCCTAAGGCAGTGGTTCTCAGCCTGTGGGTCCCCAGATGTTGTTGGACTACAACTCCCATCATCCCTAAGCCAAAGCTGGCTAAGAATGATGGGAGTTGTAGTCCAACAACATCTGGGGACCCACAGGTTGAGAACCACTGGCCTAAGGCTTAGACAATGAGTGGAGGCGTACCTCTCCTCTGGAGCCTACACCTTGCATGCAGAAAAATCGAAGTTCAGTGCTTGGCATCTCCTCTTGGGATGATCTGGGTAATAGCAGATGATAGGAGAGACCCTTCTCTGCCTGAAAACCTGGAGAGCTCCTCCCAGCCAGAGAATATGATATTGGATTAAAATAGATAACTAAGGCTGTTTCCTATGTTCCTGTGGCAGTCTCCACTGACATGAGTGGGGCAGATGAACAAACCAGTCAATTTAGTCATCTGTTGTGCATTTTGCAGCATTGACAACTTTTCTGACGTAGCCAAGATAGTTTTAATAGATGCAGAGATGCATTTTGAAGCAAAAAGAAGGTTTGCCGTGAAATCTCAAAAGCCTTGTTTTCCATCAGGAGGATGGGTGTTCTTTCGTTCCAGCTCGAATGGGTGCAAATATGATTGGAGAGCGGATCCAACGTAGGCTCAGAACAAGAGGGAAGCAAATGGGTCCGTTGGCTCTTTTCAGAGTGCCTCATGACTGTCGGACAGTCTCACACTGCTCGATTTGCCGACACTTGGGACTGGCCGCTCAGTCCTTTTGTGGAAGAATCAGTAGAGGGCAGCACAGGTACAGCAGTGGTGCTGGCCTGGTGCCTTGAGATGCAGTCAGCACAGCTGCAGGGAACTTGGCCCTGGAGGTGGGGCTGAGGAAAGGAGACGGCAGGCGTGGCCTGCAGCTGCTCTAGGGCTTGCCAGAAAAGAGCTGGCTAGCCCAGCCCAGGCCCAGATCTTCTGAATTGCTTTCCAGTCATCTGGTGGTTGGCTGGTGGGCATTCCTGAAAGCAACAAGAGGCGCTCCCTTTGCCCCCTTCACCCCAGAGCGGCAGAGCCATGCAAGGTGTTCGTTGGATGTCAAGATCCAGGAGATGTTTCGGCATGAACTCTTTCTCACTTAATTCATTGGAACTTCTTCTGTCACCAGAGTTAGGAGCAGGGTAGTGGGTGCAGGGAAGAGGAGAATCTAAGCATTCTCTCCATCTGTAAGCTACCCGAGATTGTAAAAAATGCAGCCAGAATGTCCCAACTGTTAAGCTTCCACAGAGGCATCTCTCCCGCTCACTCCCAGCCATGCCCCAGCTCCAGCTAATCACTTTGGGACCGGGGAATTTATTTTTAAAATGGATTTAACCATTATCCTGAGATTGTCTTGGGGTTTGAAATATACTCGGAGTCGAGAGTGGATTTCATGCTCTTTATTCAGCTCATAGTGGTGAGGAGGAATGAAAGTTCCCCAAAAATATCTGCTTTATATACATTATTTACACAATGGGCTGCACGTGATTGGCTAATTCCGGGATTCTTCTGTAGGCCAATCATGCTATGGATTCACTTCCACCTGGAGCTGGATTGGGTGGCTCCTGCGGACCAATCATACTGCGGCATTATTCTAGGACCAATCAGACTGCTGCATTCTGAATCCTATTGTTCTAGGACCAATCAGACTGCTGAATTTTGGATCCTATTGTTCTAGGACCAATCAGACTGCTGCATTTTGGATCCTATTCAACTCAGTACATAACACCGTTGTATATGTTGCGACCTGACTTGTGCTGCAGCTGTAAGAATGCAAGAGCCTCGGAAGAGCCTGTTGGATCAAGTGGGCAGGGGCCCATCTAGTTCTGCATACAGATTTCACAGTGGCCATCCAGATGCCTCTGGAACTCCCTGCAACTGTTATTCAGAGATATATTGCCTCCAATACTGGAGGTTGTACACAGGGATCGCGGCTAGAGGCCACTGATAGCCTTATCCTCCACACACACACCCCCCCAGGCTGGTGGCCCAGTATACCCGAAGGAGCGTTTTCACCCCCATCGTTCACCCCAGACACTGAGGTCCAGCTCCAAGGGCCTTCTGTGGAACACCCTCCCATCAGATGTCAAGTAAATAAACAACTACCTGATTTTTAGAATACATCTGAAGGCAGCCCTGTTTAGGGAAGTTTTTAATGTTTGGTGTTTTATCGTGTTTTAAATATTCTGTTGGGAGCTGGGGAAACCTAGCTAGATGGGCGGAGTATAAATAAATTTTTATCATCATTACTACAGCTTGTGGTAATGAACTCCATGCTGCACTGTTTGAAGAAGTGTTTGCTTTTGTCTGCCTTGAATATTCCAGTTGGGTGGCCCCAGATTCCATGAAAGGATAGTAAGGCACAATGGAGATCCAGAGAAGTGAATAAAAGCCATGTTTCCTCCAAGAATGGAATCCATCCCTTTCTATTTCCTGCCCCTTTGAACTGTGTGTCCAGGAAGTCCTGGGCCAGCTGGAGTGACAGAGCAAGCAGCCCTTGGATTCAGGTGAATCCAGGAAGAATAACAGCCATCCATGATGCATCCCCACTTATTGTTCTGAATTATTAGGAGGAGATAAGGTCAGTTGTAGCTGGGGCAACTTTGAGCAGCGGTGTCCACATATGTAGAGGCAAGGGTAATGATGATGATGATAATAATAATAATAATAATAATAATAATAATTTATACCCCACCCTTCCTGGTTCAGAAAACCGGACTCAGGGCAGCTAACAACAAATTTAAAACACTTAATTGTAAAAGCAGCATAAAATACAGTATAAAAACATAACAATAAAATTCAAAATTCAGAAATTCAATTTGGGGGAAATCCATCCAATAAGCATTAGATAGTCACCAGGGCTAGCTGGCTGAATTAGTCCTACTTGGGCCGGTCAGGAGGCCAGGGGAGAATTAGCTGTGGGGTCTCAGAGCAGGCAATCTTCATAAAACGGGAGGGGGAGGGATGAGAAGGGAAATAAAAGATCAGGCTGAATTCAAATTAAAGTCCAGGTGGAATAACTCTGTCTTATAGGCCCAACGGTAGGAGGTTAAATCCTGAAGGGCCCTGGTCTCTTGGGACAGAGCATTCCACCAGGTCAGAGCCATCCCTGAAAAGGCCCTGGCCCTGATGGAGGATAGTCTGACTTCCTTAGGGCCCGGGACCTCTAAACTTTGGTTTATTCATGGACCTTAAGGTCCTCTGCAGGGCATACCAGGAGAGGCGGTTACCCAGGTAACCTAAACAAGAGCTATAGTCAGTTGCACATGGGGGACATCTTGGCAAGGATTTAATGTGAGGGGGATGTGGGTACAGCTAGGCTCATAAGGGTTATAGGGGAGGATGTAATTGTTGGACATTTGAGTGCAACTCAGCATGCAAAAGTAGGATTAGAATGGAGTTCAGACAGAGTTAGGAACCTCCAGATCCCAAGCTATCCCCATACTTTTATCTCTAGGCTAACTTCTCTCTCTTTGTTCTTTAGACTGATATGTCCCAGGTTACATTCTGTTTACAAAGTCTTCCTCCTCCTCATTGTCTCGTGGACCTCAAGATGAGAAGTCACCTTTCAGCAATCCTTTGAGAGAGTAAAGGATTGAGCGCGGCTGCCATGTCCTTCTCGTTAGACTAGAACTATAAGCCTTTTCTGTCCAAGTTATATATTTCCTACAATAAACAACTTTGTTATTTACTTACCTACAAGCATCTCTCTCTGTGTGTAATTGCAACAGGTCAAGTCTGCTCTCTAACCAAAGTTCACAAGCCAGGCACTACTTACTGTGCAGACTAATGGACTTCAGTAGGTAATTGGCCCAGATAGCTCAATAGTGACAATGTGATAATTAAAGATGCAAAGCACCCCTTAATTGCTGGAGTGCTAAATGCATGTGGCATATCCAGGCTCTGATGCCTAAAACCCAAGTCAGTCAGAATTTTATATTTAGAACTTCTAACCAAGCCCAACCAAGACTCCACAAGCGACCAAAACAGTTGCTTCAATTGGCTATATTTTAAAGGGTATGAACAAACAATGTGCAGTTTGAGAGGTGTGTCCCAACCAGGATCCTGTTTGCATTTAAGAGGATGCTTGCATGTGGATTGTTGGATAATGTGCAGTTTGTGGAGCTGTAGAGTAGACTTACCATATACAATATCTTTACTGTCATTGTCCCATGCAGAACAATGAAATTGAAAAACTACATAAAACATTCAAAAACCACTAAAAACTCTGAAACCCCTATTTTAAAATACACTATACTATAGAGACACCTTATGCTGCGTTTAGAACCAGAATTGCATTTGTGTAGAAACTGTTTCTCAGGCGGCTAGTCCTGGCCTTTATAACCCTATACCTTCTTCCAGAAGGCAGAAGCTGAAAGAGATCATTTCCGGGGTGCGTACTATCCTGCGCTATCTCTGCCGCTTTCTTATGGCACCTGACAGCATAGATTTGATCTAAGGTGGAAAGAGGGCACCCAGTTATTCTCTCAATTATTCTTCAGAGTCATATCCAAGCAGTCTGAAGCGTTACAAAGGATCATGGGACTACATTTGTGCAACCATGCTTGAGAGTGCTGCGGCACTGGATTTCTCAGCCGCTAAACAATTTTTAAGGAACCCTATAAACGTTGCAACATGGCACACGCATTGACGCAATGGGTTGAGCTGCTATTGCCTGCTGATTTTATAGCCATTATCCAAGGATAGTTGTGCAACTGCGTTCCACTGTGCAATGACAATTAGAATTACATGGCTCGAGGAAGAAGACATTTCCCCAGAAACTTTCTAAAACTTAGTCGTTTCGTGCCATGAAGATCCAACCATCTGCTCTCGAGGATGGACTTCTGTTATGGGAAGCCTGAATTTTTCAAACTGCAATATTTTGTCACTGGGGTGAATACTATTGCCCCCGCCCCCAATCTCAGCCTCGAGGATTCCCCACAGCAAATGAGTAACAAACTGCTCATTTATTACACTATAAATGGATCATCTGACAAAGTAAAGAGGGGGTATTGGGCTGGGACAGGACTCTGCAGGCTGCTACCTGTCAGGGGTGTGAGAGTTGTGGAGTGGGGTGGAGTTATGGGGAGCCATAGGCTGAAATCATCCAGAAGCTGTGCATGGCTCTCTCTGCATCCTGCACTCCCTTGTCTGCAGAAGGTTAATCTTCTGCATTTTCTGAGTAAATAAGGCTGTTGGTGGTCCACCACTGAAATCAGTACAGTGGTACCTTGGGTTACAGACACTTCAGATTACAGACGCTTCAACTTACAGACTCCGCTAACCCAGAAATAGTACCTCGGGTTAAGAACTTTGCTTCAGGATGAGAACAGAAATCATGCAGTGGTGGCACAGTGGCAGCGGGAGGCCCCATTAGCTAAAGTGGTGCTTCAGGTTAAGAACAGTTTCAGGTTAAGAACGGACCTCCAGAACAAATTAAGCACTTATCCCGAGGTACCACTGTACCTGCAAAACAACATGTCAATGTTCTTTGGGGTTTTGTGGACAAACAGCTGCCTGAAGCTTCTCTTTGTTGAATCCTGGAAGCCAAGACCCAATTTGGGGCAAGTACTCTGGCGCTGTGGGTTAAACCACAGAGCCTAGGACTTGCTGATCAGAAGGTCGGCGGTTTGAATCCCTGTGATGGGGTGAGCTCCCGTTGTTCGGTCCCTGCTCCTGCCAACCTAGCAGTTCAAAAGTATGTCAAAGTGCAAGTAGATAAATAGGGACCGCTCTGGCGGGAAGGTAAACGGCGTTTCTGTGTGCTGCTCTGCTTCGCCAGAAGCGGCTTAGTCATGCTGGCCACATGACCCGGAAGCTGTCTGCGGACAAATGCCAGCTCCCTCGGCCTATAGAGCGAGATGAGCGCGCAACCCCAGAGTCGGTTACGACTGGACCTAATGGTCAGGGGTCCTTTACCTTTACTCTTCAACAAGAGCCTCAATACACCCTTCTGCCCAGTCCAAATGGATCAGAAATTGATTCCTGTTGGATAGTGCAAAGGGGAGGAAACCATCTGCAGGCTGCAGGCTGATAACTTTGGAAACAGGCCACCTTGACCGTGCTTTCCCAAGTGCCTCCATTGTGAAAGAAATAAAGGGCTTATATTTTTTAAATTGCATTCATTCAAATAATATACTGCAAGATGTGCTGCAATCAGTGACATCAAGATGCTTCCGACTGCTGGCTTGAAAGCACAAGCATCAGTTCTACTCTTTGTTATTTATTTAGGCATCTAAGAACCTTGCATCTAAACTAATTGGCAGCTTAGGTTTAGCAACATTCATTTAAATTAACTGATAAAGGACATAGTTATGAAGACTGATGCTTTGATCTAGCTCATGAATCAAAAATAATCTCAACAGCCAATAACAATGTTTGGGAAACCTCAGTGATGGTGGGTCTGGTGCAGAACATCTGCAAAGCTGAGAAGCAACCTGACGAGGTCACACTGGATCCAGGTTTACATCCCTGCTCTGTCATGAGGCTTCTTGGTTAACCTGTCGGGTCAGTTAGGTTCCAACAGTTCTTGTGAGGATAAAATGGGAGCTTCCTGGAGGAAGAATGGATAGGCAACTCATGTGATAAAACTAGAGATCAGATTGCTACTCTTGTTGGCGTGAGAAGTGAAGGTAAGCTTCAACTTAACAAGGAGATATAGGCCAGATAATATTGTTATGAGTTGCGGGGGAGGAAGTAGTCTGCATATGAGGTCATTCTCACCCCTAGATCCAGTAAGTTTTGATGCTGTGAATCCCTCCCTCATAGGCTCCAGTTGTGTAGATATGTGTAAATAAACGATGTATCAGAAACACCACAGTCTCTGCTGCGCCTCATTCCCAAAAGGAAACGCAAACCCCTGGAATCTCATACCACTTGGAGTGGCATGCAGCAATATTAATATATTTATAGTAATGAATCGGGGCCTCTCTTTTTTTAATCAGGAGAGGAGTAGAACACTCACTTGCTCTCTCGTTCTGTGGCTGAGGATTGCAGAAGTCTCTAGGGCCTGCGGCTTGCAGTAACACATTGGTTGCCACAGCAGAGTAACATGGAAGCCCTGGAAATTGGCCCAGGACTCTTTCCTCAAGAGTTTATCTGATGCCAAGGAGGGAGAGGAGAGCCATTAACACTAAATGACTGTTCTTGATGAAAGCAGAGCCCTCGCACGGTGTGTTCTTTCTCGGGGCCCCAGGCCTCTTCCCCCACAGTCCTCCTGTATAATCCACAAAACAGGGACTTGGCAAGCATTTGCTACTTGCAAAGGTTACATGATTTCTTGAGTCATCCCCATACCTTTTTGGTGAGCCACCAGAAATCTCCCTGCAGCTGCTTTTCTGCACACCCGGCTCTGCCTCATTCTCTGGAAGCAACCCGGCATCCCTCTATGACGACGGCAAGTGTGCTGAGGACCAGCAAAACCATCTTTTGGTTTCTGGGAAATGGTGTGTGAATGGTTTTTACAACACAAAGTGAGAAGCAGGCCTGTGTGGAATTCATTGCTACGTTGTGCAAGTTCAGAAGCTGGCACTGAGCACAGAGAGTGCTATTGTGAGAACCTCAGCAATTTTGTTTCTAGCCCTTTTGAAAGTGGAGGTGGACTGGAAGTGACATGGGTCATGCCTGATGACTTCTCAGCTGCCAGAGAGTGGTGAGCTGATCAGAGAGTGTAGGGTTACGATCAGTGTCAGATTTACGTATAAGCTAAACAAGCTATAGCTTAGGGCCCCACTCTCTTGGGTCCCCCCAAAAAATTTAAAGGAAAAAAAACCTGGATGTACATTTCCAAAATATAAGATAAAAAACAAATAAAATAAAACCTGCATACAGTTAGAGCTTAATAATCATTTCACTATTAATATACTTCTTCTTAATTGTATTTCACTATTAAAATACTTCTTCTTAATTGTATTTCAGTTCAACAATTACTTTGATAAAATACATATTTATTATGTGCAAATGGCTTTAGATATCTATTAGGTCCATCAATGACCATATAGCATATATTCAACACAAAAAACAGCAACAATTTGTTGTTGACAAAGGAGAGCTGGACATACAAAGGGCCCCATTACCTTCAGTAGCTTAGGGCCTCATCCAACCTAAATCCGGCCCTAGTTTCAATACCGTAACATTACTCTTTGCCCTTTACCAAGACTAGAAGAAGCAGAAAAAATGTGGAAAATAAGCAGGAGTACACACATTTGCTGTTTTATATAACACAGCATTCTGTTTTTCTTGGTGCAGATTTTGTTATACCTTGGCATGAAGTTACAATGGTTTCATTATAGTTCCATGGCATTTACAGTATTAACTTTTGTGTGTGGACAAAGTACCTTACAGTTTTATCTTCACAACAGCTCCATGAAGTAAGCCAACAATGATTGATTGATTGATTTTGCCATACTTGATGATGATCAGCAGCTGCTTTTGTTCACGATGTGTGAGGTGGCCTGAACATTTTTCAGTTGCATTATTTCCATGAAGGCTCATTTGCACAAGCAACTTGTCACTTGATATTGCAGTCATCAGTGAGAAGCATGCATCTCTGTATATCAGCCAAAGGTTTAGTGTGAATCGGAAGCTTACATGTGGGGAGAGGCCTGGCTGTAGCCATTTCCATGACTGCAAAGAGCAAAATAATTGCCGTTTGTGCAAACCAGTCCCATTTCTGCTGCAGATGTTAGATTCCACGTTCGCATTTACATAGTGAATCTGTGGCTAAATGAAATTTCCTCTGCTTTGGGTGTACCTTTTTTTTTGCCATATTGATTTTAGATTATGAGAGATACAAATAGCTACAGTGCAAAATTGAAATGTATGGCCCCAACAAAAGCCAAAAGTCATGACTGGAATAGAGATTTCAGCATCTTCTTTTTGGACCAGAAAAACATTTCCAAGCAACTCTTTGATGTCCTAATGTTTTTGTGATTAAGGCACTGCTTTTCTCCATTTCAGGAATTCTCCAGAACTGTAAATCATGAGATTCCTGGTGAAATAATAGTTAACTTTTGAAATATTTAATAACTTCTAGTCTTTGTGGTTGCTCAATAACAACCGTCTCCCAATGTGCTAAAGGAAACTCACTCTCTCATTTAAATAGGTTATTTCTTAAGTCTTACCATATTGCAGATTTAGGGACATAACTTGCATCATTTAGACATTAAAGCATGATCTTATGACTTGCCATTCTAACAAATAAGTGCTTGGAAGCAGGGTGTCTCTCGGAGCAAATATTACAGGGCAAATGTTTAAGATCAAGTGCCCAAATATTTGTGGAAACAAATAAATGGGCCACATTCTTATGCCTCCTACATATTCTTCATGACCAGAGTTTGCTCTGTTTCGCCTTCTCTCTTCTAAAAGTACCCTTACCTCGTTTTCTGTTTTACAGATATCAGGAGCAAAACAGATCCTCATGACTGAGGCTGAAATCAATTGCCCACCAGAGGTAGTGGTATCACCGAATCGCATCCCTAAAACGCCACCTAAGCCCAACCCACCTACCCCAGGTGCCCTCCTCCATTGATCATTCACTGAGACAATGCAATCCATTCCAGAGCATCGTGAGTGGAGAGCAATTCACTTCTCAGCGCTTGAGTTGTCCTCTTGAAGTAAGCCCAGTCACACACACACTACAAGGGAGACTGGAGGAGGACTTGGGGTATATGGCTTGAAAGAAATTTTCTTCCCAGTCCCAGATACGGTGTACAGTTGAGACATGGATATGAAGGAATGCCACAAACCAAGTCATCAAAGGGAAAGTTAATCAAGCCCACTCTGAGCACAGCAAATGTCTTTCTTGTGGCATTTATTGAGATCTACCTCCTGCTCCCTGGAAGTGGGACAAAGTCCAGAATATGAGGGCAGAGGGGAGAACTCCTTCCTGTCCCTGCTGAGTGAGTTCACCCAGCCTTCCAAACCTGGTGTCTTCCAGATGTTGTTGGACTCCAATTCTCATCACCCCAGCCATCCTGGCCAATGATCAGAGCTGATGGGAGTTGTAAGATATCAGGTTGGGCTGTGCAACACAATTGAAACCCAGTGAGACCCCTCTTCCTGGAACAGGTCGGACACAGCCCTGGAAAGACTGCTTCTGTCTGATTGCTGATCAGGCTACTAACGGAAGTGGGGTCTCTGAAGACTCCCAATGGGCAGTCAAGTAGTGCATGTAACAGGAGTCCATTCTTGAAATTCAGGTAACTTGAGTAGCCTGCAATGATAGCCTTTTGTTCAAGCAAAGGGGAAAATCCCTGCAACTCACATACTTATCTATTGGGACACCTGCTGGGAGCCCAGAGATGGCCACCAGAATTTATATAAAGAATGTCTCCTCTGACACTGGTTTCCAGTTCTGAAGCTTCCCCAAAGGAAGGCTGCCCCTTCAATCCATCTGATAAAGGAAGGAAGGGAGGGAGGAAGGAAGGAGAAAGAAGAAAGAAGAAAGAAAGAAAGAAAGAAAGAAAGAAAGAAAGAAAGAAAGAAAGAAAGAAAGAAAGAAAGAAAGAAGAGTTAAATTTATTATACACACTCTGGACTGATCACACAGTCAGAATCTGTTGCATATCACTTCAGATCAGTCACATAAAAATAGATTTCATCTCACAAATTTTTGTTCAAACCCACACATTTTCTTTCCAAGGAAACAAATGATCTTTGTGAAGTTTGATTTGGCTAAATGCCCAGCTACCTGATTGCAATTTTTAATTACAAAATTTATGTAGAAGAACTCCTGGTCCAGAAATGCCAACATGCAATTAAAAATGAACTATGGGATGCCCATGAGCACAGCCTACACAGGCAGCTCCAGCAAATTCCAGGAATTGCATCATGGTTTTGGATTTCTCAATAGCTTGCCTGGTTCAAATGTTATTAAACGCTTCCCCCTTCCTCTATCTGGTATGCCTATCTTCAGATTTAATTGTAGTAATGCTCGTGTGAGACTTGGAATACTTAGACTTGTCTGGTATTGGATATCGTACAGAGTCCTGACTGAAAATTTAGCATGATACAGTATCTGCAAAACACTTCAGGGGGAGGATTAAAGATGGCCTAACTTATAAATCTCAATAAGTAGCTGTAAATGCCAAATTATAACTCAGATTATCAGGTACAGGAAAAAACCTCCAGAGGTCAAGGAGCTGGAGTTCCTTTTCTAGGAGGAAAGGCTAAAACATTGATGACATTTTAGTTTATATAAAGGACGGCTGCGTAGGTGTATTGGAGAGACCTGGCAGAGCTTACACCATTACGACTGATGTGGAAAGAGGAGTCTCTCTCCCTGTCTCTAATACTGGCATTCAGGATCACTCAGTGAAATTGATTGATAGTAGATTCAGGACAAACCAAACCATTGTGAGAACAAAATGTTGAAACAGATACTCCTTTGGTCTGACCGCATATCCGGTTCTGCATATCACACAACCATCTTTTATAGGATTTGTTGCCACAAAGTAGTGTGATTAGTTTAGGGGAATTAAGTCATGGAAAGGTATCTACAGCTGTGATGGAGCCTCCATATTCAAGGGTAGTGTACCTCTTCATCCTTGGTGCTGGGGGCAAACAACAGAGGAGGGCTTCACACCCCGGTCACTGCCAGGAACTGGAAATAGGACACCAGAAGAGAGAAGGAAATAATTAAATGGTTTTGTTTGTTGAACCCACCGACTCCATGCTCTGTAGCCTCGCACAGCTGCTTTTTTGAAAAATGATTGCACTGAAACAGAGTATACTGCAAATAAGAAAAAAAGCATCACATGCAGTTGTGGTTTGAAGTAAATGTAGCTCAAGGTGTTATGCTGCCTGAGGCCAAGAGAAAGATGGTGCCCTCCCCTCATTCCATATACAGACACCAACTGGACAGGTTAGCTTAGGAGGCACAGGGTGGGCTACATGGAACACAGCTCTGTCTTCCAATCCCTTCCTATCATTCGCTCACCACTCTGCCCGGCTCCTGTTTAATAATAATAATAATAATAATAATAATAATAATAATAATAATAATTTTATTATTTTTACCCCACCCATCTGGCTGGGTTTCCCCAGCTATTCTGGGCAGCTTACAGCACATAAAAAATTGTAAAAAATTAGACATTAAAGACTTCCTTTAACAAGGCTGCCTTCAGATGTCTTCTAAAGGTTAGATAATTGTTTATTTTCTTGACATCTTATGGGAGGGTGTTCCACAGGGCGGGCGCCACCACCAAGAAGGCCCTCTGCCTGGTTCCCTGTAACCTCGCAGTGAGGGAACCACCAGAAGGCCCTCGATGCTGGACCTAAGTGTCTGTGCTGAACAATGGGGGTGGAAACGCTGCTTCAGGTATACTGGGCGGAGGCCATATAGGGCTTTAAAGGTCAGCACCAACACTTTGAATTGTACTCGGAAACGTACTGAGAGCCAACGTAGGTTTTACAGGACTAGTGTTATATGATCTCAGTGGCCGCTCCAGTCACCAGTCTAGCAGTTGCATTGTGGATTAGTTGTAATTTCCGAGTCACCTTCAAAGGTAGCCCCATGTAGAGCACATTGCAGTAGTCCAAGCGGGAGATAACCACTCTGGCAAGACAGTCCGTGGGGAGGTAGGGTCTCAGCCTGCATACCAGATGGAGCTGGTAGACAGCTGCCCTGGACACAGAATTGACCTGAATGGACAGCTGTGGCTCCATTCAGACAAAGGCTTCAGTGCAGCATCAACAGAACCACCAGGGTTAGTGTCAGACAGACAGACAGCCAAGACTAGCAACAAGCCGGGTGTTGTGAGCTGCTTTTGGGGTGGTTATGCTGTATGCCTGCATCCCTTCTAATTCCTGGATCCAGCAAGAGTTAAAACCAACGGAGGACCCCATTAGGAGGCTTGCAAGGTTGGTGTCAGCAGCAGCATTCACTATCAATAATTTGGCAAAGGTTGCCACTTAGGCAACCTAAGCCATATGAAGCAGGGGGTTTTTTGGGTTTTTTGCCTTTTGAATAAACTAGAATCCAAAGAACCCTAGTGGTGATGGTCTCATCCCATCATAGCTGTCAGCTTTTCCCTTTTCTTGTGAGGAATCCTATTCAGAATAAGGGAATTTCCCTTTAAAAGGGGGAAAACATCCCATGTGCCAAGGCAACACTGGCAATGATGGGTTACTACTCTCTTGACCACCAGTCAAAAATCTTTGTAAGAGCTGCCCAATTCAGAGGCTTCAGGCTGCCTGCAACAGCATTTGGCCTGAAGGCCCCTGACAAAACACAGTCCCATGTAGCTCAGCAGGTGAGGCTCCTCCTCCATGCCAAAAGCTTCATGGATTGAGCTCAAACGTCCCTAATACCATGGGAGTCTTTGTGGTGTTTCAGAATTCTGAATGCTGCCCGCTTTTGACTTTGGCCATGCTCGTTATTGACTTCTACTAGCTGTTTTACACAACAGAGACAAACATGGTGGTAGAATTTTGGGCTGTGCCTCTTCAGACTGCAGTAGTGTCGCTGACTGGAAGGACAGATCGTGAAACTGAGGCTCCAATACTTTGGCCACCTCATGAGAAGAGAAGACTCCCTGGGAAAGGCCCTGATGTTGGGAAAGATGGAGGGCACAAGGAGAAGGGGACGTCAGAGGACGAGATGGTGGGACAGTGTTCTCGAAGCTACCAGCATGAGTTTGACCAAACTGCGGGAGGCAGTGGAAGACACAAGTGCCTGGCGTGCTCTGGTCCATGGGGTCACGAAGAGTCGGACACGACTAAATGACTAAACAACAACAAGTCCCATGTTTGTCTGTTTTTAAAAGGCTACATGTAGCCTTTAAAACCAAAACATTAGGGAGATTTAGAACGGCCACCTCCCGCTACAGTCTAAAATGGTACCGTCCGGAATTTCACCACCTCATTTGGCATGATAGAATGACATCAATACACTGGATTGCGGGGGGGGGGGGTGGAATTAGAATAATAGAATCTTAGAATTGTAGAGTTAAAAGGGACCCCAAGGTTCATCTAGAATTCCGGACTGTACTGTTTTAGACTGCAACAGGAGGTAGCCATTCTAAGTCTAGAATGATGTCTTAAGGAAGAAGTCCTACTAATTACTATAGCGTGGTGGCAGTTATGCTGATGATTTTTGTCGTGATTTGGAACTATGCTGTCCACAATAATCATGGTAACCATCACAGGCGCCAGGTTCTGCCCAACTTTGTGGGGGCCTATCATGCGAGTGTGACATCACGCGTCAGGAGGAGACCTGGAGGGGTCTGGTGTGGACCCTCAGCCCCGCCCCCATGGCACCCCCGGTAGCCATGAAAAATATTAGGGACCAACACAGTCTGTTTTCAGCAGCACAGAGGCACCCGTAGCACAGAGGCACTGTACAAGGGGCAATAATTGCACCAATCCTTGCACATGCTTAAAAGAAGCAAATTAAAGATCAAGGAAATAGTTTCAGCTATATGGTTAGGATTGACAGGGGGGCTGAGACACACACAGAGAGACTGACCTGACCCTGTGCCTTGCGCAAGACCTTGATCCACAGAGATAAAAGGTGAAGTTTGTTTTGCATTCTGGGGGTAAATGTCATCGTTTTTAATTCCTGAATTTCAAGAGCCATGGCCCAGCTGGAAAATTGCCACTATATATGGGAATAACAAATATTTTGGCAATTGGCATTCCGCAATCCAGCTGACCGTGGGGGAAAGAAGATCAAGGGAGAGAACACAGGGCAAGGCCCACAGTGTACTTGGAATTCCCTAAGGACAAACACCCCAGAGAACCATGAAAAGTTGGGAGTGGTACCACACCCTCGTTGCTCATGCAAGCTGAGCCCTCTTCACTTATTGTAGGGCTGGAAGGGAGAATTCCCTGCCCAACCAACAGGCACAACCATAAGTGGGAAGGGGGCAGAGGGTGATTTGGGCCTTAGAGGCACTGCAGACTGAGGATTTGTGGCTTCAGAGGAAGGATGCAAAGATCTCCCCACCTCACATTGCCCCACAGAGAGCCTTAATCATGCCGCAACTAGTAATTCCTGCTCAGTCTAGTGTCACTGAGGATAACTACCTATGGTGATGAGTTTCCAGTTGCCTGGATGGACACAGTCTCTTATGTTTAGTGTGCCTTACTGCTTTCCAATATGCCTCATGGCGGGCAGACCCACCAGGTGTCTTCTTCCTTGTCATTGTGTCCTGGGCCAACAATGAAGACACTTGTAGACCTAGAATGCTTCTAAGGACTGGACAGGATGTTGGGCTGGGGCTGGAGAGAATTGGGTTCTAGCCCTTCCTTTCCCCCAAACTCACAAAATGGCTTTGGACCAGTCACGCTCAGCTTAATGCAGTCCGCCTCACAAGAGTGTTGTGATGTTATTATAAAGGTAACCGGAGAGTGGACAGGACACACATTTGACTGATAATTTTGTTTCTACTCAGAGACTCCTCTGTGTGTGCATCTCTTATTAAAATGTTGACAAGGTTTTAAGAAGTAATTATGTGACCTCCCCCCACTCATTCAAGGGTGCTTCTCAGCAGTGGCGTAGCGTGGGGGGTGCAGGGGGGGCCGGCCGCACTGGGCGCAACATCTGGGGGTTAGGGTTAGGGGGCGCAAATCCATGGGTTAGGGGGCGCAAATTACTTGCCTTGCCCCGGGTGCTGACAACCCACGCTACGCCACTGCTTCTCAGCCAAAAGAACACACCTGGCAGATATTTAACTATTTATTGTTAAAAATAGCACAGTTGCTTCTACAGCTCTGGATATCTATGCAAAACAATCTAATGGCTAGGCAGCTATTCCCATGTCCACATTTCATGGAACAGTTGCAGGAGGGGGGGCATTCCCCCTCCACTATTTTTGGTACCTTCCCCAGCTGGGCTGTGCACAAACAGCCAGAGACTGGGCCTGTATGGAAACTTCCTTTGCTCATCCCTTTTCAATCCCCGCCTGGTTATGGGAGGCAGTGGTGCAGGAGAGGGTGAAGATATACACTCACCTGGCCTTCCTCTTTCTTTTCTTCTTACCCATCTTGCGCTCCACCTTCTAGCTCTGAAGCTTCGCCCGCCTCTGATTCTTACCTCCTGGCCAGAACTGTTCCTCACAAATCACTGACTCCCTCTCCCAAGTCAGACTCCAGCCCCTCATCAGCATCCTGCCAGTCCCTGTCATCTCGCCCTGTCCCTCACCAGTGCAATAAACCCAGCGCAGCAGCAGCAGCCTTGATCCCGAATGGCATCCTCTCATGGGTGCTGTAAAAAGCAGCTTTCGTTCATCAGCAGGGGGTTGGACTCAGTGGCGTAGTGTGGGGGGTGCAGGGGGGCCCGGCCGCACCGGGCGCAACACCTGGGGGTTAGGGTTAGGGGGTGCAAATCCACGGGTTGTTTGTTGTTGTTGTTTAGTCGTTTAGTCGTGTCCGACTCTTCGTGACCCCATGGATCAGAGAACGCCAGGCACCTCTGTCCTCCACTGCCTCCCGCAGTTTGGTCAAACTCATGCTGGTAGCTTCGAGAACACTGTCCAACCATCTCATCCTCTGTCATCCCCTTCTCCTTGTGCCCTCCATCTTTCCCAACATCAGGGTCTTCTCCAGGGAGTCTTCTCTTCTCATGAGGTGGCCAAAGTATTGGAGCCTCAGCTTCCGGATCTGTCCTTCCAGTGAGCACTCAGGGCTGATTTCCTTCAGAATGGATAGGTTTGATCTTCTTGCAGTCCATGGGACTCTCAAGAGTCTCCTCCAGCACCATAATTCAAAAGCATCAATTCTTCGGCGATCAGCCTTCTTTATGGTCCAGCTCTCACTTCCATACATCACTACTGGGAAAACCATAGCTTTAACTATACGAAATCCACGGGTTAGGGGGTGCAAATTACTTGCCTTGCCCCGGGTGCTGACAACCCACGCTATGCCACTGGTTGGACTACTAGAGGACCTTTTGAGCTTCCTTTCCAACCCTATGGTTTTATATTTTAGCTCTGCAGTTGGGGGCTCGCAGCCCAAAGGAGACCTCCTGACTCACAGCTCTCCGCACATTCCCTGTTATACGCATTCCGTTTCCAAACCACAACTAGAGGCCCGGGGAGTGACTGACTCGTGGCTTGCAAAGATCTGTACCAGACTGAGGCTATCTGCAAGGCTGGGCGGCGTGTTCCCATGATATGCAGAAAGGAAGCGGCAAGCTCAGCCGGGCCTGTGGGGAATATTTCCCCCCGTCCCTTAGAGGAGAGGCCCTTTGGCCGCTGGGCAGAGCTGCGAACAACATTGCGCGTGTGTTTTTAACAAAACAACAATATTAGGAGACATCATTGCATGGCGTTCAGCATCTGCTGAACGGGGGCACTGCCAGCTTTGGCCGTGGTGGGGGAAGACTCCCTTGGTAGTCCAGAGAGAGAGAGAGAGAGGGACCAGCTGGCTAAAGTACTGCTGAGAGTGACCCAGCTGGGTCCGTCCTCTTGGCCTCCAGCCCCGCAGGGAGATCATCTTGCTGCCTTGCCCTATATAAGCAGCCACAGAATGCGCGCAGGGCGGGGAGTCGGGTTGCGCTGCGGAGCCACTGCGCGCGCGCTGGGGTGGGGGGGGGGAGACGCGCTTCCATTGACTCCCCTGCCTCAGTATTCCCATCCAACAGCGGCAATGGGTCACTTGGCAATCGCTGTGCAAAATACGCGCAGGACTCCGTTGTTTCCTTAGGCAATGGCGGAGAGACAGGCGGACAGACACTGCCACTCAAAAGGCAGTATCGGTTCAAACAGGGTGATAGCAAGGAGGCTTAGCTGGATGAGTCACTTTCTCCACTTTCCACGCGCATTATGCATTTCACAATTTGTTTTTCTAGCCGTGGCTCTATGGCTTTTTCTTCTCTCCTCTTTCCCCTCTTTTTGCTATTCAAATGGCAAATGCGGATGATCAGATATTTCTTCTGGGACGACTCCTTTCCCTGGCACTCTCGAAAATCAACCAGGCACAGCAAATCCAAGCCCACAACAGGTCTCTGCGCAAACGGGCTGCCGCCCCCGCATTGTGACCCTGCTGAGATTTGGAGGGTGGTTGTTCCCCCCCCCCTCAGAAGTGGGACACACACACACGAAAGTCACACATCCAAAGTGTCATTTCGCTGCGTTTATTAGTGCAGAGAGGCGCACCTTCCGAAATAAATAAAATCTGCTTTCCTGCGTGCAAGTCCCGCTGAGATCACTGGGACTTACTCCCAGGTAGGCGTCCCGAAGACGGCCCCCACCCCCCGTCCCACCACGCCGCCCTCGCATCCGAAATGTTTAGATTTACCCTGGAAAGCAGGAAAATGTCTATTTCGTTGTAGAAAGAAATGGGAATGCTCAAGTGAAAAGTGTGACGCGCTGCTTTAAAACAAACACCTGGACAAAAAGCAAAGGCCGTGATGAAACTGGCCAGCAAAGATACTGTTTTAAATTAAAACTTACTTTGATTTCAATTTAATACTTCCGTGTGTGTGTGTGTGTGTGTAAATCTATGCACTGTTTAGTTTTTGCTTTGGTAGGGGTCGGGGGAAGGAAATTTCCGTGATTTGACTTAGTTTCGATGGTTTGAGGATTCCTAAATTCTAACTAGTGCTGGAAGATCCGTTTCCTTTAATAATTTTTATTTTTTTAGAAATTGTTTTTTCACCCTCAGGAAATGTAATTAAAGCACACCAGCCAACAAAACCACGTTAAGTCTTGTCTTAGGAAGTTGCGAATACTTGGGAAACAAACAAACAGATAAAAATGTCATAGATTTATGGGGGACCGCCGGCTTTTTAATTTGGGGGGTTTGGAGGAAACAAACGCAGCATCTAAAGGCTCACTTTCCCCAATTCGTACAAAACGTTGAACTCTTCCTTATATGAAAGAAAGGCTGGAGCTAATTGCCCAGAGCCTTTTTCTTGTGCAACGTTAAAATCGCGAAGAATAAGAATGTAATTATTGTTGGCTCTGATTCACTATTATTTTTTGAATTCCCGACTGCCAGATCTCCGTTTAAATGCTGACCAACTTCGAGTGGAAGTTCTTTTCGGCTAAATATATCATGAAAACAGAACACGGGTCTCAGTCCAGCAAGGTCTGCTGCGCAAGCCCCACTGAAATGAACGCGAACTCTGCGAGAGCCGCCTCTCTCCCAGGCTGCAAGTTGCAACGCGTTAGAAACGGATCCCTGCTGCGCTCCTTACCAAAGTTACTTTTGGGGAAACGTTTCTTTTCCGAACCGCTTTCAGTCTTGTTTTTGCGCTTCCTGAAAAGTGTGGGGCATGGGGAATAGAGAGCAGGATGCAGACAGACAAACCGAAATCCCTTCAAGTCTCAGGGATTTCAGTGAGATGGGTAAAGAGTGGCAACTACTCGGCTCTCCCCTTGAAAGGGTGGGCCGCTCCCAGGGCATTTTCCTGCTCCCCACGGCCCTGTCCCTGCCTGAATCACCCAGGGAAATTGCGCGGAAGCTTCCAGGAAATGAAACGGGACCCAAGCGGCTGCTTTGCAAATTCTGCGCTGAGGCTGAACTGGTCAGTGGGGTGGGCGCCCAAAGAGGCAAAGGTAAAGAAGGCAACTCTTGGCCCAGCAGCGCCCTTCTCTGCTGGGTGCGCAATGCCTCCAGCGTAAGGTGTTGGTGTTGTTGTTGTTATTATTATTATTATTATTATGCGTATCAAATACGTTAGCGTTCCCCACAACTCGCTTAAACCAAGGAAAGAAAGGCGAGAGGTTGGCGATGGGGACGCGGGGGGCGCTTGCTCTCCTTAGAGACTGAAAGAGAGAGCGATCCCCCAAAAGGCGCTTCCTTGAGACGGATGGGACTTGCGCGCAGAGCGATCCTAGGCGGGATGGCGACTAAGCCAGCCATCCCCACTTAATGCCAGGAGGCTTAACTTCCCCAGTGAGGCTGCTTAGGAGGGTGTGCAACGTGGCTAGGATCGGGGCCTAAGAGGCAACTCGGGCTGCCTGAGCTCGGAAGGGAGATGCGGGTTGCCAAGCGCAGAGGTGGTTCCTGGCGGCCTTGCGCGGCCCTCCTAGCGGCAGCGGCCCCGGCCGGAAAGGCTGAAAGGCCAGGGACTAACAGGGAATCGCCGCCCGCCGTCCCTCCTTCTCCGTGCTAGGCGCACCGCTTTGCAGCCGGGCTGTCTGCACGGACTGGTGCCTTCGGAGCTATTTCAGCTGGAAATCCAAACCAAGTAGAGGGGGAAACAAAAGAGCCACTTGGAACCTGTTGCCGAAAGTAACTCCGGATCGAGCCGCGTCTTCAGAGCAGCTGGCCAATAGCACCCCGTATAAAACCCAAATGTCTAGAACCAGATTAACCAGGTTGATTAATCTAAAATTGGGGGCGCGAAGATTAGATTAGATTAATCTAAAATTGGATGGGCCCGAAGAAAATACGGATTTAGCAGCCTGTGGAATTCATCCTGTTCACCTGGGACTTGATGACGACGACGTTAATAATTGTAATAACAACAACAATAAATTGGATTTCTGATTTTTATTTAATCGACTATTTTATTTTCGGGTAAGGAGAATGAAAGGGGGCCGCGTGTGTGCGACGCGCGCAGGGAGCAAAACACAGAAACAACCACCCCCAAAAGCCTTTTCCAAAAAAGACGCTTGGAAGTTTCTCTTTTATTTCTCTTTTTCTCTCCACCCGCGCGGGGTACGAAAACGGACTCGAGCCGAAGCCCTCCCCGCTCCTCCTCTCTCTAAAGCCGACGCCGTGGTCCGTATTACTCGGGAAGCAAATTCGCGCTGGGTTCAACAGGCTCCCAAGATGACCGCCTCTCTCGGACAGCGAAGGGCGCAGAACTTCCCGGCGACCCGCACTTGAGCGGCCATTCCCACGAGACGGGGCATTTCCCGAGTTGGGGAAGCTCGCGGCGAGCTCCTCCCTCCCCCTCCTATGAGTCACCTGCCTTGATTAGCATATTAGTCTCCACGTGACGGCGTTCGGCGCAGAGGCCGAAAGGCAAGCTTGGCGGCGCAGCGCCGCACACAACGCCCCTGCGCTCGCGGCGGCGAGAGGCGAGGCGCGAAGGAGGACGCCGGAGCGCGGGACGCCAATGGAGCCGCTCGGAGCAACCGCGCCTCAGCCAGTTCCATGGCGAGCGGGGAGGCGGCCACAAGGCAGCACGTACACACGCCACATACAAGTGTCCAGCTCCGTCCCTCTCCGCCCGAGGCGCGCAAGCCGCGTCGGCAACCCCCACCCCGCAGCCCGGCCCAGCTGAAGGGGGAGGCTGGAGCTGGGCCCCAGCCAGCTGTCCGCGCCCCCGGCCCTGGGAGAAGAGCCAGGCAGGCGAAAGGCTCCCCGCGCCCGCTTGACCCCGCCAGGCTCGCGCCTGAACTTTCCCCTCAGCGCTTGCTTGCTTGCTCGCTGGCCGGCGGGCGGGCGAGCCGAGGCGGAAGGGGCGCGTGCGCGGATTGGCGCGGAGAGGTTCTGCCGCTTCCCTCCCGCCAAAAGGAAAGGGGAAAAAACCCCGAAAGCTTGGCTCTTCTCTGGCTTCTGAAGGGAGGGAAGGAGGGAAGCTATTGTTTCTGAATAGAAGAAAATGGGGGCAGGACGTCTTTGTCCAGGCGCCCCCCACCTCCTGAAGAGAGGGGTCGGGGCCGCCGCTCGTTAAAACAAGACTCGCGCACGTTACGGAGGATCCCCGGAGCCATTCCTGTCTTTGGGGGCGGGGGAAGTGCCAAACGGGAGTCAGTCGGCGGCGGCGGAGGAGTCAAAGCAGGGCCGGCCTAGATTTCCAGGGCAGCAAACGTGGCGGGTGGGGCGTTTCTCTCCTCCCGCTCCCCCTTCCTCGGCCGCATCCGTTACCTAGTTTTGGTTTGGCTCAAACTCTTTTTCGACATAAAGGATGAAATCCCACCCTCACTCCCACGGGGGCGGGAGGAAACACAAGAAACCAGAGCGAAGTTTTTGTGCGTGCGCGCGCGGTGCTCGTCGCACAAGGCAAGGCCGGGAATCGGGGGGGGGGTGTCCTCCTCCTTCCCCCTCCTCTCTTGAGATTTCTAGATCCCGGCGGGTCTCCCCGGGATCGATCCTCGAACTCCTCGGGCAATTTCCTCTCCACGTCCCCCGATTCCTGGCCACTCGGGGAAGACGCCCCTCTTCCACTCCAATTCCAACCCCCCCCCCGCCCCAGATCATTGGTTTCCTTCTCCCCCCGGTGCACACTCCCCAGGGGCCACCTTTGCTCCACGATGTTTGATCTCTCTCTAGCTTTTTCCATCCGCTTCTCGGAACCCCCAGATTTCGTTGCCTGTTCTCTCTCTTCCCCCCCCCCCCACCGCTCGCCTTTCTTTCGGCTCAGGAGCGGCCTCGACTGAACTCCGAAGGCGGCGGCGGGCGCGATTTCGCCCAGTCACTCGGGAGCGCGCCGTTACTTCGCTGCTCTCTAACTCACACGCCCTCTCTCCCCACACCCAGAAATAGAGCAGTGGTGGGGCTGTAGGTCGGGGCAGGAAAAGGGAGGGAGGGAAGGAGCGAGGAGCCGAGCCCTCGAAAGAGTGGAAAGCCCACGGGGGCTCCTAACACACGGCACGGATCCGCTTGCTCGGTCTCTATCTCTCCCCCCCCCCTCCCACTTCTGCCTCCCCCCCCCGCCCGGTTTCTCTCCCTCGCTCTGCCACCCTCCCTTCCGCTAAAGTGCACCGCTCCAGCTTGGAAGTGTTGCAAATCGGGCGGCACAGAAAGTGGCATTTCTCCAGTCTTTGGGAGACCAATTTCCTTCCGACTCAAGCAGCCGCGCGAGTAAAACACGATCCAAGCGGGGTTGGGAAGATCGGCGAGCCCAGGCGCGGCCAGCGCGGTTTCCTCGCTTGCCCGGGGCCGGGCGAACGCTCGTCCCCTTTGGGCGGGTCGCTCCCCGCCGGACTTTGCAGCCGCCGCTCGTCCACTTCGGGCCTTCGCCGAAGAGCCACACTTTGCGCCTCCTCCTCCGCCTGCTCCACTGCAGCAGCAGCAGCAAGAAGTCGAAGGGTTTGTGGAGAGAGATTGCGCTGTCCTCCTGCCTGCTCTCGGTGGTGCTTGGCTTTTTCCTTTTTTTATTTTTGTCTGAGGATAAAAAATATATATGGGATTCTGATGTTGGGCCAAATTCTCTCCACCGTCATGGTACGTGCCGTGGAAATCAATAATTTCCTCTCTGATTAATACTTTCCCTCCGAAGCAGCGGCGGACAATCCCGCCTTTGTGCTCGGCCTGCCACAGCCCGGCCGCCGCCGCCGCCGCCTCCCCTACCCGGGGGCTTCGACTTTGCAAAGTAACAGGCGAAATCAAAGCCTCCTTCGGGTCGGGGTGTGGCTAACCCCGGAGGCGCGCGAAGAGGGAGGTGGCGGCCGGGATAGTCAGGATGGGCGAAGGTCACGACCGGGTCGAAGGCGCTGCTGCTTTCTATGCGAACAAAGAACCAATTGGGGTGGGGGGTCCCGGAGGGTCCCCCTTCCTCTCCCTGGACTCATGTTCCCCAATGGCGACAGAAAAGACGCAGAGAGAACCAAACCTAGAGGTCCCCCTCCCCAAATCCCCGCGCCTTTTCATTTGAAGCGGTGTCAGGTCAAGCAAGTCCACAGGTGCCCCTTCCGGCTTTTCCTTTCCTCTCCTCCCCCCGTGTCTTTAACAATTGTCAGCTTTGCGCAAGGGATCCGCGCCCCAAAATGGGGGAAGAGGGTCCCCCAGAGCGAGAGAGGCCAAAAGCCCTCTCCTTCCCTGGTAGGAAGATCTCGGAAGCCGCTCGGAGGAAAGTCCTTACTTAGGTTGCCGTTGTCGTTCCATTTATTTATTGCTATTATTTCGCGCCGCGCGGGGCTTTTGCGAGCGGCATAAAGAGGTCGCTGCCCGGAGGAGCTTACAGTCGATACTTCGGCCGTCGGGGAAAGTGAGGGAGAGAGGGGAGAGGAGAGGAGCAGCAGCGGGGCACCGGGGGATGAGCGTGAGCGCAGGTACCGCCGCGAACCCGCCAGGGCTCCCTTCGGTGTGCGCGCGCGTGAACGTGTGAACGAGGCTCCAGCGCAGACCGTGTTCCCTCAACTTGTTGGTGGAACTGCTTAGCCATCTTAAATGCCCCCAGCCCATTTAAACTAGGCAGTGACGTGCTTGTAGCCACCAAGACTCCGCGAACTTAGGTAGTGGCCCTTGCTTCCCAACTTGGTGCTGTGGCGGGCCAAAGCGATCATCTTTGGGGATCTTCTTCGAAGCCGATCTCTCTCTCTCTCTCTCTCTCTCTCTCTCTCTTTCTCGTCCCCACCTCCCCTCCCCCCGCGCGACTTTTCCTCTGTGCCAAAACAGAAAAGCTCCAAGCAGCGCAAGAGGCCTCACGAAGCGGTGAGGAGATAAAGTCCAGAACCGTCTCTTGGGGCGATTCCAGGATTTTATTTCAGACTTTTTGCGCCTGTCTCTACCCCGAGAGACAAAGTAACGGCGCCTGGAAAATGGAAGCGGGACCCCCGCGGCGTTCTGTGTGGGCACTGCGCGGGCAGCCCTTAGGAGGCGAAAGGGGTGCGCGCCTCGGAGTGCGCCCGTCGGCAGGCCCCGGGTAGCGGGGAGGACCGCCAAGGACCCGGTCTGCTGGGAAGTTTTCCTGCGCAAGGAAGGGGAGCCATCGCAAAAGCTGGCGCAGGAGAACTTCCCGGCGCGGCAAGTCCCGCGCAAAGGTCCGGAGAGCGCCGCGCTTTCCCTTTCTTTGCGCAACCGCAAGAAGTTTTGCTTTGTTCTGCTGGTTGGATGCCAGCGCCTTCGGAGCTGCAGAAATGAATTTTATTTTTATTGCACAAGGTGTTTAAAAAAACTATTTGGGAGGGCTGTATTTGAGTGGAGAAAGAAGGAATCTGGTTCTAAAATCAGCTGCTTGAGGTTCTTTTTAGACTCTCTTTAAAGCAACTTTTTGGGGTAACTTTTTGGGTGCACCTCCTTTTTCTATTTCCCTTCTGCTTTAACGTTTTTTTTATTCCGGTAAGGCAGTCAGGACTACGGAGGAGATGCAGCCGAAAGCGTTTGATCATCGCAGCAGCTGTATTAAATATTGCTTTCTTTCCTTCCTGGGAACCGGGAGATTTCCACGAGACAGTGTAGGCCGGCTGGGTCAGCTTTTGCACGTGAGGCTCTGCAGTCTTTGCGTGTGAAGGGGATTGTACCAACAAGGCCTGACAGCTGAACTGCAGTTATTTCAGTTTTACTTTATTTTTAAAAGGTGATATAATAATAATAATAATAATAATAATAATAATAATAATAATAATAATAATAATAATAATTATTCCAAGAGGTTTGCTAAATTATTGAGAGATCAAAGTCAGTGATACCTCCAGGACAGGGCTTTGAGGGTGGGCAAGTCCAGGACTCTCACACAGCAGAAAGAGCAGGAGGGCTCTTTTTTCCTCAAGTAAGGCAAGTTATAAACTGAATAGCCTTCTCCCCATACTATTATATCGAAAATATAATATCTACCAAACTGCACTGCTGGAGGATTCCTCTCCCCTCCCCATTACACAGCAACAACTGGGCCAGCTTTGGAGATGGCTGACTTTGTGGCAGTGACTTTCTGTGCCATCTTGCAAGTGTGCACTTCTGTCACATTAACAAATGTAGGGCCAATGCATTCTTTGGTTTTTGGGTAGTGCTTTGTTAGGTTGTAGGACAAACTGAAGGGGAAATGTACCTTGCGATGGTGATTTTTACAGTGCAATTGTGTACATGTCTACTCAGAAGGAAGCCCCTTTGAGCTTATTCCTAGGTAAGTAGGGTTGCAGCCTTCATCATGCTTGGTTGGGAGTATAAACCCTCCTGAAACTCCTTGGGTTTTTGTTCTCAGGGAGCAGGTCTGCGGGATTGTTGCTTGTCAGGAATAGGCTGATGTGTCCATCCATCCCACAAAAATCGGCCTCCATTTTGCAAACGAGAGAAATGTTGTGGCAAAATGTCCAGTTTCACCTAAAGGAGAAGGACTGTAAGGCTGTGGACACACTTTCTTCATTCTAAGCAATTGATATTTTAGGAAAGGGGTTAAAAGGCACTTCACAGAAACCAAGCAGTCCGGGAGTAAAGAGATGGTCATCTGAATGACAAAGAAAACATGGCGCCTCTAATTCTACCTGTGGAACAAATCTTGTGGCTTCCTGCTGGGAAGATTTTGTTTGTACTTGGGCAAGAGACTCATTAGGCCACCTTTCTCTCCCAGCCTCCTAGGAATATTAGCTACCTAGGAACCAGTTGGCTTGTGGGCGTCACTCTAGGTGTGGACATAATGATGATTATTAATAACAGCCACATTGCAATGACCTGACCTTTTGCATGTATCTGTTTGGGACAGCAGAATCCTCGTCATTATCACCATCACCATTTATTAATTAGTGTTTGTTGGTGGAAGTAGATAGATAGTTAAGTCACACAGGCCTATCTGCTAGCAAATGCATTGCCACATCTGCTGTTGACTTTGGTGGTAGAAAGCCAGCAAAACACAGTGCAACTGGCCTACAATGTGTGAATTGCAGAAGGGCTTGTTTGAAGCTCCACACCAGTTGGTGCAAAAATGGTAGACACTGAGTCATCTTGATTGGTGTCAGTGAATGCGAAACGACAGCAGACTCACAGTTTAGTTGGATTTCTAATTTTGGAATAAACGACTTATATGAAATCTGCAATGTGTCCTACAACCCTTTAACCTCAAGGAAACAGCTCTTTGGTTTAACAGAATGTCAGAAAAAAATCAGATGTCACTCCGGCTAATCAGTTTTTATTATGCATGTGTGTCCTGGTCCATCATCATCTCTAAGCCAATGCCAAAGGGGGGGGGGGAGAGAGGAGAGCAACCCTCATGTCCTTAAGTTTCCCATCTGTGCTCCAAATTCATTCACCAAAGGCATGAATAAGGTTTGGATGCAACTCTCAAAGAATTCTACGGTGGCATTCACATTACCACCTTAGAGCTCAGTGAAGCTCTCACCCTCATGTTTCACAACCCTCTCTCCCCAGATGTTCACATCAGCACAGGTTCATTTGTGTCATATTTGTTTTTGTTTGTGTACACACCTGAGGATGCTGACAGAGTGGGGATGTCTTTACCCCATGCAAAGGTGTTCGTACCTTGGTTAGAAATGAATTAGGCATGGTGTGAGGACTACAATCGACGTGAAGCTGGTTTGAGAATCAATACATCAAACAGTAGCATTTGATAGCAAAGTATAGGATACATTGTGCATTGTGGCTAATGTTGTGTGGATGCAGATTTAAAAGCCAGCACTGGAAAGTAAAATTCGAGCAGCAGTTGTAGCATACAAAAATAATTTAACATCTTTCTTGGGCAATTCCAAGCCTGTTATTCCAAGAAGAAAGGCCTCTGGTTTCTTTATAAATGTATATTTCAACATTTTTTTTCAATTCATTATAAATCTTTTCCCAGAAGTCTTTCACCTTGGGACAGGTCCACCACATATGATAAAAGGTTCCTTCCTTTTCTTTACATTTCCAACATAGATTGTCACAGTTATGATATATCTTTGCTAATTTTACAGGGGTCAAATACCATCTGTACATCATTTTCATTATATTTTCCTATAACACAGTACATGCAGAGAACTTGATCCCTTTCTTCCACAATCTTTCCCAATCCTCCAACATTATATTATGTCCTACATCTCTTGCCCAGTCTATTATCACAGATGCAGCGAGTTCTCAGTAAACACAGCCATAGTAGGAATTTCAGCTGACTTCCGTCTCACTCAGAATTGGGGGAGTGGTGGGAGTAAGACATAATGATTGTTTAGATGTATGTATGTTACAAGGACTGTTAGCTTTATGAGCCCTTAGAAAGTTTTGGAGAGGCTAGCCATACACACACACAAAAACCCCAACCCGTCTGTACCATTGAAGAGGATCCTGGAGGGCACTTTTTGGTATTATGCAGTGCCACTCCTTAGGAGACAAATTTCTTGGGCTGACATATGTGTGCTACGCTATAGGTTGCATGTTTGTTCTCTACCGGATGAAAAATATGAGGAGATGACTCTGTGGCACCGCTGAGTTGACACCAAGCTCAGGTTTGCAAAGCCGTTCTGTTCATTTGTTGATTGCATGCCACTGTAGGCCAAAGCATACTTGGGTTGGAAAGTAAGTTGCACTGAAATCAGTGGAATGTGCTTTCTAGGAAGGGCCAAAATGGACACTAGGCAGGAGTCACAGACATATTCTCCTGATCCTTTCTTAAACTGGAAAACTGTCAAGAGCAGCAGCCGCTTAACCCTACCCCCTTCTGCAAGTTCCCCCTGGTGTTTGCTTCCTCCAGCTGCTTTTCCACCCACAGGGAAAAGATATGGGATCCCCATATCCTTTTCTCTGCTGGAATAAAGCAGCTTAGGGAGGGCAATTCTGAGCAGAAAAATGACAGAAAGGGAAGAGAGTTACTGGTAAGTTTCTCCATTTGAACTGATAGACTCCAGTGGTTGCCTTTTAGTTAAAGAAAACAACACCCCTTTCCCTCAAAAATGGAGGCTGTTCACACCTCTCCAGCATAGTATCTACTCTGGCCCTGTGTGTGATTAGGACTGAGATATCAAGCTCCTATTTCAGGCTGTGTCCTGACTCCTGAAACCCTCAAATGAGCATGCTTTCACTGAGGTCCTGACTAGCTTCTCTGTTAGAAGTAGCCCCTATATATGCTCTCCTGTGGAACCTACTTGTAGTGAAACAGAAGTGGAACAGCAGAGGCTGGTCTGAGTTGTTGACAGTTTTCTGATCTTTATCCTGCACCTGGTTACTTGTCTCTATAGGGTACTTGTTTCAGTCTGATGCCATGTTTGTTGGTTGGTTTGGTCCCCGTGGTGCTGAGGGCAAGCAAATGAGTGAACATTGCTCAGGGCTCAGAGTTGTGGCTAAGGATCACTTTCCCCAGAAGAGGCCTCCAAGGTCCTTTCCACAGCCCTGACTCCTCCTGAGTAAGTGTGCAGTCAACTACAGCTGTTCAACATCACTCTTCTGCATGCATACTCAGAACTAAGTCCTATGATATTTTATGGGGCTTTCTCTTGAGTCAATGTGCCTAGGATTGCAGCCCGAATGACACATGTGTGCTGAGAATGGGTGTGCAGAGTTTGACTTGGAAAGGAGTAAATTGCACGGCGAGTTCCGGGAAAAGGTGGACCTGAGTCAGTGGATAATCTCTCTTAAGCCAAATTTTTTCATTCTAAAATTGGAAACTTTGAATTCAGTTCTGCCTTGAACAAATCTCGCTCCACCTCAGATACATGCATGCATGCATGCGTGTGTTTGTGTGTATCCATGTGGATCTGGGCTGCTTGACAAAATGGGAGTGGAATCCAAATCTAAAGAAAGGACAGGCCAAATATTTTGCTCCCCCCCCTTCCTCAGCTTTCCCTTACCCATTTCCAGGGACCCCCAATTAATTTTGACAGGAGCCTTCTCAGCGAGGCGCCTAAAGCCAAACATGCAAAACATGACACCTTTCTCCCCCCTTCACCCTTGGGCAAGAATTAGTGCTTTTGAATAGAGCAAAGTTTAAGAGTGTTGCCATAGTCTGAATTGAACTACAAAAAGTGGGCAGCTAAGAGGACATTTCAAAGTAGATCAGGGGCTTTAAATGAAATTCCAAAGACGAAAAAGAAAAGCTACTGGTTTGATTTTATTTCATTTTTTAAAAGTGGTGGGACTGCGGGAGAATTCAAGCCTTGCCCTTGGAAACTCAGTTGAGCTTTGGCAGTCCAGGATATGCAGGGAAAGATTGACTGGCTAAGCTTACCCGATCCAGCCAAGCCATCTGATCCAATATACTGTATTTTTCGCTCTATAAGACGCACCAGACCACAAGACGCACCTAGTTTTTGGAGGAGGAAAACAAGAAAAAAAATATTCTGAATCTCAGAAGCCAGAACAGCAAGAGGGATCGCTGCACAGTGAAAGCAGCAATGCCTCTTGCTGTTCTGGCTTCTGGGATAGCTGCGCAGCCTGCATTCGCTCCATAAGATGCACACACATTTCCCCTTACTTTTTAGGAGGGAAAAAGTGAGTCTTATAGAGCAAAAAATACGGTACTCACAACTTGCAATAAGGGGACCTAAGTTTATGGCCCTGGCAAGTGGTCACCTTCTCTTCACATAAAGTGTCTAGGGCAACAGTCTGTATGTGTGTGTATTCGCGCGCACACACGCACACCCACACACCCACAGAGAGCTTTGAATCATATTAGTTCAAATAAGAAAGATGAGAACAAAAGATTTGCATTATGACAAGTGAGAAGGCAAGAGCTTGGGTTTAATGAAGAGTCAGAAGAATATAGCATCATTGTTGTGGAGTTTAACGCTATGAAATGAAATGACACAGACTCTCCTGTTAATCAAACCATTAGTCTACCTGTAGTTTAAAGTTTGAGTGCAGGCACTCCTCTGTGCCCCCCTCCCCGCCAAATCTCAATGAGATAAGCAGTATTTTACGATTCCCCCCCCCCAAAAAAAAAACCTGTCCAGGGTGGTTGGGGCAGGAACCATAATATTTCCTGTGTCTGGTGAAATTCTGACCCCGCGGCTTAGGGATTCTTTCAAAAAAATGTTTTCCCGCAAATTAAGACGTTGAGGGCTAATTGTTTGTGTCCTGCATCTAATGAAGCAGACCATTGCCCATGAAAGTTCATGCTGCAATAATCAAGTAACCACGCAGATGCAAGATCACAGTCTTGTACACAGAACTGAACGTTTATGGGCTGAGACCCACATGAATATGAACAAGACTAGGACAGAGGTCCAGTGTCCCACTCAGCAGAATGAGCAGGAGCAGTGGTGTAGCGTGGGGGTGCGGGGGGGCCGGTGCACCGGCCGCAACATCTGGGGGTTAGGGTTAGGGGGCGCAAATCCATGGGTTAGGGGGCGCAAATCCATAGGTTAGGGGGCACAAATTACTCGCCTTGCCCCGGGTGCTGACAACCCACGCTACGCCACTGAGCAGGAGGGAACCCCTAAATGCAGCAGGGCTTGCTTAGCACATTTCGTAGTAGGAAAAGAAGTGATAAACAGGATCTTCTAAAGAAGAGGGGCACTATGACCATTATATCCAGTCTTAAATATGACTAAGTCCCCACCAGAGAAGAATGTCAAACCAAGCTGATGAACTATGCCGAAATGGCAAAACTGACGGGAAAACTCAGACACCAAGAGGAAAATAACTTAATTAAAGAATGGGGGGGGGGGCGGAATATAAGTTATTTGGTTGACCACTGTAAGCAGATGGAAACAAGAGCAGGATTTTGATTCACTTGTAGTGTAAAAATTATTATGGATGGTATGTTTCGATATAAAATTTGGAGTAAGGATGAATATGCAGTTGTAGATGTTTAAACTGAGACTCCATGGGGGGGGGGGGGAACGTCCCAAGATTCAGAGAATCTCTATAGACAGATATGTAATTGTTAGTTTGTTCACACTTTGTATTTGTAAAAGCAATAAAAAGTATTTCATTAAAAATATATATCCAGTCTTACAATTACCTAATGGGGGAAATGACAGGTAATACCATTGGTTTCCACCCCTCCACACAACGGTTTTGGTCACTGGTCACCACTGGTGTTGCTAGGAAAACCCAGGGCCCATAACCTGCCCAGTATGTCAGTGTGTGAGGAGCTTTTTCCTTGTGGGGTCCCTGTAGACGCTTCAAAGACCAGTAGCTGGCACACAGTACTTTTTCTGGACATCAGTGCCCCCCCCTTTAAAGGCCCCATGTTTCTTGAATTCTGCCTTGGAGACCTGGTGTCTGCCAGAAAGATAAGGTATAAATATTTTAAATGGCATAGATTTTTTTTAAAAAAACCCCTGAATGTTATGAAAAATAAAGGGGAAGCCATCCAGAAAACTGTACTCTCAGTCACTGAAGTGAATTTGAATCTCCACGTTACCCGTATGGTTGCCTTGAAAGGGAGAGGGAGAAAGAGCAATGCCTTATATTATTCATTTATTTATCTTTTGCTATTATGCTTTTGGATTTTTATCCCTCTCAGCCTTAAATAACAATAAAACATGACATATACAGCAGCAGCAACAACAGCAACTTCCCAAAAATAAAGGTCGACATTTGTTAAAACCTTTACGCCGTCTACTTCCACCTATTTGTTTGAGTCCTCCTTTCCTTTATTCCAATTCGGATATAGGATAGCCGACTCTCTCAGTAGCGTTCCTGCCAAATTCCAACCACAAAAGCCCTCCTATCATTTTGGCTTTTGAGCGTCCACACTCCAAATCACGTTTCCCCACTTAGATGGCAAAATATAGCACCCCTTTCCATGCCTTCCTTAATACATAGCATTCCAGCCGCCAAACACCATATCAAATTTTGCCCGTTTGAAGTACTGGATAGTTCCTGCAAGTTGAGGGGGCAACGAATTGATGCAAGTGAATCCACATTTGCTTTTTTTTGCCCTTCTGCTGTTTGAGGCCAGCATGGTTATTTTCCCAGTTCTTCTGCTCCCCATTTTCCCCTTTGTATGGTCACTGCCTTCCTGCCTGCAGTTTTATCTGCTCCGAATCTGAGGCCTGGATATGTGGGAATGGGGAGGAGGAGACCAAGAGCAGAGAAAAGACAAATTGGTCAACAAGCAAATTGATTAGTAAGGCTTATTACATGGGTAGGCAAACTAAGGCCTGAGGGCCGGATCTGGCCCAATCACCTTCTAAATCCGGTCCGCGGACGGTTCGGGTATCAGCGTGATTTTACATGAGTAGAATGTGTCCTTTTATTTAAAATGCATCTCTGGGTTATTTGTGGGGCATAGGAATTCATTAAAAAAATATAGTCCGCCCCCCCCAAGGTCTAAGGGACAGTGGACCGGCCCCCTGCTGAAAAAGTTTGCTGACCCCTTGCTTATTAGGTCTACAAAATACTATTTTCTCTGATATGAAGTTACATGTCATTGTACATCACCAGCTTTCTCAGAATTCTTGCTATCTCTTTGAATAACCCCATGAATGGTTTTTAATCAGACTAGTAGAAGGGGTTTTTTGTGGGGGAGGTGGGAATTGTTCCCTGGCAATATCCTTACTTACTGTCCCTATTTGTTACGTGTTTTATTTTTGAGCCCTAAGCGCTATTTTCGACCGATTATTACTTTTATATTTGCAGATTTGAATTAACTAACAAGTGGAAATATAAAAAAAAATGATGCACATTTTTTTTTATTTGGTGAGAGAAATCAAGCTAATCTCCAATTCCAAACCTAGTATGGAGGATTGATATTTAGTTAGATTCAACAAAAGGGCTGTACCAGGATGCTGGGGTTGGGGGTGGGAGGAAGGTTGCACAAGAAGGAAACCAGTTGTTCTGGAGTGAAAATTATGTCTGAAATATTTGTTTGGCTCCTATAAAACTATCCAGCTTGTGTGTTTGCCTATGCATTTTCAGAGCAGAATTTCATGAGGTTTCTGCTTTTGCTTGCTGCATATAAGACACCTCAAAGGACTTTTCAGAGACTGGGACATTTAGCATTGTGAAAAATTACCCCCCCCTCCCCACCACTTGGCAATATTTTAGCAACCAGCAGTTTGGAGAATACCAGCGACTTTTTGCGTAGCAGCTTCTGGGTAGAAACAGCTTCCAGCAAATCCAGTCTTTGTTTTTGAACCAGAACAGTGTGTTGTTGGAGTCTGCCCGGGAAAGAGGACTCTCTTGTCTCTGGTAAGAAAAGGTGGTAGATTTTGTATTTATTTTTTAAGTAAATCCAAATTATGAATCATAGGGTCTGATTCATGGCAGGTGCAAGTTTGTAGATCTGCTTTGCAGGAGAGAAAATGCCAATATCTGAGACAAGTCTTACCTATCTAATAATTTTTTGTGAATGTGAATAAAGTGCAGGATTTAGCCTTTTCATAGATGCCAGATATACAACTGAAACATATGCATGTGTAAAATATTTTAATGCTTGACAACTGTCTTTTAAATCATAGTTGGCTTATAAAGTTGCACTTGATTACCTGTAACGATTTCTCCACCTTTTTAATTTTCGCATTTAAAATGATGCAAATGGATTTCCCTTGTTTTCAGTAACTGGTTCCCTGTCCCCCCCCCCCCAGTAGAATTTCAAGTTTTATGCAGAGGTTTTTTGTTTGCTTTTACAGCTAATACCATAGCTTTGACACCCTCGGTTCTCACCCTTTCATTTCCATCTTATACGGATTATTATCAGTTGCCAAGCATTTTCTGTTTGGAATTATCATGTCCAAAAAACAAAAGAAAAGTTTTGCAGTCACAGAGAAAATAAGTGCCTGTGCTCAGGGCTTCTAAAAAAACCCAGGGACCAGAAAAAGATGACAAAGACTCTAAGAGCGCAGTCCACCAGGAAGTTGTTCTCTTGCGCCAGCCTTGTGCAAATGATTGGGAGCTTGGCAAGAGCATATTATGCTCTTTCCACAGTTTGCATCCATTTCAAGCGGGAACGGGGGAACATCCCAGGGAATGGTATGGTAAGATTTTTTATTTTTTAAAAACATTTTACACCTTTTTCCCCTTAAGAAAACTCATTTAATAATTTTGGAAGTGAAGGCAAGCGGAAAGTCAACAAATCACAACCAGGAAATTAACCACAAGGTTGAAATGCTGAAAAGCCCATAATAAAAGAAATATCTCAGCCGAATTCTGTAGTAGTGGCAGGAGGCTTTCTTGATAAAGAATTTGAAGAGGACAAAATGTTTGCATTTTGTTTTGTTTTTTGGCAGAAGACGGGTAAAGCAATCCTGCTGCAATGAGAGCAGCAAAGTCCCAAATAGCCAGAGAAACGAGCTAGTTAGCAGTTGTGCATAGCAGAGTATTGTCTGAGATGGGCAACTATTGTGCAAACTCCAGAGAAAAGCGCTGTTTATTTTGTGTGAACTCCTAGTAAGATTGGGGGGGGGGGTGTTTCCTAAGTAGGGTCTTGAGTTCCACTGTCTGTAAGGCTTGTGCTGGGGCTAAAAATATGTAACCACCATAATATGAATGAAAAGCCCTTAACCTGTCCCACGGACCTGCCATTGTTCAGACTCTCCTCCCCCCGTCTTGCTTGTTGAGAATGGAATTTAACGTCCAGTGCAAAAGCGCTGAGCTATTTCCAAACCCTGCTTGTAAATATCAGCTCGAAGATGAAGCCCTTGGTTGTTCCTTTTAAAATATTTTTGGAACTAGGAAATAGGAACTGCTGGTTGTGAGCTGGGACTGAGGTAGAGCGGAGGAAAGAGAGCGGTTTCAACAGACCAGTTCTTTCAAAGACAATTGGCGAGTATTGTTCCGAAAGTTGTGTGGATGAGAAGGGCCTTAAAGAGGTCAATTGCCACATAGCGAATGAAACTCAGTAATAGCTGAATTTCTCACTTTTGAGAGCGCTGTAGTTTTGCTGGTTGTGGATGGGCTGTTGCTTCTGTTGTGTCCTGCAAGTCAGAAGCAGGTGAATGGGAGATGTTGGCCTGAGGTGCAAGGAGAGGAAAGGAATTGGATTTCCACAGGGTTCAGCCACAAGGGCCCCTTAGCAATGGGAGGTCATGCTTGCAAATCTAGGCCATAAATACAGAAGGTACAATGTAAGGTCAGGGCTGAGGTTTTCACATGCAAGTGGCTTTACAAAATCTGATTTTCCTGATCCTCAGAAAACTAGCAGACACTGGGGGGGGGGGGAGATGTTTCAGAAGCTAGTATGCTAACTAATTATCATTTAATTAGAAATATGCAGTTTAATTATACAACCAAAGTAACACCACTTCCAAACCACCTGAGACCTTATTAGCAATTTTTTAAATAAATAAATAAATAAATCAGTGTTTCATAAAATAAAACTAAATGTTTCTTTTAAAAATTGGGTTTTATCAGTAATTAGGCTGAAAACAAAAAAGAAAAATATATTGGGCACAATTCACTTCACTGCTTTTAGGTCTCATGGGCTTCTATAGGGGTTTAATTAAGTGCTGATAACTTTCCTATTGAAACTGGCAAGTCTTAAAAATGTTCAACTGGCTGGATCATGACTGCTCAACATCTTAAAAATCAGAATTCAAATACCTGGCTTTAACTCTTCTGGAAAGTGAATTATACAAATTGTAACTTTAGCGCCTTTTAAAATTAATTGAATTAATTCACAGCAAGTAAGCAGCTTTGCAAATCATGTGCATGAATTTATAGTCATATAAAGTGTACTTAACCTGTATGTTATTATTTAGAAGTAAGTGTTCCAGGGTCACTTCTCGGGAAACCCAGTTATTTATGGTTGCATTGAAATGGGGTTCTGCTTTGCACAGAGCTCCATATAACCACAACCCTAAACAGTTCAAAAATATTCAAACCAAGGCAATCCAAATCTTACCTTCCAGAAAAAATTCTGAATCAATATATTATCTCCTGTCTTGCTTGGGATATCAGCGAGTGGGAATGTCTCTAGGAATTAATCTGCAGGTCTCGGCTTTAAGGCCAATGATATTTGTCCCACAAATAAAATAATTAAGCTTGTATAAATATACTCATTTTTGCATAAGCATTTCTAATTTGCATGCCTGACTTTCTGCCTAGTATTTGAAGTTTGTGCCCTTGCTGGGTTTCCCCCAAGAAGAAATAGTACAATGGCAGAAGTAACATCCAGGCAGGCAGTTTTAGAGGGACAGGGTGCCCTGACTGGCATGGAAGATCCACCCACCGGGTCCTGTTGAATTCAGCAGGCATGGCCTGCATGTTTTTTGCCGTATATCCAGAGCCACAAGGACTAGAAACTCTTTTTTTAATGAGCAGGCAAACGCAGATCAAGGAATCAAAATTTTGTACCAGACGAATGCAAAACTTTGCATATGTGGAACCACAGAAGACTAACCATCAGAGTCAAAGATGTCATTAGAGGTAAGAAAGCTTCCTTCAAAAAAAATAGAAGTGGAGTCCAGTGGCATAGTGTGGGGGGAGGGCCAGAGGGGCAGTGCCCTCGGGTGCAAAATTCTGAAAGGGGCACAACCAGGAGCAACAGCCACCTGCCCCGCCCCTGGGCTTGCTGAGCTGGGAGGCGATGGAGCTGCCAAGCAACAGCAGCGCTGGCAGCCACGTGCCTTGTGGACTCTGCATGCCCCCCCGGCACCCATTTCCACCCCAGCTGCCCAATCCGCCAGGGGGGCACAATGCTTGCCCTGCCCCGGGTACCAGCAACCCATGCTATGCCACTGGTTGTGTCCAAAGAAGGAGAACAAAAAGGAACACAAACTGTGGCAAAAGAAGAGCAAGCAGGTAATAAGAGATACAAAAAATAATTTGAGGAGCACATTACTAAAACATAAAGACCACCACCAACAACAAAAAATCCTTAAATACATTAGTAGCAGGAGGTGGTGTGTGGAGGTGGTTGGACCCTTAGATGACAAGGGAGTCAAAGTTATGCTAAAGGAGGGTAAGGGGGTTGCAGGGAGCCTGGATGAATTATTTGCATCTGTCTTCACAGATACCTATGCCTGAACTAACTTTTGAAGGAAGGGAGTCTGAGGAACTAAGGCGGATAGTGGTGACTCGAAACCTACTAGAGTAAACAGACAAAATAAAAACTGAGAAGTCGCCAGGTCTGGATGGCACCCACCCAAGAGTTCTCAAATAATTCAAAGGCGAAATTGCTGATTGTCTAACAAAAACATGTAATTTGTCCCTCAGATCAGCCTCTGTACCTGAGGACTGGAAAGTAGCCCGTGTAGCACCAATTTATAAAAAGGAAGCCAAGAGGTATCCTGGAAATTACAGGCTGGTTAGCTTAAAGTCTGTCCCAGGAAACCCTGTGGAAAGTATGATGAAAGTTAAACTAAAGTAGCACATAGAAGAACAAGCCTTGCTGAAGCCGAGCCAGCACGGCTTCTGTATGGGAAAGTCTTGTCTCACTAACTTATTAGAGTTCTTTGAGACTGTCAACAAGCATATAGATAGAGGAGATCCGGTTGACATAGTGTAGTCGGACTTTCAAAAAGCTTTTGACACGGTACCTCACCAACCCCTCGTAAGGTTAGCAGTCATGGAATAAGAGGAGAGGTCTTCTTGTGGATCAGGAACTGGTTAACTAGCAGGAAGTAATGGACAGGTTTCTGAATGGAGGGATGTAGAAAGCAGAGTTGCCCTGCGAAAGGTATTGGGACTTGTGCGTTAAAACTTCTACATCAACAATCTAGAGTTATGAGTGGGAAGTGAGGTGACCATATTTGCTGATGATACTCCATTTTCCAGGGTTGTTAAAACAAAAATAGATTGTGAAGAGCTCCAAAAATACCAGAGTGAATGAATAGGGCAGTAAAATGGCAAATACCCCAAAGGGCAGTAAAAATGAGAAACGCAATTCAATATAAACAAGTGTAAAATGATACATGTGGGGGTGGGGATTGTTTTCACATATACGATGAACTGGCAGTGAATGACTAGGAATGAGACCTTGGGATTGTAGTGGATAGCTTGATGACGATGTTGACCCAGTGTGTGGCTGCCGTGAAAAAGGCAAATTCTATGTAGAGACCATTAGGAAAGCAATTGAAAAGAAAACTGCCGACATAATAATGTCATTATACAAATCTATCATTTGACTGCATTTGGAATACTGTACTGTGTACAGTTCTGGTTGCCTTACTCAGAAAGGATATTGTAGAGCAGGAAAAGGTTAATAAAAGGCCAACCAAGATGATCAAGGGGATGAAGAAAGTTTGCAGCATTTTGGGACTTTTTAGCTTTGAGAAAAGGAGTGTAAGAGGTGACACTACGGAAATCTATAAAGTTATGCATGTCTGGAGAAAGTGGAAAAATCCCACCTTCCTTAATCCTATAACTTGTCGACATGATGAGCTTCAGGGCAGATAAAAGCTTTTTCCTCCATGAATTCATCTAACCCTCTTTTAAAACCATCCAAGTTGGTGGCGATCACGACCTCCTCTGGGACTGAGTTCCATAGCTCACTTTTTTTTCTGACAGTTTGTCTCATCCTTCGTCTCAGATCAGGGATCCTGGCAGTCAGAACCTAGTCCTTGGTGCATGTGGCTTTGGGATAGTTGGCCAAACAAAGTGGCGTGTCTTAAGCCTGGTGTCCATTGCTCTCAGGCACTGCTGCAGAGTCAGAAGGAGGGATTGAGTCCTGCTGTCTGACAGCCTCAGGAGTGTGTCGGGTGACACAAAGAACCAACGATGTTTTCCTCTTGCCCTATGAATATTCAGAGTCCACCTTTGCTCTTTAGTCTGAACGACACACTCTGGACGTCCAACTCCCAAGAGACTGTGATCTACTCCCAGAAAAAAAAATGGCAGTGATCTACCCATTTTGGGGGGAGGGGAGAATTATAAGTTGTTGACCTTTTTTTTAGGGGGCCAGGTCAAAGCTTTGGGGGGGGGCAACACGAAGGCTATAAAGCTTTTGGGGGAGGATTTGGATGGGCATGCCAAAAATTGCTCACCAAATATAAAGCCGGACCGTCTTCCATTTTAGCAATCCTGCACAAATCAAGAAAACAGCGAGGGCAAGCAATAGACCACTATCACCCGGGGATCAGCCTGTCGATCGTGGTTGGCCGGTTGGACAGCCCACAGCTATCCATGGTTCTTTTCGCCTGACAGCTCTTCAGCTCTCTTTGGACCAGCCTTCGACAACTTGGTTCCCCCTCCCTGATGGTTTGGACTGCAACTCTCATCAGCCCCAACCAGCACTGCTGATGGGAGTTGTAATCCTAAACATCAGGAGGGCACTAGATTGGCGAGGGCTGCCCTGGACCGTCTACTTCATTTTGATGGTACCACCCTTGCAGTTTGCACTCTAGTAGCAGTAGTAATGGGTAAAAAAATAATTATGAAAAGTTGTGGATGCTTTTAGAAATTTGCATTTCTAAATTTTGAAAGCAAAAGCAAAACAGGCACCGAACAGCAGGATGCTTGAGAAATAACAATCTGGAGGTCCTTTAGAAATAACTCATGGCTGTCCAGTGAGGACACACAGCTGACCTGCGACCATAAGCCAGGAACTCATCACAATGTAACCAAAACTGTGCATCCGACTACCTGCCCCTGATCTCTTCCACCTTCTGGAGTATGTAGTGTTTAAGGCAAATGGCACAACACAAGGGAGCTCCCTAGCCCACTCCCCACCCATGGACCACCTGCTTGCTTATCTTCCGCTTATACTCAGGGATGGTATTGAATGGTCACTTCCAGATGATCTGTTTATTGAGGATTCATTCTTTTTTTTTAAACAAAAATTTTTTTTTGACTAGTATCCTCTTTATTACCTCCATTACCATTCAGAATTCTTTGCTTTCATTATAGTGTATCATGCAAACCAGATTAATATCTAAGACAGAACAGTAATTTTGTGTTGGCACACCAATTCATACTCTTCCGAGCTAAGATCTGCATGGCATTTGTTTTGTTTGTTTGTTTGGTTTTAATATATTTTTTAATTAAAAAGAATTTTTAATACACATATGTTACAAATATACAAACATACAAACATACGTTTCATACAATCCTTAAAAGTGTTCAAACATACCTACACTCAATCCCACGAATAATTCCTTTTCCCATCACCATCCATCACCCCTCACCCCACCTTTGTGTTTGACTCCCAATCTACTCAATTGAGGATTCATTCTAATTTGTTTGCACAGGGTTTGGGGGGTGATTGTTTGATGTCCACCATTTATTGGTTAGGAGATGACATGATGGTGGGGAAGTTATATGACGTAACATCAAGAAGTTGTCACGCCACGCTTTCTAGTGCATCAATTCCCCATCACTTTCCCACAAAGTCCCTTTTTCGGGTGGGGTGGGTGTGTTTGCTGTTTTGAGATGGCTTGTTGTGCGAGAGCCCCAAATGCGAATTTGCTGACACGAGGCTGAATCCCATCCACGAAAATGGTCTGGAGGTGCCCCATCTCTCCGCCCTCTGACACAAAGGTGTCCCAATACATTTTCTGTAACTATTGCCTGCCCTTTTCAATCTGAAACACCAGCCATTAGATAGAAGATGCAACTTTCTAGAACAGCATGCATCATAAATCTCTCACATTCCCTTGGATGCATCTCTCTCACATTCTGTACCACCAGGTCTGCTTGTGTGGTTCAGTTGGTTACCACCCTTTGCAGACCCTCCAAGTGTCTCTGTTTTCCAGGGACATCCCTGATTCAGAGAAGCCGTCCTGGTTTCTGATTTGATCCCGGAATGTCCCGCTTGTCCTTAGGACATCTCTAATTTCATTGGAGAAATGTTGGAGGGTATGGAGTAATCCAGCCCCCAAGCCAATTGAAGGCAATCCTATACTGTATAGGGAAGGTTTTTTTGATGTTTAATGTTTTCCTATGTTTTTATATATGTTGGAAGCTGCCCAGAGTGGCTGGGGCAACCCAGTAAGATGTGTTGGGTATAAATAGTAAAATTATCATTATGGAATGGGACGTCCCTGTTTTCATTGGAGAAATGTTGGAGGGTATGCCTTTGGGCTGGCTTCTTAGTGTGGTTTCACTCAAACTTTTGCCCTTAGCCTGAGAGCAGTAGGCCTCAACCTTCCGTTAAGCCACTGGAGGAGGCCCATTTGCAAAATCTGGTTTGGCTTTCTTTGTCTGGCCATTCCACACCATATCCTGGCATTATTCCCCCACTTCCCCTGTCTTGCACGTAAAAGCCTTCTTTCTTTTTCTTTTTAAACATATATATTTGGAAAGGGGTGCAGAGGGAGAGAGGAGGGCTGAAATATTTTCCATATGTTGGCCGTGGGATGAGTCTGATTTCAGGTTCCCTTTTCACTCCCGTATAGAATCTGGCAGGCACACAATCCTCTCTCGGTGCCAAGTGATATACTATAAACTTGTGAATTGATGCCGTCTTTTAACATTTGAAACAGCAGTGATGTGTTCCATAATGCAAGAGGCGTCCACGTATGCGTGTGTGGGAGACAGAGCTTTTCTCCCCCTCTTTTCAGCAGAATATCACCAGCCCTGTGGTGTTCGCTTTTCGCGTCACACAGAGGGATCTGTTGCATCAGCCCATCACTATCTTCCTGATAGGTGATGTCAAAGTGTGTGTGGGGTGTGTGTGTGTGTGTGTGTGTGTGCTCAGGATGTGGCACAATTGAGTTTCAGACTGTGGAGGAGGACATAACTGCTCACATACATCAAAGCTGAAGCCTATCTTCAGCCCTTTGGCTACATCAGGAGTAGTAGCAGCAGCAGTGTTAGAAATTCGGATGTATAAGCTAGGTGCCAAATTGGTCCTTAAACCAGGGTTACAATTGCCCAAAATGCAATGCCTACTTGCCATTTTGGGGCCAGACAAAAATACAGTCGTAGTTTTCAATACATCCCTGTATTCAGTACATTCCCAAAATTCATTCCGATTATGCAAATAAATATACCGGATGGAATTCTACGGGATGTGTTGCTGGTGTGTGAAAACAGTCAAGATCCAGGGATCTTCAAGCATGCACCTCCAGATGGTGGAGACATCAGGCGCCGTCCTGGTGCCTGGGCATCTTCACTTGGTCACAAGTGGGCAAATTTCAAATGCTGAGTAGTAGATGTGGGCTTTATGAGCCACCCCACCACCACCCCGCTTTATGGGGCGGGGAATCTAGTTTTAATGTGACTCCCCGGCTGTCATGAGATCTTGGACAAAATGCAAACTTTTATCATGTTCAGTGTCAGAGTTGCACCTTCAGATACTTTGCGGGAAGCCACAATGACCAAAGAATAGAAAGTTTGCTGCAGGGAGGCGACAAATATGTAACTCTTTTTCTCTCTAGACTCATAATGTCTCATCCTAAACATTTTCCAGAATGAAACATTTATGCATGTTCTTTCTTTTTGGTGGCAACAGCCAAGATAAGCTAGTGCAGAGATGCTGTGTTCCATCACTATCATGTTTCAATCAGATTGGGTCAATTAATTTGGTTTTTTCTGGATTATCATGGGTCTAGAGTCTTTGGAACCAGTCAAGCAAAGAAGAAGAAGAAAGATAAATCTCAAATGTTCCCTATTAGCATTTGGACCAGTTTCTGGTTTTGCACTGAAAATAGGATCTATTATTACTATTTATTTATTAAATTTGTACACCATCCTACATCCGAAGATCACAGTTCACAACTTAAAACTACCAAATGTGAGAACAAAACAAAACCAATAACCCCTCTCCCACAAACACATTTTAAAGGCCGTTGAATAACCAGGATAAAGGCCTGGTTATAGAGAAACATTTTTGCCTTGTGTCTAAGACATGTAATGAAGAGGCCCTGGGGAGAGCATTCCACAAACGAGGGGCCACTGCAGAAAAGGCTCGTTCTCGTGTTGCCACCCTTCGGACGTCTCGAGGAGGAGGCACACGAAGGAGGGCTTCAGAAGATGATCTCAGGGTCTGGGTAGGTTCATACGGAAAGAGACAGTCCTTGAGATATTGCAGTCCTGAGCCATTTAAGGCTTTATAGTTCAAAACCAGCATTTTGAATTGGGCCCAGAAACAAATTGGCAGCCAGTGATTCGGGCCAGGTTTGGTGTAATATGCTCAAACTGTCTTTGCCCCGGGGAGCAACCTGGCTGCCGAATTCTGCACCAACTGAAGTTGACTAATCGCCTTCAGAGGCAGCCCTGCATATGACGCGTTGCAGATTGGCACCATGGTGAAGAGGCCTATGCTATGGGTGGCTGCTGTCCAGAATAGCCAAAAAGTGTGAGCCCTGTATTATGATAATATAGAGCTGAAACACATTTGCTTCGTGAGATTCTCTGTTGCATCTTTTTCTGTCAAGCGCTTCCTAGCTATTCTCTGGCTGTTATTATAATATTTGCTGAATATTCCTTCAGTCTTTGAGCTATATCAGACATCCATCCAAGTGGGGAAGGGAAATGGGACAAGACAAATGCGAGAGCAAAGGATATTTCATCACAGTAGCGTAAGAATGTAGGAAGCGCCCTTGAGAATAAACCTGGAGACCCCTGGAATTAGTAAAATTAACTGCTTTAATGGGGAAGCCATATAAGAATGGGGCTGTGGAAAGTAGGGATCAGGTTGAGAAGGATATAGTGGAAAAGAATTAATGATGATGTGAAGTCAGGAAATAGATACAGCTTAAAATCTATTCTTCCTTTGTTTCATTGAGTAGTAAATTTGGGTATAACATTGTGTGGAACTTTGTAAATATATCTTGTAATATCTTTTAAATTGCGTAATTTCCCCTTTCGTAAACACGAACATTTTCAATTTTCCAAATTCGCAATATGCTGACAATGGTGTTTGCAAATATGGGAACTGGCTGTACTCTATATACTCATCATGACTGTGGACTTTGATGGGAGGTAGAAGCAGGTGAGGTGGATTATATCCCACAATGCATTAGCTTTAAGCTTCAGAAGGGACTGTACTGTACTGGATATAAGAAGGTGAAATGCACTCGGAGTCCTGTAGTGATTTCATGCTCTTTATTGCAGCTTGTAAAACAGTGATTGAATTGCCCCCCAAACCTCGGGCTTTTATATACCGTATTTTTTGCTCTATAAGACTCACTTTTTCCCTCCTAAAAAGAAAGGGGGAATGTGTGTGCGTCTTATGGAGCGAATGCAGGCTGCATAGCTATCCCAGAAGCCAGAACAGCAAGAGGGATCGCTGCTTTCACTGCGCAGCGATCCCTCTTCTTGTTCTGGCTTCTGAGATTCAGAATATTTTTTTTCTTGTTTTCCTCCTCCAAAAACTAGGTGCGTCTTATGGTCTGGTGCGTCATATAGAGCGAAAAATACAGTACTGTACATTATTTACACAATGAGTCCTGTCTGATTGGCTGATTCTGCTTCCCTCCTGGAGCCTGATTGGTCTTTTCCTGCAAGCCAATCAGTTGTTGCATTCTAGGATCCTACTTGCCTATTGTTCTAGGATCCAGGCTTAGTACATAACACCCCACCCCTCTAAGTTTGCATTGCACCCAGAAGGTTAGCATTTGTAGTCATTGAGGTATGCCGGTCACCTACATAAGCGTTATAATCTCGGGTGTCTCTCAGTAGGGGTTCCTGGTTCTGGCTCTTGTTCTGGGGCTGCCGGTTGTGATAGGGCCATTGGATTGGGCGCCGCTGGTCCACTCAGTCATCGTTCTGGTTCCTGTGGCTGCTCAACCTCAGGGGTCACTTCTGGACTTCCTAGTTCTGCCTCCTTTACCCGCTCCTCCTGCTCTATGGGCCTCACCCTTCTGCTATCAGTTTGGCCTAGATAGGTAAAGGTAAAGGGACCCCTGACCATTAGGTCCAGTCGTGGCTGACTGTGGGGTTGCGGCGCACATCTCGCTTTCTTGGCTGAGGGAGCCGGCATACAGCTTCCGGATCATGTGGCCAATATGACTAAGACGCTTCTGGCAAACCAGAGCAGCGCACAGAAACACCGTTTACCTACCTGCCAGAGTGGTACCTATTTATCTACATGCACTTTGACGTGTTTTCGAACTGCTAGGTGGGCAGGAGCAGGGACCGAGCGATGGGAGCTCACCCCGTCACGGGGATTCAAACCGCCGACCTTCTGATCAGCAAGTCCTAGGCTCTGTGGTTTAACCCGCAGGTCCACCCACGATACTAGTGATCTAACCTGCAACTAGATTGCCCTGAGTGTATGTGCTTGGCTGCTAGCCAGATGCATTGCCTCATCAGTCCAGGTTATTATTTGTGTTCCGCATAATGTTTATATACCTCCTTTGCTGCATTAGGGAGGCTCTGAGAGTTCTTCTGAATCTTATAGATGTGCTGCACATGTCTTTTCTTGCAGGGATAGCTGTTTAGCAGGGAAGGGTAACCTGCAGCTTTCCATGTTGTCCAACTCCAGTTCTCTTCAGTCTTAGCCAGCATGGCCAGTGGTCAGGGATGATGGGAGTTGTGGTGTAACATATAGGTTCCCCAAGTCTATTGTGTGGCAGTTGCAATAAAACAGGTTCTGTTGAACACCGCCGAAGAGCAGTATCCTTTGAAGGATAATGGATTACTCTAACCAGTTTGAGAAAATTAATAAAAAATAATTAATATTTCAGATTCAATGGTTCCGTGAATTTCAGTAATTTTTCAAATACTGTACAGTATTTGTTTCCGTTGCCTGTCAACCAATATGACTGCAACTGCCAAGGAGAGAGGGTGTAGCTCTCAGCCCCTCTGCTTGGGACAGGAGATTTGCCAATGCTGCCTAGAACACAAAAGTTAAAATAGAACTGTGCAAACTAACTCCAGGTCTGAGGAAGTCTGGCAGTTCTTATACACTTCTTCTCCTTTTTATTTCACTTGCCATGAAGTGAGGGTTGTCAAAAGAGTTGCCTTTATTGCTGTAGCAAGTTTGTAAATCTTTTTCTCCTTAATGGAAGTGGCAAAGGCAGTGGATATTTTGGAGCAGTGGAATCGCTTCTATCTATACGGTAGAACTCGCTGGATGTGACCTGAAATAATAATAAAAATAGTCGTCAAAAGGACTGACCTATGACACAATCCCTGCACCAGAATTTGCATTTCATTGTCCCTTTCCCTTTATTTGGTTGCTTTGCTGCTACTTCAGCTGCTCAGTTTGGTTTATTCATTTGTTGCTTTCAGCTTATGCCCATTAAGGCTTTGCCTGGAAAGCCCGCAGAATCAGTGAGAACATTGTCTCCAGATTCTGACTGTTCAAATTTAGCACATTTGATGGTTATTTGAATTCCGTTGTGGTTCTGCTTGCATTGTGCTTTGAATATTTTCACCAGTGCAGGAAGCTACCTAAGGTAGGGTTGCCATATGTCTGAAATTTCCTGAAATCACTGAAATGTCCAGGAAAATCTGGACATAGATAGGTCACTGCACACAGCCATGTTGAAGGGTTTCTTTTCCCAGATTGGTGTGCTGTGTGTGAATTTCATACGTTCCTCTTTTGCACACTGTCACTTCTGCACTAGGCTGTGCAACAGTCCTCTGCCATGCCATAAGGATTCGGACTGGGTTACCACATAAAACGAACACAAAGTGTTATTTGTTTCTGAATGGTGGAAATTGGGGTTCTGTGGAACACCGCCCAAGAGCAGTATCCTTTCAAGGATAATGGATTACTCTAACCAGTTTGAGAAGCAAGATTAGGAAGAGAAGCCAGTTTTGCTTTGCTTTCTGAGACGGTGGGGAGACTGAGTGAGAAGATGCCTGGGAGGCAGTAGAGCCTAAGAGGCAGAGCACACAGAGGCACCATAGAGAACTAACGGAATGGGCAGAGAGGAGGGAGTGGACTGGGAAGCAGAGAGGGGTCGAGGGGAGGCCAGGACATGGAGCTAGGAAAGAAGAAGCAAAGGCGAAAGGCTCACATAGCGATCTTGGGAAAACAGGTAGGCCTCTGCACTGCTGAGGGGAATGAAGTAGGCAGGGAAGTGAAATGTGGAGGATATTTGTGGGGAGGGGAAAGAACTGAACTTCATATATCGATTTGAACTAACCAGGCAAATCTTTAGTAGCAGCAGGCCTTCTTTTTCAGGAATTAATTATCTTTTGGGCAAAGAAATATTTCCTTTTGTCTGTTTCTAATTTACTACTAATCAGTTGCATTGGATGATCCCAAGTTCTAACATGAGGAGGAGGAGGAGGAGGAGAAATTCTTTCTACAAGTGGCAGCCCAGGGCATTTTGCTGCCTGAAGCAAGGCCCTGTGGCCCACCTGCTCCAAACACATATAAATGAATAAAGCTTGCTGCAGCATTCCCGCCCCCCATCTATTTGCCACCTATTTCTATTGTATTTCTCCCTTTGTCACCCTACCCCCCCAACTAAAAAGCCCCAATTGCTGCAGCCTGGCGTGAAAGTGCTCCATTAGCCAGCCACCCCAATCAATTCGGTTTCTCTTTTCTGCACTTTTTCCCATTCTACAGTATCAGTTTTGAGGTGTGGCAGTGGCGTAGCGTGGGGGGTGCAGGGGGGGCCGGCCACACCGGGCGCAACATCTGGGGGTTAGGGTTAGGGGGCGCAAATCCACGGGTTAGGGGGCGCAAATTACTTGCCTTTCCCCGGGTGCTGACAACCCACGCTACGCCACTGAGGTGTGGCACCTAGAACTGTCCACGGTATTCCAAGTGCACTTTTGTTTTCTGTCCTTTTCCTAATTATTCCTAACATGGAGTTGTCTTTTCAGCCTGTAACTGCTGCACACGGAACTGATGCTTTTATTGAACTCTCTAACATGCGCCCAAGAGCCGTTTCCAAGTTAGTCACTTCGATTTCAGACTTTATCAGTGTATATCTGGTGTATGCAAGGCGTCTGATCTTGTCGCCTGTACTGTGCAAAATCTAAATGAAGCTGCTGGGAGATTTTATATTGGGTTTTGTTGATACTCAGTTACATCTTTCTCTCCAAATTCTGGTGAGGCAACCTAGTCTTTCTATGGCTTTCTACATATGGGCTGTTGATAAGGCCCAGATAAAACTGAGGTAATGATGATTGGCAGGTTGATTTACCTGGATATGGGTGCTTATCCTACTTTGAACAAGGGTCCACTATCCCTGAAGGAAAAGATTCACCAGCTATGTGGAGGGGGCTCCTAGAAATGCTAAATGTTTCTGGTTGGGGAAATGGCCCAGTGCACTGTTGTGCTTTTTCCTAGGGGACAGAGACCTGGCTGCTGTGATCGACACCTTGGTAACCTCAGTTGCAGATAGTCTTTGAAGGCTTATTGTCTTTGAAGAGTGTTCAGAAACTGCAACAGGTGCAGGATACAGTGTCTAGCTGTTGAGCAGGGTTGGTTTCAAAGGCCATCCACGTTACAATTATCCTTAAAGAATGGCATTGGTTACCGGTACCTTTGCCAGCACGATTCAGTGTCCTGGTTTAATATCCCAAATGATCCAGGCCTTGAATGTCTTAGGTAACACTTTCTCATCTATGCCTCTAAAGCCTGGGCAATCATCCTATTTCTGATATGCGCCATTATCGCATGTGTCTCTTCATAAGCCTTTTTCTTTCCATTTCCTCACTGATCTGCAAAACTTTTTTTTAAGCTGCCCAGAATTTGTATTTACATTGTGCATATATATATATATATATATATATATATATATATATATATATATATATATTTGCTTTCGTAGATTTTCACGGGTACAGGAATGCAGGTTTTGGTGTCCTCGGGTGTCTTCCCGTGTAAAAGTTGGGGTGTCTATGCGACGTTTCGACGAGGTCTCACTCGTCATCTTCAGCCTGAAGATGACGAGTGAGACCTCGTCGAAACGTCGCATAGACACCCCAACTTTTACACGGGAAGACACCCGAGGACACCAAAACCTGCATATATATATATATATATATATACACAGTATATATATATATATATTAGTTTTTGCCCTATAAGTCTCACCTTTTCCCTCCTAAAAAGTAAGGGGAAATGTGTGTGCGTCTTATGGAGTGAATGCAGGCTGCGCAACTATCCCAGAAGCCAGAACAGCAAGAGGGATCACTGCTTTTGCTGCACAGTGATCCCTCTTGTTGTTCTGGCTTCTGAGATTCAGAATATTTTTTTATTGTTTTCCTCCTCCAAAAACTAGGTGCATCTTATGGTCTGGTGCGTCTTATAGAGCGAAAAATACGATATATATATATATATATATATATATATATATATATATATATATAACAAAACATTTTCATTTTTGTAATGCATGCTTTCTAAATGTGTTTTATCATAAAATACACATTTTCAAAGTAACTGAGAACCGCATTGCAAAGCTTGATGTGAAGTGCAAAATCTCAAGGATAATTCTCTTCTGATCCATACATCAGTTCAGGAGGTGCAGATCATGCCCGTTTACATCAGAAGTCACAAAGATCAAATTTCTTAAGCATCCCTGGTGCATTTCAAAACTACTGGTGAAGCCTTACTCTGAGTGTTCCCATCTAGTGACAGGGAGTCAATTTAATTCAGTTAAAACCAAACCTGCCAAATCCACACTTTCCAAAACAACATGAGAAGCAAAATACAGCTGTGCTTCGAAATTTGCACTTCTTTGAATGTTGTGATGCAGTTCTCCAACCCACCAGGGCTTACAAAATTGTACATATTAGGAGAAAATGTGTATAAAAATGAGCATATTAATGAAAACAATGTACAAAGATGCATCATCTTAGAGGAAATTTCTTGCTTAAGTGTGTACATTAGTCAAAACAGCATGCAAAAATAAACAGAGAAATGCGTAAACTGAGAAGTAAATATGGATGATTGTCAGAGAATCCGAAGGAAGTCTAAAAAGTAACAAATTTGTGAAAATCTGTGAAAATTTGGCACAATTGTATTTTTTTGTATTGGAAAATAATAAAAATTATATATATATATATATATATATATATATATATATATATATATATATATGCAGGTTTTGGTGTCCTCGGGTGTCTTCCCGTGTAAAAGTTGGGGTGTCTAGGCGACGTTTCGACGAGGTCTCACTCGTCATCTTCAGGCTGGTGCTTTCGGCTTCTTGTTACTGGAACAGAGCAGGATCTCAGTGTTTGAGTTCCTATAAATACTGTTGAGGGGGTGTGGTGTATAGCCTCCAATGTTCTGGGCAGAGAGGAAGTTCCCAGGCTAGTGTGCCTTTTCTTCTTTTGTTCCTTAATTACTTGAGGGATATCTTGGGTGATTTCTTGAGTGATATCCTGAGTACCACTTAGGTGGGTCATTAGGTGTGGATTAGTTGCTAAAGTCTTTGTGTCTTGACCTCTTGAACTTTGTGAAGAGTTTTTCTGAGAAGATGGCTGTACTGCACTTAGTTGTGCTTTGGCTTGGCTTCGTGTATAGGGGCGAGCTGTGGTTTTGTGGCCTGTGTCAGCCAGATCTGTGTAGGGATTGCAGGGGGGTGCAGCATCCGGAGGTGCCACCATGGTTTGGCTACTGGATGGTGTCTGTAATTTATCTGTGGAGAGGGTCTGGGTTTGGGTCTGGTGTGGTTGATTGGTGATAGCGTTCTGTGTGCCTCTGGATCTGGTGTCAGTTTTTGTGGGGAGGGCTAATTTCCAGATGTCTGGCAAGCGGGATGTGTCGTCACGCTTGTTCATGTTGTGAGGGTGTTTCTCTATCTCGATGGCTTCCATGATTATTCTCTTGTGGTGATGTTCCATGTTAAAGAGCAATTTGGAATCTGCAAAATTAATTTCGTGTCCTGTTTCTTTCATGTGTTGGAAAAGAGAGGAAGTTTTTTCTTCTTTTTTGACGGCATTCTTGTGTTCTGCGATACGTGCATTTATTCGTCTGTTTGTTTGTCCAATGTACGTGGCTGGGCAGACTTTGCAGGGTATTTCATAGACCCCTTGGTTTTCCAACTGGATTTTATCCTTGGGGTTTCTGAGGATATTGGCTATTTTTTGGTTGGTGCAAAAGACCACTTGACAACTGAGTTACAGAATCTCTCAAATGTGTTAATTGCCAATGGATACCGGCAAAACAGGGTTACGAAGCTAATCCAAAAAGAAACACCCCCCAAAAACCAAGACACAGAAGAAAACAATGGCATGGCCCTCCTTCCTTATATCAAGGGCACTACAGATAAAATTAGCAAAATCCTCCATAAACACAATATCAAAACAGCCTTTTGCACCAACCAAAAAATAGCCAATATCCTCAGAAACCCCAAGGATAAAATCCAGTTGGAAAACCAAGGGGTCTATGAAATACCCTGCAAAGTCTGCCCAGCCACGTACATTGGACAAACAAACAGACGAATAAATGCACGTATCGCAGAACACAAGAATGCCGTCAAAAAAGAAGAAAAAACTTCCTCTCTTTTCCAACACATGAAAGAAACAGGACACGAAATTAATTTTGCAGATTCCAAATTGCTCTTTAACATGGAACATCACCACAAGAGAATAATCATGGAAGCCATCGAGATAGAGAAACACCCTCACAACATGAACAAGCGTGACGACACATCCCGCTTGCCAGACATCTGGAAATTAGCCCTCCCCACAAAAACTGACACCAGATCCAGAGGCACACAGAACGCTATCACCAATCAACCACACCAGACCCAAACCCAGACCCTCTCCACAGATAAATTACAGACACCATCCAGTAGCCAAACCATGGTGGCACCTCCGGATGCTGCACCCCCCTGCAATCCCTACACAGATCTGGCTGACACAGGCCACAAAACCACAGCTCGCCCCTATACACGAAGCCAAGCCAAAGCACAACTAAGTGCAGTACAGCCATCTTCTCAGAAAAACTCTTCACAAAGTTCAAGAGGTCAAGACACAAAGACTTTAGCAACTAATCCACACCTAATGACCCACCTAAGTGGTACTCAGGATATCACTCAAGAAATCACCCAAGATATCCCTCAAGTAATTAAGGAACAAAAGAAGAAAAGGCACACTAGCCTGGGAACTTCCTCTCTGCCCAGAACATTGGAGGCTATACACCACACCCCCTCAACAGTATTTATAGGAACTCAAACACTGAGATCCTGCTCTGTTCCAGTAACAAGAAGCCGAAAGCACCAGCCTGAAGATGACGAGTGAGACCTCGTCGAAACGTCGCCTAGACACCCCAACTTTTACACGGGAAGACACCCGAGGACACCAAAACCTGCATTCCTGTACCCGTGAAAATCTACGAAAGCAAATATATATATATATATATATATATATAAACAGCATGCAAAAATAAGCTTATTCGGCGAAAGTCCCACTAAAAAGCTGATAAACTTTCATGAGGATTTTTTTAAATAAAAAAACAAGTTGCAAATTGCAGAAATGTGGAGATGATATTATTATTATTATTATTATTATTATTATTATTATTACTACTACTACTACTACTATTAATACCCCACCCACCTGGCTGGGTTTCCCCAGCCACTCTGGGCAGCTTCCAACAGAATGTTAAAAACATGATAAAACATCAAACATTAAAAACTTCCCTAAACAGGGCCGCCTTCAGATGTCTTCTAAAAGTCAGATAGTAGTTTATTTCCTTGACATCTGATGGGAGGGTGTTCCACAGGGCAGGCGCCACCACCAAGAAGGCCCTCTGCCTGGTTGCCTGTAACTTCACTTCTCTCAATGAGGGAACCACTAGAAGGCCCTTGGAGCTGGACATCAGTGTCTGGGCAGAACGATGGGGGTGGAGACGCTCCTTCAGATATACTGGGCTGAGGCCATTTAGGGCTTTAAAGGTCAGCACCAACACTTTGAATTGTGCTCGGAAACGTACTGGGAGCCAATGCAGGTCTTTCAGGACCAGTGTTATATGGTCTCGGTAGCCGCTCTCAGTCACCAGTCTCACTGCTGCATTCTGGAGAACTGAATTTAAGATTGAAAAAAGAACTGAAAAACTGAAAATGGGAAACAGGAAATGGACAGATCCTTCCACCCCTGTCCCCACCTACAGAAGTGAATATAGGAAGCTGTATTATGCCAAGTCAGACCATTGGTGCATCTTGCTGACACCAACTTGAAGATTTTCAGGCATCAGGCCTTTTTCTGCCCCACTTAGAGATGCTGGCGATTCAGCCCCAGACCTTTAATATCCAAATCATATGTTTTTAGCACTGAGTAATGGCCTTTCCCCAAAATGCAGTTGTTAAGTCAAGGACCTTCTTGGTAGTCACACCCTTACTGTGGAATCGCATACTGTGGAGTAACTTCACCAGGCCAGTTCATTTTTTTGGCACTTAAAATAATAGTAAAGACAATTTTTAATTTAGGAGAAGGCTTTGCTGGTCTGACAGATTCGTAGTTTTCATTGGGCGTTGGTGCCAGTTTTAGTTACGTTTGGTAGAATGTTACTGTTTGTTAGGTTGTGTGCACATTACCAGCTTAAAACTCTGCAGGGTCGTTTTGTTCCACTGCACTTCAAGCTGCATTGGCATGCTGTTGTATGCATCGACGTGGCTTGATGTGCACATCTAAGTCGCCAGTGGGTGGAAGAGGGATGTCTTCACCCCATGAGAAGCTCTTGATTTGGATCGAAGCTGGTTTGAGGGGGGAGATACATCAAACCACAGAATTTCATCACAACCTGCAAAACAGATGTGGATGGCAGCTGACTTCTTGTGCACATGGCTTCTGAAAGTAGCATTAAGAGTGCACTGGGTACAGAGTACATGGAAATGTGTCTGCAGCCTTAGAGTTTATGTGTGTGAAGTATTAATTTCCTAGTCTTATTAACTTTGAATTGTTGGTGCATGGTAGGGTTGCCATATTTTGATGAGCCAAAAAAGAGGACACATTTGCTGATTTCTACTTTCCTCTTTATTTTGTTTTATTCATTTTCACTTTTGCCAATTAACATCATACATAAATCATAATCATTTTTCAAACAGGGTTCTCAGAATCCCTGAACATCCCTCCATGGTTTCCCCAAGATATTCTTTACAAACTGCATCATATCATATTCTCCATATTTTCTTAAAACTCAACTTTTATCATAATTCTTGCTTCATTGCAAGTGTTTTTTTAAAAATCCTGCCAATCTTTTCAATTGTTTACAGTGTTCTTTCAAGTAACTTTAAAAAATTCCTCATTCTTTATTAAATTTATTGTCCTCTGGATCTCTGATTTTCTCAGACATTTTCACCAATTCGGCATAGTCTATCATCTTAATCAGCCATTCTTCTTTTGTAGGTAGATTGCCCTCCTTCCATCTTTGGGCAAGTAGCATCCGTGCAGCTGTTGTAGCATACATAAATAGTCTCTTCTTATCTTTAGGTATTTCTGGACCTAAAATTGCTAGTAAGAAAGCTTCAGGGTTTTTTTACAAAAGTTATTTTAAACATTTTCTTCAACTCGTTATAAATCATTTTCCAATATACTTTTGGGATTTTTTGCACATCCACCACATGTGGTAAAAAGTGCCTTTCTTCTCTTTACACGTCCAACATATATCTGTAGCAGTTCTATACATTTTTGATAGTTTCGTATGAGTTAGGTACCAGTGATACACCATTTTCATGTACTGTAATTCTCTTTCAACATACAACATGCTGTAAATTTTACAGCTGACTTCTACTTTCAGTTATGGATCTCTGTGACAACTCTCATCATGAAAAAGAGGACGTGTCCGGGGGGGGGGGGATGACATATGGTTTATATTTTATTGTTTTATATTTTTCATAGTAAGTTGGGTTTGGGCATTTTGGTTGGGAAATAGGGTGGAAATTTAAGAAATAATAATATAATGGTAAGCAGGAATTTTGACGGACATGCATGCCAAAGCCCAGTGGTAGACCATCTTCTTGCATGCGGCACATCCTGGGCTAAATCTCCAGCATCTCCAGGTAGAGCAGAGAGAGACCTCTGTCTGAAATCCTAGAGTGCCACTGTCAGCCAGAGCAGACAATACGGAGCTAGTTGGGTCAATAGTCTGTAAAAAAGCAGCTTCCTATGTTCCTATGCCCCAAATTGAATAAGTGGGTGGTAGTTTGGATTGTGTTTTTTTATTATTATTATTTATTAAAATATTTCCATACTACCAACTCATATAAAATATCAACGCAGTGTACAACAATCTGTGGTAAAATAAAGCATAAAACACCATAAAGACAGTATAAAGTCATTTATTCCACAAAGATCTATTTCCCTTGTTTTAGCAGGAATATGCTCTGGCTGACAAAAGCCAGAGGCTCTGGAATAATATACAAGTCAGTCGAAGTTCTAAATGCCTTGGTGCACTGGTGTCCTTTATGTGCTGGCTCAGACTTCGATGCAGAATATCCGAAGCAATTTTTTGCTCTTGGTAACTGAAAATTGTAAGACTGGGCTTTTGAACTCCCTTAATCCATCTCTTTTTTGGGTTGTGGTGGGGGGTGGCTCCTAGATTTATATTTCCCCGAGTGGAATGGGGGCAAGGATGCCCTTGTGTGATCTGTGGTGCCATTGAGAATTCCGAATGCAGTCTTACTGAATATGGGGTACCATCCTCTGTGGAATAATAATAATAATAATTTATTTATACCCCGCCCAGCCACTCGGCCATTGGAATGCAGCCACTCTGGGCGACTTCCAACAGAACACTAAAATACGGCCTCGGTCCAGTATACCTGAAGGAGCGTCTCCACCCCCATCATTCTGCCTGGACGCTGAGGTCCAGCGCCAAGAGCCTTCTGGTGGTTCCCTCATTGCGAGAAGCAAAGCTACAGGGAACCAGGCAGAGGGCCTTCTTGGTAGTGGCGCCCACCCTGTGGAACGCCCTTCCAGTAGATGTCAAAGCGATAAACAACTACCTGACATTCAGAAGACATCTTAAGGCAGCCCTGTTCAGGGAAGTTTTTAACGTGTGATATTTTACTGTATTTTTGGTTTTCATGGAAGCCGCCCAGAGTGGCTGGGGAGGCCCAGCCAGATGGGCGGGGTACAAATAATAATAAATAATAATAATAATAATAATAATAATTATTATTATTATTATTATTATTACAACAACCTATTAAACATTAAAAGCTTCCCTAACCAGGGCTGCCTTCAGATGTCTTCTAAAAGTTTGGTAGTTATTTTTCTCTTTAACATCTGGTGGGAGGGCGTTCCACAGGGCCGGTGCCACTACTGAGAAGGCCCTCTGCCTGGTTCCCTGTAACTTGGCTTCTTGCAGTGAGGGAACCACCAGAAGGCCCTCGGAACTGAACCACATGAGACCACACACACAGAGCCATTTGACTGTGCCCTCCTAGGCACCTGCCATTGCTCCATGGTAAGCACACCCAGCTTCCATCGCCAGTGTTTCCAGGAAGAGCTGGGAACAATCACTGATTGAAACCTTGGAGAGCTGATGCCAGTCCTCATAGGACTTTGGTCTTTCGAATTTCAGCAGCACCCCTATAAGGCCAAAATTCAGTGCTGCCCCCCCCCCGGCATCTCGCCTTCTGTTCTGCTTGTGCACTATGTCATAGCACCCTGTGGTGCCCTCTCAGCTCAGTGCCCAGCGTGGGGGGGGGGACTGGTTGTTGTTGTTGTTTAGTCGTTTAGTCGTGTCCGACTCTTCGTGACCCCCTGGACCAGAGCATGCCAGGCTCTCCTGTCTTCCACTGCCTCCTGCAGTTTGGTCAAACTCATGCTGGTAGCTTCGAGAACACTATCCAACCACCTCGTCCTCTGTCGTCCCCTTCTCCTTGTGCCTTCCATCTTTCCCAACATCAGGGTCTTTTCCAGGGAGTCTTCTCTTCTCATGAGGTGGCCAAAGTATTGGAGTCTCAGCTTCAGGATCTGTCTTCCAGTGAGCACTCAGGGCTGATTTCCTTCCAAATGGAGAGGTTGGATCTTCTTGCAGTCCATGGGACTCTCAAGAGTCTCCTCCAGCACCATAATTCAAAAGCATCAATTCTTCGGCGATCAGCCTTCTTTATGGTCCAGCTCTCACTTCCATACATCACTACTGGGAAAACCATAGCTTTAACTATACGGACCTTTGTTGGCAAGGTGTTGTCCCTGCTTTTTTAAGCAGAGACTGCTTAAAAAGGGGGACTGGCTGCATTGCCCTAAATCCAGTTCTGTCGTAAACACTACTGATCTTAACGGGCCAATGGTGTCTCACTCAGTTTAAGGCAGATTGCTCTGTTCCTTGGCTGCCTGTAGAGTTGGACCATCCCTGCCTTGCCACTGGGATCGTTTGTCTAAGGTTTTGATCAGGGACTCTGCACATACTGGGAGACTGCAGGATAAAACCGAGGCTGCGATAAAAGTTACATGAAGGAAAATGAACAGAGCTCCAGGGTGCCTTGTTATCACCGTGAATTTACTTTCATTTGACTGTTGGCTAGATCCTGTAAGTGTTTGCATCACAGAAGGGCTCCTGGGTGTGTTAGCCCTGTGTGTTGAAACCATTTGAAGCTATTGTGGGGCTAGAAGCATGGTGGGTGGGTGTATCCGCAGTCTCCCAAGCATCCAGGATAGTCCTTGATTAATTTGTGTTTTGCATAATCATAGTACTGAAGCTGACCCGTGACGAGTGAACACTTTTGCTCAGATATCCCCCCAACGTCTGAGACTGAGGTCCACATTTTCGAGCACATCTTCCCAATCCTAAAGGCTAGGATATTGCCCTTTAACCAGAAAAGGCTGAGATTTTCAGGGACTTGAGCTCTGCACCCAGTACTGCATTCAGTACTTTTCCCCAGTGCTCCCACAGAATCAAAGCATCCATTTGGCTTTGACCATCTTTGGCCAAAGGTTGTGCTTGCACCAGAGCAGGGGTTGGGAGAACCTCTTGCTGCTTCGCTTCCTGCTGGGTGCATTTAACTGTGCATCTAACCCTATGTTACAAAATGGGTAGATTCATAGGTGGATATGCCATGGGGATATCGACATTCTGGATTTATAAGCTTCAGATGTGGCATCGTTTAGATTCTCTGGGCACTTGTGTTCTGTGAAAGGCATGGTGAGGTAGTGTGCATAGATGTGACAGAAGCCAATGGAGCTGAACCAGAAGTAGTTACTCTAGAAATAAAGAAGTGCTTTGCACCATGGCCTGATTTGCTAAACACAGGGCCAAGCCCCAACAAGTAAGAGAGAGGAAGGGCAGGAAAAGATGATGTGGGAGTTGGCAGGAAACCACGCATGAACATGGGGCAGTTAAGAGCTTTGCCAGGGGCTTCAGAGGTTTTGGTTTCATTCTAATAATTATAAGATATAAATCTTATTGCAAGCATTTTGCTGCCAGAAAAGAAATGAAGGAAAGGGACATTAAATTCGCATACCTATACCAGTTCTTCAGCGGATTGACTGCATGAATGTTTACTTTGACTATTGGTTAAACCTGGTTGGAAGATGTGGGGACAGGCAGAGGACGTATTTATCATTCCCCAGAGAGGGATGCTGCAAATTTGGATACCCCTCTGAAAACTGGTGGCAGGTAAGTGGATGCGTTTGGATGAATCTTGTAACTGAATTTTGGAATTTCCTGTATATGAAAATTTTACTTTGTATTTGGGGGGCTTTAAGAAATGATGGGATGTTTCATTTGTATTTTTTTTTTGGGGGGGTGGTTGTTTTGTATTAAGACCTGTTGCATCTCTTGGCAAGATAAAAATACTGAATATTATTATTGCTAGTACTAGTCACAGCAAAGGATGTCAGATCCCTGATTGAACAAGCACTGGAAAGAATAATAGAAATAATTTCTATTTCTGTTTGTTAATTGTGCCATAAGCTAGTTGTTTGTGAAATGCACGATAAAAGTTTTTTAAGTCTAAAAGACCAAAAAAATGCAGATTGCAATAAAAGTCCAAAACAGCACAGACTGAAAAGTCTAATGACTATTGCAGTCAGAGTCACCTGTTAACGTGGAGAGCTGGCATCGTTTCATAAGAGATAAAAATGTAAGAGCAACACCGCCATGATAAAACAGAGACAAAATATTAATATAAGTCTTACGTCATGCTAATTAAGAAGGAGAAAATGGCAAAAGAATGTTAAAACACCCTGAAAAGTCTGTGCCTGTTGCTGAAAAGCCTTCAAAGTGTGAGGTGAACCTTTCTAGCTTGAGCATTCTGTAGCTGGGGTGGGACCACTGAGGAGAAGACCCTCATCCTCCATGCTTCAGAATGAGGTGGCACTTGATCTTAGGGGAAAGTCCCTTTAGTTTCTGAAGTCCCAGGCTGCATGGTCAATTTCAGCACTTTGAACTGGGCTCAGAGATTAATCAGAAACCAGTGAAGACAAGAAAGAACCAGTGATAAATGTTTATATAGCCAGGTCTCATACTGCCATGTTTTTATACTGACTGAAGTTTCCAGACCGTCTTCAAAAGCAGACCCAAATTTGATGCATTGCAGTAATACAGATGGGAATTTATGGATAAGTGAAGCCAGGTTATCCACATCCAGGTAGGGTCATAGCTGGGATATCAGCCTCAGGTGTACCAAAAAAGCCACTTGCATCACTTGACAGTGATGGTCCCAAGAGATGCTCCAAACAACAAGCTATGGACCTGACCTTTTAGAGTACAGTGGTACCACGGGTTACATACACATACAGGTTACAGACTCCGCTAACCCAGAAATATTACCTCGGGTTAAGAACTTTGCTTCAGGATGAGAACAGAAATTATGCTCCAGTGGCGTGGCAGCAGCAAGAGGCCCCATTAGCTAAAGTGGTCTTCAGGTTAATAACAGTTTCAGGTTAAGAACAGACCTCCAGAACAAATTAAGTTCTTAACCCAAGGTACCACTGTACAACAGGACACCTATCTATGGTGAACAACAATAATAGAAACAATATAGCTAAAAAAAAAAGCAAGCTAAAAAGTTAGACTCTTGCAACAATTATCGATCATTGTTGGCAAAGGGAAACATTTTATCCCCTCTTTTAAAAAATAATAATAATGTGAGAGTGGGGATGAAACACAATGTGTCAAGTTTGCCCTCCTTCCTCACCTCCCCAAAGAATCTTCAGAATTTTTCATCAAACATCAGTGAATGCAAATCTGAGAGAAGATCCTGGATTTCCCAGATATTGGCAATCACATTTCCAATTCAGGCATACTAGTGCGCGCAAGGAGGGGCAGGCTGCCAAGATATCTCGGGGTGCTCCCCAGGATTCCTTTGCAATGCTCTAGAGAGGACACCCAGGTGTCATTCTCAATCTGCACTGAAGGGACCCTCGGCAAACAGGATGCGTCACGGTTGGCCCTGAAATTGTCATCAGAGCCACAAGTGTCACAAGTCCCATGGAGACATTGTGGTGGGATAACAAAGAGAAATGGGAGTTGCTCAGAGAACTAGCAGAGGCCAACCCAGGGGAAGGTCCTAGCAGGTTATGGGCGAGAACATGGGACCCCAAGATGCATCTGACCCAGGGAAGAGTTCCAGCAGATGTGGAGATCTGGATTCAGGGCAAAGGGCCTAGTGGCTGTCAGAGGTGCACCCTGCTTCTGCAATGCCAGACACTCCAGCACTATGTCACCAACTGTGAAGGTGGCTCCGGGGCAGTCCCCTGTCACCTGACTATGAGCCAACTCTGTTGCCTCTTCTTCCATCTCCAAGGACATGGAGGCCACAGTGATGATGTCAGCAGACCACGCATGTCCAACCTCTAGGGAGGAGCTCTCATTTACTTGCCCACTCCAGAGACATGTCCACTCAGGACATTGAAGGTGTGAACAAGCTGCACCCACCTCACTCTTCAAAAGGAGAGCACAAGGGAGCATGTCAAGATTTTGCTCAATGTCTTAGCTAAGCCTAGCCATGTGTTTTAGTCCTCTGCCACGCTTCACCTGCTTATAACGTGTAGACCCCATGTTGGGACACTGCACTGATTTTATCAATAAAACTCTGAAAGCCTCCAGTCGTGGCAACGTTTTGACTGCTGAGACCAAGGGAGAGAGCTGGAACAGTTGGGACACAATCACCCTGGTGCAATTTACAAAGAACTGAAACCGGTTGAACACTGTTCTGAGCCCTGTCCTCATCCCGTCTGCCTGGCCCCTAAGCCCCCTGCCCCCTGCCTGGTTGCACCCAAAAAGGCACAAGGATGGGAAACAGCATTTCTCTGTCACAAATTCTTCCATGGCACGACAGGCGCAACCATTCCGCTCTCAGCCTGGGCAGGCTGCCTCGGCGTAGTTTTAAATTTCCCCGTAAGTGGGATCATGGCGGCTGGCTTCTCCTTTCTCCTGCCGTGTGGTGTGGGGAACAGCGGCCATGTTCTGCGCTATGGGGAATGTCGAGAGGAGCCCAGCACCGGAGCAGAATGAGCTGTCTCTCTCCACACCCTCTGCTGCTTGCCAGCAATTCTGCTGTGGCAGGGCCCCCAATTTGGCTCAGGCCCTCTCCGGTTTCTAACATGTGGCCAGCCTTTGCTAAAATGGCTTCCCTTTTCATGAGGCTCACTTTGTGCTGTGAGTGGTGGAGACGGGGGGGGGGGGAAGGGTCAAGGACTGGAACAGCGCAGGAAGGGGTGTGCGTATGGGTGGGCAGGCGGGGGTGTTATGGCTCAGGATTGAGGAGAGTTGGCAAAGACGTGTGTGTGTCTGACTACACCGACTCCAGCCCTTGCCAGATTTGCTTTCACGTGAGCTTTCGATTCATCCACCAAACCGAAAAAAGATTAAATAAATAAAAGGCCCCAGGCCCCTCCTGCTGCAGTGAAGCTGTGCTCAGGGAGCGGGGCGGAGATATGGCTTCGGCAATGTCTGGGAGTACAGCTTGGAGCTGGCAGGTCCAGGGACAATGAAGCAGACCTTGGCATCAGAGGTTTGGCAGAGAAGTGAGATCGGGTGGGGAAGGGGGGGCGGCTTGCACAGATGGTCTTGCCTTTATTTCACCCCAAAGGGAAAGAGGATGTGGAAGGGGGGATTTGGAAAGGGGTTCTCAGACTCCAGATGCACCCCATGTTATATGGGGGAGGCTGCTCCTTACTGACCCTTCTGTTTGCAAGCCAGGGTGTCAGGGGAGAGAAAGGGTGGCTGCGTAGCCTAGGAGAGGCTGAGTGGGCTGGGGGGAGGCAGCAGGCACCCACCTTGGCATTTGGGAGCTTTGGCTTCAGAAGCACTGCCTGGCATCACTGGGTGTGAGGGTCCCAGGGGCTCTGGGACAGCTGCCCTGTTTAGGGGAGCCAGGCAGCTGTGACAACCAGGGACTTTGGTTAGGAAGGTCTGTGCAAGGGAAAACATCAGAAGCAACACCCCCCCCCTTTTCTATTTCTTTCTTTGGCTGGCTAATTTGGTGTTGGGGGGGGGGAGTCACAGACAGAGGGGAGTGTGTGTGTGTGTGTGTGTGTGTGTGTGTTGCACACCTATTGTAGCCAGGAACAAGGAGAGCAGCTTTTTCTGGAATCACCCCTATTTCTCAACCCACAGATCTTTTGCGCAGGATTTTTGCCCAGTCAAGAATCTGTGATGCTTGCAGATACATGGTATGATTCCTCACCAAAAATACCTTTTATTAGACATACTTGTGTACAAAAATGCATATATGAGGGGAAATGCACCCAAAAGAACATGCCATTTTTTGCTGACTTGAATAAATGCAAACAGAAAAGAGGTGAACTGAACTGAAGATTGAAAACTAAGAAACAGAGATTTGTCCATCGCTAGTTGTTGGTTTGACGGACATGGCAAGTCTTGCTTGGGATCTAGTGTTCTCAGCTGCACCAGAAGTTGGTGATCTGGAGAGTGGGGCTTTTATGCTGGCTCTCCTGTCATGGCAGGTCACTTCCTCATCACTTCCAGTTGTCACTTCTCTGCCAGGATGATGGGTCTGTTAGAATGGTTGTCCCTGGGTGCTGCTGCTGCTGCCGCCATAGATTATGCTCCTGTTGAAGCCCAGCTTGCTTTGTGGGATAAGAAGTGATCAGGTGCCCCCTTCTGCTGAATGGAGCCTGCTCAGCTCCTTGGTTTACCAGTGATCTGGGATGCAATGAAGCAGTTAGGGAGAACTCAGGTGGCAGAAAACCTGCCATGAATCTAACCCATGTCTTGTGAACACAAGACCAAGTGCAACAGAGCTGCAAGGCCTCTCTAACCTTTTGCCTGCACTTGGGAGGAAGGGAGAGCTGTGACACAATAGGGGATAGGAGCAAAGAAGAAGAAGAAGAGGAGGAGGAGTTTGGATTTGATGTCCTGCTTTATCACTACCCTCAAAGTGGCTAACCTTCTCCTTTCCCTTCCTCCCCCACAACAAACACTCTGTGAGGTGAGTGAGGCTGAGAGACTTCAGAGAAGTGTGACTGGCCCAAGGTCACCCAGCAGCTGCATGTGGAGGAGCAGGGAAGCGAACCCGGTTCACCAGATTACGAGTCTACTGCTCTTAACCACTACACCACACTGGCTCCTTACTGTAGGCAAGTCCTCCCTAACCTGATTCCCCCCAGATGTGGTTGGACTCCAACTCCTCTCAGCCAGTGGCATAGGAAGGGGGGCGCAGGTCACCCCAGGTGTCATCACTGAGGGAGGGGGGTGACAAAATGGCAAAATATGTGGGGGGTTTTTTAATTAAAAATTGGAGTAACAACACTTTTTTATTTTTTGAAAAAATAACTCCTGCACCCACCGCACCCCGCTTCCTATGCCACTGGCAACTAGGTGAGGTGGGGAGCACTGGGCGCCACACTGGGCGCCATGCGTCTCTCCTGAGGGGGAGGTGGTGGGTGGACTGTCTGCAAGCTCTGCGCTGCTTTTTCGAGCAGCGTGGGGCTTGTGTCTGCCCACCGCTTCAGCCGCCCTACAGCTGAGGGGAAGGCTGCGGAGGGGCTCCATGCAGCGCACACTGCCTTGCCTTGCCCCACCCCCATGGGCAGCTCACCCTGCCCCCAGCTGCAGGACACACGCGCCGCACCGGGCATCCGAGTGGCTAGCTACGCCGCTGCTCTCAACCCTGACCAGCATGGCCACAAACGGTCACACACAATGAGAGATGTCACTCAGCAACTTCAGGAGGGTACCAGCTTGGGCTCTAGGGTTTTTACATCCTTAACAGGTGTTAAGACACAGGGAGGTAAAGAACAGAAGGCAATGCACGAGTACTTAAATTCTCAGATTGGGGCTGGGTGACTTCTTTTCAAACAAGTCTCCTTAGCACTAGTTAGGATTGACACAACAGAGCACCACTGTAGGCATGACTGAACACTTCATCATACCAAAAATAAAAATTCTTGCACACAGAAAATTGTTCTTTCAGGAAGAAGGTTAGTCTACAATCCTTTTCTCTGATGTCTCATTTCCTGTGTATGGGGCATTTTTAATTTTAAAATTTTGGTTATGGGGGAGCTTTCAATCATGTCAGCCCCAACCTGGAGTGGCTTTACCGTCCCACTGAGAAATAGGCTTTAGCTTCCTGACTGGAAGGATAATAAGAACATACAAGGTGTTGGGATACCTGGGTGTGCTCATCTTCTTCCTTTTTCTCTCTTCTTGTGGGAGGAAAGAAGCTTTTGTAGCCCAAGAGTGCCTACTTAAAAAAATAAAATAAAAAGAAAGAAACTACTTTGATTGTGAAGGAGTGTCTCTACCCCCATCATTCAGCCCAGGCACTGAGGTCCAGCACCGTGGGCCTTCTGGCAGTTCCCTCACTGAGAAAAGTGAGGTTACAGGGAACCAGACAGAGGGCCTTCTCGGTGGTAGCACCTTCCCTGTGGAATGCCCAATGCCCTCCCATCAGATGTCAAGGAAATAAACAACGATCTGACTTTTAGAAGACATCTGAAGGCAGCGCTGTTTAGGGAAGTTTCTAATGTTTGATGTTTTACCGTGTTTTTAATATTCTGTTAGGAGCCACCCAGAGTGTCTGAGGAAACCCAGCAAGATGGGTGGGGTATAAATTATTATTATTATTATTATTATTATTATTATTATTATTATTATTATTATTATCAGGCTGATGGAACCTGAGGTGATCTCAGCCTTTTGCATGTGACATTTGCACCTGTGGGGTGGGTGGGAGCAGGGAGGAACGCTGTCCATAGGAGCTCAAGCTGCTGGATGCTCTTGTTCAGGGAACTGTCTCTTGGAGTTAAGTGCTGAAAGCACCTGAGTGACAGTGACGTGTGTTAACCATGCGTGAGCAATTGCAGTGTTTGGGTTAGTCAGCCTCCACTGTGCAGCCCTGGGCTTGTATCTCACCCTTTTCCTGGACAGGACATCTGCAGTAGCTACCCATTTTCTACCAAGCCAGGTTCAAGGTTGTGTTAATTGACAAAGCCATGGACAACTTAAGTCCTGGGCAGGCTAGGGACCACCTGAATCCTTATTTCCCAGTTTGATCACTGAGATCTTTGTAGGATCGTCTGCTGATCCTCTGCTATTTGACATCACCAACCTTAAGTGTGGACTGCTCTTCCAGTAGAGATCCAGCAGACATCTTCTATAATAACCTTTAAAGGTTTGCTGTAAATTCTTCTGTGCTGCAAGGCTTATGCAGAAAAGCATTTTCTGGAATAGTTAACTGGTTATCTGTTTTAATTTGGTGTGGCTTTTAGTCATATTACATGGTTGTAAACTACTTTGATGCTTTTTGTAAAGTTGCAGTGCTGAAGTATTCAAATGAATAAATACTGTTTGGGGCTCCAGTGCAGTAAAATTGGAACCTGAGAGGTGCACCTCAGGATCTCTTGCAATTTTCTGGAGGGAGTCAGGCGGCAACATTTGAATTGCTCTTGCCTCTGTGCCATTATTCAGTATCCCCTGTGACCACAGTGCAGTAAGGCCAGATTCCACTTCTCAGAATCCAGAGTGCAGTGCTGGACAGAGGAGTGACAAATGAGCCGAGCTGCTCTGAGGCTTTGATCAGACATCTCTGTTCTTATGAAAGCTTCATTTGCTTATATTTCATTAATAGTAATGTAATACTATAGCAAGCCAAATACTATACATAGAACTGTGTGTGTGTGTGTGTGTGTGTGTGCGCGCGCGCGGTGTTCTCTCTTTCACTGATGTACAGGCTGTGCCATAGTTTTCGTAACCGTTTTCGTATATCCTTTTTAGTATAGTTTTCGTAACCAACATAACACCATCCATGCAAAAATGGGAGGGATCGGAAGGGAAGCCCCAATGTTTGTTGTTGTTTAGTCGTTTAGTCATGTCCGACTCTTCATGACCCCATGGACCAGAGCACGCCAGGCACTCCTGTCTTCCACTGCCTCCCGCAATTTGGTCAAACTCATGCTGGTAGCTTCGAGAACACTGTTCAACCATCTCATCCTCTGTCGTCCCCTTCTCCTTGTGCCCTCCATCTTTCCCAACATCAGCGTCTTTTCCAGGGAGTCTTCTCTTCTCATGAGGTGGCCAAAGTATTGGAGCCTCAGCTTCAGGATCTGTCCTTCCAGTGAACAAAACCCTAAGTTGGGGTGGGGGGGGAGGGGAAAACTCAAGGACAGCCCAGTGAGGATTAAGCATGCTGAGTAGCAACAGATTGTCACAGGGAAAGTGAATAAAAATCCAGTTAGGAGAGGGATTAGAATGATGTGTCTAGAAGCCTGTATGGCAGCACTGCAACACTGTGTGGCAGGTCCCACTTGTATATACAGGCAATGACCAATTTATGCACGTCCAATTGACATGTGACCATGACCACATGCATTGCGGCAACGATCGCAAGCAATGACTCGGAACACAACCCCCATGCAAATTGAGGCTTTCCTGTATTTAAAACCCTGCCTGAGACAGAAATCATCACTGGTGACTTGGTGCAGGTAGCAGGCCCCTTATCCCAATGGATACCACGGAGCTCCCCTACTGTTGTCATAGGTGAGACAAAAGTCATTATTATTATTATAATAGCTATATCCCACTCCCCCCCCCCCCAGGACCAGGAGTCAAGACAACTCACAAAATTAGAAAAAAAAAATGAATAAAACACAGAAAGTTGAAAACACATAAAAGACAATAATTAATAAGTAATTAAACCATAATGATATTAAAATGATAGAAATCTAGAAAACCTAATAAAGAAACTTAGTAAAAAAGAAAAGAAAAGGCACAGCATATTTTTAAATGCACCCTTTCCTTAGAAACAATGAGTTCTCAAAAGAATAAAGCAGACAAGAAGACAAAAGAACAGCAAGGAGGGAGCTACTCTATCCTCCCTAGAAAGGAAGTTCCAAAGTTGACTGCTATACTTTACAACTGTGCAAAGTGTGGTACCATCTTTCCCTGTTTAGGGAAGTTTTTAATGTTTGATATTTTACTGTGTTTTTAATAACCTGTTGGAAGCTGCCCAGAGTGGCTGGGGGTGGGGGGCAGCCAGATGGGCAGGGTATAAGTAATAAATTATTATTATTATTATTTCTCGCTTCCTGGGAATTAGGTTACCATTAGGATGGCAGGAAGGGCAGGCAGAGTATGAGAGAGATTAGTTTTTGCCCAAAGCCAAAGAGCAAATTCATGACAGTTAAAGGGATTCAGACCCAGGTCTCCCTATCTACTCACACAATTAACAAAGCGTATCACTAAATGCTCTGACGCTTGCCACAAATTGCCACTCACACGTGAGACCCTGGAAGTCCAGAGCAAAAGCAAATTGCTGGGTGGCTGATAAGGCCCCCGAGTGATGGTGGGGGAGAGACTGGCCCTCATTGTGGCAGTCTATAGCTCAGAGAGGCAGAATTGGCCCGCCTGCCCTCTTTCTGGCAGCAGGTCCTTGAGTAGTTATTATTCACTGGATCATCTCATTGTGAGGTGAGGGAGAGAAGGATTGTTTGCAGCCCATTCTTTGGTGAGTGGGGAAGAGATATCAGTGGAGCCTTGAATAGGAAGCTGTGCATTTCATAGACCAGCTTGGAGCTGAGCCCTGGCGTGGGTCTGCTACATCCCATTTGGTGGTGATTGATGGCTCCCAGTAATGGAGTGGTCGATGCTTAGAGGTTGTGTGGGGCTGGAGCTAAGGCTGCCATCCACCTGGCAAGAGGAGAATTCAGAGCACTCTGTGGCCCCCTGTGTCTTCCTAGGGTCTTTGGAAGTTACTGAGAATGCATATTGGTGCGAATGAGATCTCCCAGCCCTTGCCTGCTTGATGGCTTTTTGAGAGACTGGACGGTCCAACATTTTGCTGCCTGAAGCTTTATTCTCCTAGCTTGGATCCTGAGGCTTTCAAGGGCTAATTGAGGAGGGCGGAGAGGGGCAGAGGGCTTGTCTCTCCCTGTGATATCCATCATTGCACACTACAGCCAGGACAAATTTGTAAGGGAACGTGCAAGACACATTGGATTTGCCTTACTGATCACAGTGGATGCTCATAGCTGACTTTTCTGCACCATTGGGGTGTGGAGAGTCCCATGGTTTGTAGCCTTGTGAATCATTTAATTTATCTGCAAATCTTAGGCTGACACAAGTTTGTTTAAGAAAAAAAAAGAGGAAGCTCTGCCCACTTACCCATTATTTCATTTATTTATTAATTACTTTTATACACCCCCGTTTTCCATAAAATATGCCCAAGGCAGCTAAAAACTATCAAATGGACAAAAGAAAATAATTAATGCACGTACCAAATAAGCATTATCACAATAAAACAACGTAAGAATCAGACCAGAGCAGATAAATGGCTAAAAAGGCATCCGTGTCAAGCCATTCACAAGACAATCAGCATCTGTTAGATCTACACTATGAGATGGCTGCAGAAAAGCACTTTGTGCAGGTGGAACTGGCCCCACTGTTCCGCCCTAAAGGTTTACCTGAGCCACTCAGTGCTGCTGATTCATTGCTGTTGAAGAAGGAGAGACCAACAAATTCATCCCTTGCTGGCATGTAGCCTTGCCAACTCAGTTCTAGTCACGTGGGGTCACTTCTCTTTTGGTCTGCAGGTGGAGTATCACATAATTGATTCCCCCCCCCCACACCCAAAAATTATTCTGCATATAGTTGAGAAACCCTTTCCCTCCCTATGAGATATATTGGCTGCCAGTTTTTGACCAAAAAGCAAGCTAAAAAATTTCACAAACGAGCATCGCATCATGTGATTTCCCACCTGTGGTTTGAAGTGGTACAGCCCAGGCATAGATTTGCCACTTCAGTAAGAGCTGGCTTATTGCTTCTTGAGTATATTTTGTTTTGTTTTGTTTTCTGTTATTATCTGAAGTGTGAGTGTGACAAACATGTGTTTGCTTGCATGTGTTTCATACAGGTGCTCTAATCAGAGCACCAGGGTTGGCTACAGCTCTCTGTGGACTCTGCATTCTGTTCCAAATCTGGGTTTGCTGCTGCCAAGTCTGTGAACTGACCACGAGTGGAAATTTGTTGAGGGATCCTGTTGTTCTCCTTTGATCTGGATTCCTCACATTGACCGGCATGGCCTCCAATGCAAGATTCTGTGGGGCTCTGATATGGGCTTTTCCTGGAAAGCTGAGCCATTAAATTGATGCATAGCTTCAATTTCTGTAAAGTTGAAAAGTTATGCATCTCTGTGAGAGAACCAACTTTATTTAACAGGGTGTTTACCATGACTTCCATAACCAGCTGTTTCAAACCACATAGATCTATGGTACTTTGAGCGGTTCAGATTCCAGATCCCAATCTTGTTTGGGCTTTCAGTTCCACCCTTCTATTTCCTCCGTTAATGGGCAGCATTCCCCACCCTCGATATTAATGAAGTACGTTAGAAGTGCCATGCGATCCAATCAATTGCCTGTGTGGGAAATTAGAGCATGAAGCTGTGTGCACTGGGATGAGAGCCCAGCCAGTCCAGTCTCCACCCTCAGCCCTAGGAGAAGCTGCTTCGAAAGCAGAGGTGGCAGTCATAGCCCTTCTGGGCAGGACTGGGATCAGGACTTGGTTGGACACCCTGTGAGTGATACTTGTTTGTTACCTGTTTCTCCCATCCTCATCTGCTGGTATGGCTTTGTTGAATCCAGAGAAGAGAGTAGTTTGCCCACTCTTCCATAGCAAAGTCTAGATAAGTAACTGGGAGGGCCAAATCCAGCCCCAGCCTAGCCTCTGATCCTGTGGATTCAGTCCTAGAATCCTAGAAGAGAATAATAGAACTGTCAAGTTGGAAGGGACCCCAAGTCTGTTCATCTAGTCCAACCCGCTGCAATGCAAGAATCACAACTAAAGCACCCATGACAGATGGCCATCTAACCTCTGCTTAAAGACCTCCAAGGAAGGAGAGTCTACAACCTCCCAGGGGAGACCATTCCACTGTCAAGCAGCTCTTACTGTCAGAAAGTTCTTCCTGATGTTTAGTCGGAATCTCCTTTCTTGTAACTAGAAGCCGTTGGTTCGAGGCCTACCCTCCAGAGCAGGAGAAAACAAGCTTCTTCCCTCTTCCATGTGACAGCAGTAGAGATATTTGAAGATGGCTATCATATCTCCTCTCAGTCTCCTCTTTTCCAGGCTAAATCAGTCCTCAAAGGCTTGGCTTCCAGACCCTTGATCATCTTGGTCACCCTCTTCTGCATACATTCCAGCTTGTCAACACTCTACTTAAATTGTGGTGCCCAGAATTGGACACAGTATTCTGAGTGTGGTCTAAGGCAGAATAGTGGTACTATTACTTCCCTCAATCTGGGCACTATACTTCTGTTGATGCAGCCCAGAATACCATTAGATTTTTCTGCTGCTGCATCACACTGTTGACTCATGTTAAGCTTGTGGTCCACCAAGACCCCTAGATCCTTTTCACATGTAAACCAGGTGTCCCCATTTTGTATTTGTGCATCTGATTCTTCCTGCCTAAGTGCAGAACCTTACATTTGTCCCCATTGGAATTAATTTTGTTAGCTTGGGCCCAGTTCCCCAATCTGTTGAAGTCGTTTTGAATTCTGATTCTGTCTTCTGCGGCATTAGTGACCCATCCCAATTTGATGTTGTCTGCAAATTTGATCCTGTTCTCACTGTTACTGCTCTTCAGTCGCTTTCACCCAAGACACTGTCAAAAGGGTTTCTTAAGCCTATTTCCTGCAGAGCAAAGGAAGCTCTGGCAAAGCCCGCCCCCCGCCTTTGATGCACTTAATACCTCAGTCCCATGCACAAGCTGAGACACATGGAGATGGTAGTGATCGGCTGAAGTGACCAAAGAAGAAGAAGAAGAAGAGTTTGGATTTGATATCCCGCTTTATCACTACCCGAAGGAGTCTCAAAGCGGCTCACATTCTCCTTTCCCTTCCTCCCCCACAACAAAAACTCTGTGAGGTGAGTGGGGCTGAGAGACTTCAAAGAAGTATGACTGGCCCAAGGTCACCCAGCAGCTGCATGTGTAGGAGCGGGGAATCGAACCCAGTTCACCAGATTACGAGTCCACTGCTCTTAACCACGACACCAGACTGGCTCTGCTCACCAGACTGATTCCTGCTCACACAGGGGGAGAAGCGGTAAAAGAGCAGGCTGCCCCTGTCCTCTTGGCTTGTATAGAAGTGGGTGGGGCTTATGCTGCTCTCCCCTGAGGGAGTTTCTTCATGGGAAGCAAAGTTACCCATCTCCTGCTCCACAATATTTGTAGATCTCCTTGTTAAGCTACTGGAGCAAAATCGAAGTTAATAAATAGCAGGGGGGGGGGGACCGCTCCAGAGAAATAACCACCCATGTTAAGCCTGAGGAGAGAGCCAGTGTGATGTAGTGGTTAAGAGCAGTAGACTCGTAATCTGGTGAACCGGGTTTGATTCCCCGCTTCTCCACATGCAGCTGCTGGGTGACCTTGGGCTGGTCACACTTCTCTGAAGTCTCACAGCCCCTCTCACCTCATAGAGTGTTTGTTGTGCAGGAGGAAGGGAAAAGGAGATTGTGAGCTGCTTCGAGACTCCTTAGGGTAGTGATAAAGCGGGATATAAAATCCAAACTCTTCTTCTTCTTCTTCCCTTTCTTCTTCTTCTTTTTCTTCTTCTTGCACTTTGACGTGCTCACGAACTGCTAGGTTGGCAGGAGCTGGGACCAAGCAACGGGAGCTCACCCCATTGTGGGGATTCGAACCGCTGACCTTCTGATCGGCAAGTCCTAGGCTCTGTGGTTTAACCCACAGCGCCACCCGCGTCCTAGTGCATGATATAGTTCATGAGAAATGAAAGGTTTTCAATGTGCTGAAATTAAGGGGACAGAGCTGATCATCTCAGTTTTAGAGGTGGTTCATAAAATAGCAAAAGCAACTAACAGACTTATGGCATCTTAAAGACGAACTGCTTTATTGTGGCACAAGCTAGTCCACAAAATCTGGTGCCATAATAAAGCAGTTTGCCTTTAAAGTGCCAGCGGGCTGCTTTTTTTGCGGCAACAGACAAATGTAATGGTTACTCTCTGCAAAGGTTTATTCTCATAGGCAACCCCCTAATACATATCTGTGGCTAGCTCGCTTTGCCCCACCCTGCCTCTTATTGTAAGGTAATTGGACCCAGCTTCTATAAAGAGTGTGTGGCAGTCTCCCAAGGGTATTTAGTCAGGCCAGATGACTCACACAGCCACTGGCATTCAAACTTCATGAGTGTCTAAAGGTCACTTGGGCAACTTAGGTAAGAGGTAGATCAGAAGTCTGACCTACTTCAAACTCAGTTTGTTCTGCAATGTATGTTCAAACTATATGAGCTATGCAGCTGTATGCACCCTCCCAAAAAACCCCCACACACATTTAAAATGAAAAGTGATTTGGGGAGGTTGAGTGGAAGATCAGCCAGTGGGAAGGAGGTGCTTAAGCCTTTTCTCATCGGATTTTGTTGTTGTTCCTGTTTGATTATGGTGGTTATATAATGTCTTTGGGGGTGTATGCCCCGCCAAAGTGGGTTACAACAAATCAAGAAAAGACAACATTCAGATAGTTAACAGTAAAACAATTCTTTTAAAAAACACATAAAACAACTGGAATACTGCTTGCAATATAAAAATCTATAGGCTTTTCATAGAGTACAACCCAGAGAGAGACATATGAAGGCACTTTAGAAGTATGGGGCCGCCACAGGGAAGGCCCTGTCCCTGGTACTACCCAGCCTGGTACTCGAGCCAGAGAGCAGAACCTTGGGTGCTGGTCTTCAAGCTTGGGCAGATACATAAGGATGGAGGCTGTCCTTCAAAAGCACCATGCGACTTTTCTCTCTATGAGGGAAAAGTTTTAGGGACTGAGGGAGAAAAGGGTTAAGCACCTCCTTCCCATTGGCAAATCTTTTACTCAAGACTGCAGTCTCCTGCTGTGGCTTTCATTAAAACAAATATCAGTGAAAAGTAAAAAAAAAAAAAACAACACAACAAAACAAAACCCCTGCATGTCATGTACGGTTTGTCCTTTGTCCTAGAAATTGACTTAGCTTTTGACCATCCTCAGGGCTCCTAGATATGTGACCTCTGGTATACAGCAGCAGTGTATTGTTTAGCATGGGGTCCTCATGTGATTGGTGGCTTTGTCGGAGTATAGATCTCCACACTGGATTCTAAGGTGGCGTATGTGACTTTTTGGGGGGCTGGGGAGTCGGGGGAGCCTGGCCATTGCTGACTCAAGTGGAATTCTGAGCTCCTGTTTCTTGGATACAAAGCTTCTGTTCCAGCATCCAAAATTTTACTTGCCTTTTTGGTTTATTTCACTTTATTTTATTGTGGAAGAGCATCAGACTTCTGGCTCGTATTTAGCTTTATGGTGGATTTTTTTCACTCTCGGATCCTTCTAATAGTGAGATCACTTAACTGCCTTTTACCCACCGCTTTCTATTTCTACCGTGTTCCGGCCAAGTTCCCTGTGTTTACAACGGCCACTTTGAATTCTAATCCCTTCCTCAAAAGAGCATGCAATTCTTCTCAGTTTTGTTTATCTACACTGCCTGTGTATCATGATGGAATGGTAATAAGCATTTCAACAGGTAAGCTGTCTATATTGGAGTGGGGAATCTGGGAGCTTCCAGACGTTGCTGCACTACCGTCATAGGCTATGATAGCTGGGACTGATGGAAGTTTGAATCCAGCAACATCTGAAGGGCTACTGTCTCCCCATCCACAATCAATGAATGCATCACTGGTCGAGATGCTTATTAGCATGAACATTAGAATAGTGAGAGTCCTTACCTGTTACTTCTTCCCACTCTAACATCAAACCATAACAGATGTTATCTGAATATCTGTCAAACTGTGTACCCATCAACTGGTCATTTACTCTGCCATTTTAAGGTTTAGAGAAGCGACGCTTTTGCTGTGGTTAATATTTCAGCTTTATGATAACCAGAAATAGAGGTGATCTGGAGACAGAATAGCAAGGAATACGTAAAGGGCACCCCTTCCCTGTTGGAAATGTCAATTATCTTTCTAGTTGCGGTTTTTAGTCAATCCTGAATAGAAGTGGATTGGAAACAGTGCCCCCTAGAGGTAGATGGGAAACCATGTATCTCATTCCCTTGTCCAAATCACCAGCAGCTCCTAGGGATGCTCTGGAACTGGCACTATTTAGCAGAGGCCCTGGTCACTTCCACATGACCTGTTGATTGAGCGTTCACCTAGATTTGTTTGCACAAAGTTTGCAGGGAGGTGATACAATGCTCATTATTTACTGAGCAATCCCTCCAATTTGTTGGTGGGGAGGTAAGACGATGTTGTGCCAAGCAATTGCCATCCCATTCTCTTTGCACTGTCTTTACTGCAAAAAGTCCTCCAGACTTTTTTTTTTGTGGGAAGCCCATTTATTGTGCGAGAAGCCCAGATCCACTTTGTGCAACCTGAACTTGCTGATGTGTGTTTAAACCCACCTGCAAAGACAGCAGTGGCACAGAAGGTCCCTGTCTCTTCACCCTCCTTCCCAGAGGTGTCCCAAGACATTTTGCTGTGTCAGTTGTCAGCCGTTAAGTCCCTTACAGTAGAGGATGCCGAGGTTCAATGTGCTCTCACAACAAACCTCATAAACCTCACACATTGTACAGTGGTACCTCAGGTTGCATACGCTTCAGGTTACAGACTCCGCTAACCCAGAAATAGTGCTTCAGGTTAAGAACTTTGCTTCAGGATGAGAACAGAAATCGTGCTCTGGCAGTGCGGTGGCAGCAGGAGACCCCATTAGCTAAAGTGGTGCTTCAGGTTAAGAACAGTTTCAGGTTAAGATCGGACCTCCAGAACGAATTAAGTACTTAACCCGAGCTACCACTCTATTTGGAAGTGAGTTCTTGTCCCCTGTTAACTGCACAATCGGAATCTGCTGGTATATGACTGGATCTGTCCCACTTGCAAATTATAAGTTATCTGGAATTACCCTCTTGACCGTCTATAGTCCAAAGTCTAGTTCACAAGCCAAGTCAGCCAGGGATCTAGAGTACACATGGCCAATGGTCTGGACACATTATAACCCTAGCTGCTCTCCAGCTGCCTTGCTTAGGCAGAAATGGTGGAAGAGGCACAATAATGTCAGACAAGGCTGAGCATTTCTGTTGCTGCTGCAGCACCATCAGAAATAGGAGCTACATTGAAGGTGGCAATTGAATGCAATGTATGTGTGTGTGCGTGTGTGTGAGAGAGAGAGGGGGCGGGGGAATGACAGGGGGATTTTATAATTTGCCCCTCCCTTACACTGTGGGAAAGTTTTTTCTGTTTTGTTTTTAATTATTTACTTGTTTTTATCCTGTCTTTTATTCTGTGAACTGCCCTGTGATCTCATGATGAAGGGTGGTATAATAATAATAATAATAATAATAATAATAATAATAATAATAATAATTGCACTCCCACCAGAAGAGAGACTGGGGGAGAATCCCCATTAAGATTCTGATAAAGTGGGCTGTAGGCCATGAAACTTTATGCTATAATGAATTCATCAGCTTTTAAGGGTTTTGTTGAAATAAGAGGGTTAATTCCTCCCCGTTTCCACCACTGCAGGAAACTCGATCATCCACGCAAAGCAGCCCGTTGCTAATGCCTTTTGGACTGCCGCATGCTCTTGCGACAGAGCTCACGTTTGTTTTTTGGGGCCCTGGGCCCTTCCATTTGCACCCAGGTTGGGCTGCAAGCTGGGCAGACCTGGATTCGGTTCAAATCCTGCCTCTGCTGTGGATACAGGGGCACATCTACAATGCAGACCCACACGGGATTGATTAGGCGTCACACCTCCTTTCCCCATGAAAGCTTAGGCTGTGTGTGTTGGGGGGGGGGTAGGTGAGTTAGGCGAACTCTGGAAGAATTATCAGCCTTTCTGGAAAACACAATTCCCAGTTATTACTTGGGGGAAGTCGTGGCCCTGACAGTGCAGTCCTCAGAAATCAGTCACATTGACTTCAATGGGGTTTACTTCCAGGTAATGGGGTCCAGAATGGCAGTCGGCACTGGGAATAAAAGGCAGGGTTTCCCTGTGCCTCAGACCTGCCATGTGTACAGTGGTACCTCGGGTTACAGACGCTTCAGGTTACACTCTCCGCTAACCCAGAAATAGTACCTCGGGTTAAGATCTTTGCTTCAGGATGAGAACAGAAATCCGGCGGCGCAGCAGCAGCAGGAGGCCCCATTAGCTAAAGTGGTGCTTCAGGTTAAGAACAGTTTCAGGTTAAGAACGGACCTCCGGAACGAATTAAGTACTTAACCGGAGGTACCACTGTATATGCATTCCTTGTGTCTCAGTTTCCTAAAGTGAAATGCTGAATGTGGGAATATGTAAAATTACGCGTGCGTGTAACTTTTTTCTTTTTTACTTTCCTTTTTTTCTGGAGAAAACTCTTGGTTATTTTCCTCTTGTGCGTCCCTTCGGAGGCCAAATAGCTCGTGTAAAAGCAGGCCGGTTTGCTCCTGGCAGTCCGAAAGACCAAAGGGAAGGCATTCTTTGCCTGGCCTGGGACAACCGGAGGCGCCCGGTCATCACCCCCCTCCGAAAGCAGCAGCAGACTCGGGCGGGAAAGGATGCGCGAGGAGCGGGGAAGGGCGCGGGGCTTGAGGATGGCACCGAAAACCACCGACGGCGCGGGACGGGGATGTTGCTCTCCTGGAGCGCTTTCGCCAGCGGAGCGTCGCCGCCGCCGTCATCTTCTTCCCTACGCATAGAAAGAAGGGAACCCCCCCCCCCCCAGGAACCCCACCACCACCGATCCAGGTCCTGGCCTTTTGAACCTGGATCGGCGGCGCACGCCCCTGGCCTTGGCAGCCTGGCCGGCGGACAAAGGAGGTCTTTCACGGCGGCTTTGCTCAGGTGAAACTTCCCTCCGTCTTTGCAGGGACTTGAACCGCCCTCCTTCCCTCGGCCGGCAGCGGCCTGCGCCTGCAACTGGAGCAGCGCGGCTCGGGGTCCCGCCGGCCGGCCGGAGAAGGCGGCCTTGCTGGACGGGAGCTCGACGGCCGCAGCAGGCCAAGTCAGGCCTGCTCGACTTCCTTTCTGCCGCACCCAGAAAGTATTCTGCGGCCCCCCTCCTCTTCCAACAAGCCGGGTGCACGTCATTTTTTGGTGGGGGGGTTTAGTGGCAGAAGATCCCCATTAACCAAACGGCTCCCCGTCGGGGCCACACTTCAGTTTCAAGCGCAATTCCTCCCGCCCTGGGATCTGGGGTCCCGCCGTGGCCTCCCGCCTTCTTTTCTCTCAGGAGGCCACATGTGCCTCAACGCCCTGAACCCACTCCAGCCCCACGGGCACCCCCCCCAAACCCCGAGCCCCTGTTCAACCCATCGCGGGGCCGTGTGCTTGTGCGCGCGCGACGGTTCAGCCGTCGGAAGAGCAGATCTTTCTCTTTCTCTCTCTGCTCGGGGGCTCCCTGCGACTCTCGGCTCCGCTTCTGCCCCCAGTGGGTCTCTGGCAGCGCTGGCAGCTTGTGGTTCCCAACTAGCAAGGATGAGGGCAACTGGAGGGCACCCCACGCCGAAGCAGAAACCTCGCAGACCTCCCTCAAACTGCAGAAAACCGTTTTCCCTCAGCCAGGCTGCGGGGTGGGCTGTGGGGGTTCACTCTGCGACGGCCCGTCCCTTCGGATGTCGCCGAGGGGAGAGGGAGACCCAGGCCCCAACAACGGGCATCACCCACCCGCCTCGCCCCACTTTAATTTCTTGCTTGGTACCAACGGGAGACCCGCACGTTAGACAAGGTCTCTCTCTTTCTCTCTTTTTTAAATCTTGTGCCCACGATCTTCCTCCTGCCTGCCTTCTTCTTCTTTTAAAAAAGTCTCTCTTTCTGCGTCCGTTAGCCATTCCCGCTCCCCCGCACACCTCTGTAGCAAAAGCAAAAAATCTCCCCAAACGGACGAGGGGGGGGGTTAGAGACGAGACGAGAGAGACCCTGACTAAGATGGCATTCATCTTTCTGTGGTTTGGAGATCACCATTAATATCTGCTCTTCAAAGGAATCCGAAACTTCCTAACGAGCCAGGGAGTGTTTCTGAGTGCAAAGTGTGCGTGTGGTTCTCCCCCCCCCCGCGCGCCTCCGGTGTGCGGTGTGTGTGTGTGTTGTGTATGGGCGGGTGGGGGGGGCGGCGAGTGGGAGGGAGGGAGCTCTCAAAGGCTGGACTCGTTTTTTTCCCCTTCCTCCCTCCTCGCTCTCTCTCGCTCTCTCTCTCTCTCTCTCTCCCAAGGCAAAAGTGTTCTCCGTTCCAAACTTTGTCTAAACTTTCACTTTCAGAGCTCCGAGGCGGGGTTACAGACCAGCATGGAGTAGAGCGAGAGGCAGCGCCAGAAGGAGCCGCCGCCGCCGCCGCCGCCACAGCTACAGAGAGCGAGAGAGACGCGAGAGCACCCAGCGCCGCCGCCCGAGCTATGCCGCTGCTCGCCTTGTGAACACCCAGTCCCGCAAAAGCAAAGCCCCCAAGTAACCATGTACTCCCCATACTGCCTGACCCAGGTAACCAGACAGCCCAGCTCGCGGTGGAGGGAGGGGGGAGAGAGGGTGGGGGGGGAGAAGAGAGCGCCCCTTTCTCGCTCCCTTGCTGGGACAGGCGAGCCAGAGGAGCCGGGGCTTGCTTCTGTCCGCGGTTTGCGCCTTGTGTTGTTGTTGTTGTTGTTGTTGTCTGCCCTCCTCCCCTCCCCCCTTTCCTCCCCCTTTCTCCTCCCCCCCCTCGCAGCCTCGGCTTCCCGGCTGCCTCGCTCGCTCGCTCGCTCTGCCGCGGCGTTTGTTGTCGCTGGCGCCGCCGGTGCGAGGCTTGATTTCTGCCTCCTTTTGCGCGCTTTCGCTGCGGAAGAAAGGGACCCTCGCGCCTTCCCTCCCTCCCCTCCCTCTCCCCCTCCCTCCCTCTCTAAGTCCTCCTTGCAAAGGAGAAGGGGGGGGGAGAGGGGGTTGGAGAGAGCCGAGAGGGGAGCGATGGCATCTTTCCAAGCTCTTTGTTATATTCGCTGCACATGGAGTTTAGGAGTTCAGAAAATGGCGCTTCTCCCAAATTTATTTCAAGAAATGTAAAGAGGGAGAGGGGGGGAGTTAGAGTATGGGGTGCGGGGGGGGGAGGAGACCTGGAAACCGGGCTGGGTGGCCAAGTGGCGGGTTGAGACCCTGGTTGCATTAGGGGTGGGGGCGTTGGAAAAAGAATGTGCGGGAGAAATGCGAGGTTGTGGCGAAACGGGGGGGGGGGGGAGACTGCCTTGTTCGGCGGCGGGGGGGGGGGGAAGCAGGAGAAAGAGAAGTTTCGAAAGTTGAGGAGCGATTTTCAAGATATGCCCGTGCTCTCCGCCCGCGGAGAAGTGCCGTCGCACGTCGGAGGTTGCCCTGGGTGGGCAACGGAGGAGTTGCTGGGGAGAGGGAGGGGGAGAGAGGGGGGGCGCTGGGAGGGGATTCCAGGCAAAGGCGGCGCGCGCGCGGGAGGGGGGGGGAGAGAATCTTTATTATTTCGGCGGCGGCTGCGTTTAGTCCCAACCTTGACTTGGGTCTCTCCTTCCTCTCGCCCCCCCCCTCTCTCCCGCCGCTTGGAGAAAAGCAGCTTAGGCGAAAATCAGAAACTCCTTATTTTATAGCGGGGTGTGTGTGTGTGGGGGGGGGTACTTTTAATATTTCATTTCACAAGCCACGCTTGCCTCCCTTTCTTGAACGGGGACAGGTAGATGACCCGGTTCCCCCAACCCCCGTCCATTTCGGGCCCCTCCGTCGGTTTCCTTAAATAAATAAGCAAACGCTCCAACGGCCCTTCCAGGAATGCAGGTCGGGCGCGCTTGGGCTGCGGGGAGAGAAGAGGACTTTTGCGCTCATATTTTTCCGCGAGCGAGAAAATTGGCGCCATTGGGGGGGGGGGGAATGCGGTTCCGTAGCGGGAGCGGCCAAACACCCTCTCCCCCCCCCCATACCCGAGGAAGCGCTCTTGGCACATTTCTGCTTTGCTTCGTCTTGGGGGGGGAGAAGAGAGGGGAAGAGAAATGTCCCACCCCCACTTTTTTAATGGAGCGCAAAGCAAAGCGCCCAACCCGACCCCGCTTGACTTGCTTGGCTCGCCCGCTCAAGTTCTCTCCCCTCGGCGCGGCTCGTCCCGGGGGAAGGAAGGAGAGGCGCGCAGAGAGGAGCCCAGGCAGGCGCGGAGACTGGCGCGTGCGCGCAGGGGCAGAGGGAGAAATTGCTTGGGAAATATATGTAACGAGGAGCCGGGAAGAGCCGGAGACTTACCCAAACCCCCCAACCCCACCCCGCTTAGGCCGAATCAGGCATCTGGAGGGGAGAGAGAGTTTTGTCTCTTGCCATCGCGTGATAAGTGGTGTGTGGACGTCAAGAAGCGCCATAAGTGGACGGGGAGGGCAAAGCGCAGCCTGGAGAGAAAGGGGTGGGGTGGGGGGCAGAGAGGATAGTCCTGCAGAATAGGAGTGATGATGATGAATGATAATAATAATAATAATAATAATAATAATAATAGTAATTACGACGAAGGGCTGAAGGAGCAGCCTGGACGTGGCCGCCTTTCGCCTGCCAGACCCGGGTGCCAGCCTGTTGAGTCTCGCTCTGCGCCCCCCCCCCTTTCCAATCACTGGCCCGCCTGAGTTGCGTCGGGTCCGATTGCACAGGTTGCTGGCGAAGCAGCAGCTCGCTCTCCCCGCGCAATCCCCGGCCGGCGGGGCTCTCCTTCTCCCCGTCGGCAGCCCAAGCTCCATTTCGCCGTCCAGCAAGGGCATGAATATTGTGCGCGGGAGCCGAGGACCCGGGGTGGAGAGCGAGGGCTCCCGGGTCTCTTTCCGCGCGATTCCTCCAGCTCGAAGCGGGAAAAGGCGATCCGAGCCGGAGCGAGCGCGGCCTCACTCCGCTTCCAGAGCCGGAGGGAAGTCGAAAGTTGAGAGAAGCCAGTTGCAGCTCATCGCGTTTACACAAACGCGCGCACACACCCCGAATTCCCTCCGCTGCCCCTCTTAACGCGGGAATCCAAAGTAAAAAAGAAAAAAGCCCCGCCACTTACTTTTGCGGCTCCCGAAATTATATTTATCTGGAGACGCACATACTTAGGGGAAGGGTAGAACTGCCGTGCGCCCCTTCCACGCGCTGGGCTTGTTTTGAGCAAAAGCAACCCGAGGTGCGTGGAACTTGGAAGCCCCGTCCGGATTTTCCTGCCCGTCGGGCGTCCGGATGCCCCCGAAGCGGCTCGGCCGGCCTCCCGAGGTCGCGTCCCGCGCGGAGATCCGTGGCAAACTTTCTGCCGCCTCCTCGGGGGTCCAAGTGGGAGACGCCGTCGCGGCGAAGCCCATCTTCCCACACTATTCTCAGAAATATTGGTGACTAGGAGATAGTTTTCATGGTTGGATTTGGGCCGCAGAGCAGGGAAAGGAAAGCTATATTCGCGTGCGAGGAGAAGTGTTATTTTTTAACTCTTAGAGACGAGTTGCAAGCAGAGTATCCATTCTGAAATACATTTTTTTCTTACCCCAACCAAGTTACAATTTTAGCAGCGCGTTGCTTCTCGCTGTTCTGAAAAGATCTCTTCCATGTGTAGCAAATATATATATATTATCTATGATGATGAATATAGTTTGAGGGATTGAGCTAGGCGCTGGAAGCGCGTTCCTGTGCTTATATGCTTGTCAGAATTGGTGGCTCTAAAACGTTGTGCACAGAATATGTTTACAATTAAATATATTTATATATTACCTCTCTTTTTTTAGCTTAGTGCACATATGCATATGTTGTTGTATGAAATGCAGAACAGCTCAGGCATATTCCATTTTATAAATGTTTACCCTCTCTGCAATATATTCCATATTATAAACAATTCCTCCTTTATTTTGCTTTGCCCAAACATTCTTCCAGTGGTCCCTCTAAGGGTGTCATGCCCATTCCCACTTGCAGACTCCTCCAAAAGTAGTGCATGGAAAATCCAAATAGAAATACCAACAAAACATAGCAATAATCACATGTGAAACATACACAAAAGCAAAGTTGATACCTAAAAATCTTACCAGCAGAGAATTCAATTTAAAATGCCTTTATTGGCATATAGTTATTTCTCTGCCTTTTGGAGGCTAAAAATAAATATTTCTTACGGTAACTAAGAGAACAATGCTAAACATATAATTTGAGGTTTATGGACTATATCCTAAGGCTGGTTCCTCAACAACTACCTGCTTTTTATCTCAGTTTGTAAAAACAACCCAGGGCCATATTTATTTGTTCAGTTAGTTAATGTAAATCCCCCCCCTCATCTAATTATAAAGACAGATTACAAAACATTGAAACTTATAAAACAGCCCCAAACCTATAAAATAGCTGGGGGGGGGGGGGAAGAACCTGAAGATCAATCAAAAGAGAGAAGTCCATTAATTGTTAGTATAAGGAGATGTACACATATTTCTGTAGCATATGCATCATTCAAGCTGTGCTATCATAGTATTGCAATATAAGGCCCCTTTTTCGTATTTTGTTTGCTATCTGTTTTAGTGTAGATGAGTATCTAACTCGCAAGGCCTATGGGCAAAGCGAATTTAAGGTGGCGGTTTTGAAAAGAGGAATCCTTGTGTTCAGTTCTTTGCTTTTTGTCTTGCCCCTGGGTCAGTGCCAAGGCAGAGAGTCCAGTTTCGTTTCTGCCTCTGGGAAGGAAAACCTTGTGCTCCTTTAAAGAGTTGCCCTTTATTTGTGCCCGATGAATTAAACAAACCTGGCTTGATCCATGGCAAATGCCCTCAGTAGATAAGAGAGGCTCTCTCCCCCCCCCCCCCGCCACCCCTTTGAACTGGATTTCTTTTGTTACGATTTTGTAGGCCTGGTATTTTGTTTCCCTTGTGGATATTCATTCTGCTAGTGACTACCCTCCAAATCACCCACCCCATTCTGAACCCTGTAGGGCACCCACTTTTCCCAGGTGACGTTCCATTCGCTCAACTGATGCATCTCATACCATAAAGAGGCTATTTTGGAGCCCAATCCTGTCCAGCTTGGATTGACCCCAGCTGCCTCTTGTACTATAACCGGGCTTGATCCATTCAGTTAGCTTGGAGTTTTGCTTGCACAGCTTTTGACTTGCGTTAGTGTTTTCGGCAGCCGATGTTTGCCCAAGTTCCCGGGGTATTGTACACAGACCTGAAATTATCGTTGTGCCCTCGCAGTCACATTTTTCCTGAAGTGGCCACCACCACAGAAGTGTTTCATTTATTATGTGGTGGAATGTTGGACCCCTTTGCACTTGCATTGTGGTTCCCATGTTAGATCTGTTCTCCTTTCTAGAAGTTTGTTATCTGAGACTTTAGTTTTGCAGGGAGCTCAAAAGCATACGCAACGTAAAATCAGGCTGCTAATGTTGAATCGACACACAGCACGCAGAATGCCATTTTATTTGAAGGGTGTCTGTGATGCAGCTGAAGATGTGTATGTGTAGGGGCGAGGGTTACAAATTTTGTATAATTTTGTATAACTTCCTAACATTATTTGCAGTTCAGAATAACTGAGCAGGTTTTCACAAAGGGCCTTATTATTATTATTATTATTATTATTATTATTATTATTATTATTATTAATATCCTGCCCTCCCCAGCCAAAGCTCGGCTCAGAGCGGCTAACAACAGATTTTCTTTTTGAAAATCTGAATCAGGAGTAGTTGCAGAGTTGGTTTGGATCATGGTTATAATCTATATTGCGGTATTGTGTTGGTGTTATATTTTTTTATGTACAGGTAAGCCTCTATATAGTACAGGTAGCCTCTAGGGGTAGGGCCATATATAGCATTAGTATATAACATGGAATACCCTAACGTGTAATAGATGGTGAGTATCATAATGACAGAGTATGTGTAGCGCAACAGAACATTTCTTGTCTGCCCTCAAACATTTTGCTGATCTAGATGACTGCAGAAGCCGATCTGAGAGATGCAGCCTATAACCTCGTGCAGCATTGTCCAGAGTGCAGGTGTGAATCTGTCCGAGTGTGCACAGGTGCCCCGATATGCTCTGCAAAATTACAAGGGATTTGGGGACACACTCTTCGGGTGTGACTGGCGCCAATGTTCTGCTTTTGTGCTTAAATGTAGAAACTCCTCTCATTTAGATGTACACGTTAGCAGCACTTTCTATCCTCACATTTAGAATGGCTCAGAAACTACATTAAGAAACTGGTGGTTTATAGGCAAAGGTAGGCCTCTGCACGCAAATATTGAAGAAATTGGGAATATAATATATTTATGATGTAGTCTTAAGACAATATCTTAATGAGAGCAGTTGTTTATGTGCAGATACCAAGACATTAAGAACAAGATATGTGTGATATCAGTTGCAATAATTGGCTGCAGGGATGATTGAGGCCCTTCTGTGGAATTGGTTTGAAATATGGAATAGAGCTGCTGAACTGTATACGTCAGTCGCTATTACATTCCTATATTTAGTGGATTTTTAAAGTTAGGGTGAGTAGCTTATTTTCTTTTATTTGTTTAGGCTGCATTCTTATATCTGCAGTTGGGAGCAAGTCTTGTTGAACTCAGTGGGAGTTACTTCTGAGTAGGCTTTAGGACTGCCCATTTCTAACCTGCCTCGTCCCAAAGATTAGGGCTGTATAAATGTACAATTAAACATATATATAATTACATAGAAAACTGATGCAAACCAAACAGTTAATGACAGTACATATTTGCTAGAGTTTCACTACCTCTGTCCCTGACGCTCGGACACTAAAAGTTGGCTGGAATACTATGAAGTATTAGCATTTCTTTCTTTCTTTCTTTCTTTCTTTCTTTCTTTCTTTCTTTCTTTCTTTCTTTCTTTCTTTCTTTCTTTCTTTCTTTCGCCTGTCTGTCTTTTCTGTCTTTCTTCCTGCCTTAAAACTAACAGACAAATCTTTGGAAAATGACATTGTTTGCCAAGAGGGGACTTGAACGGTGAAAACAAATGAACTAATGCTGTCCAGCCTATCACTTCCCCTGGCTGTGTTTCAAGAGATTGTTTGCAATACAAAAATATAAGAGTGTCTGGCAGTGCAGAAGACTATTCTTTCTATCTGTTTATCAGTGTGATATTGGAGTGCCTTGCACCCGAGTCCTGTAGCAAATTTGGATGTGTTCTCATGATGTCTATAGCTTGTTGTTTTTCCACCGTAGCTTCAGGACTGATTCTGCGGGTGCTTTTATTCGTTTTGCATTGCCTTCTTCTGTGAATCTCGTCGGAAGAATCTCCACATGTGGAAGCAACATGTGATCAAAAGTGCTTTATAAAGCTTTGCCTCTGTGTAACGTCCTGGAGCAGCCTGATCAAATCGATCAGATGTTCCACAAAGCCTGGGAGATGTGACTGCTCTCTTCTATTCAGCTCTTTCAGTTTTAAGGAAAATATTTATCAGCTGCATTTTACATGTCCCGTCACCTTTCAAAGGGAATTCAGCCATAGATTATTTTCTGGGGTGGGTGGGAATGTGGCTGAAATATTTCTATTAAAATGTGAAATATCAATAACAGATTTCATGTGTTTGTGTTGTGGGCTGTGAGGACTGGATGGAGAATTCTTTATGGTGAGTTATGGTGTGGAGAATGGAAAGTATCAAGATATATGCAAACACAAAGCAAAACTGAACAATGCACCAGGCAATAAAGGAGTCTGGAATTAGTGAGGCTATAAATAAACATTTATGCAGTGTTGAAACGAGCATTCAGGTGAGTTTACAAACAATTCATTAAGATATTTATAAACTTTCACAGTTTGGGACTATCAATAGAAACTTAATTGCAAACTGTAAACAACTTTTCTTTTCATGTGAATGATGAACGGAGGCTCCATAAATGGGGTGTTTTGTGTCTTTATTTTTTTTTTTTTTTTGCTTGGGCTTTTTTTGGTGTGTACAATGCATACCAAAAACTTAGGGCGACTAATTCTACTGAATGGATTCTTTCCCCTCTTCTACTACTAGCTTTTGAAAGCTCCTGAGATTTTGTTTTTGAAAGTTGCTTTCAGTATTAGGATGCAGTTTCTAAATGCTGCAGGAAGAAAGGTGAGCCGCTCAGCATGGCCCTTGCATTTGATTGCATAGGCTTATGTAGAAAGAGCCTATAAATCAATGTGCAGTTGATACTGCAAGAACAATGTGCTTAATTGTGCGATTAGTTGAGAGCACATGGCACGTACTGTATATATATTCGCGGATGAACTTTGTGTATGGTGCAATCCTGACCGTGTTCCGAAAGTGGGATAAAGGCCTGTGGTGGGAACTTACTTTCACTGACTGTGTGGCTGCAACCACAGCAGAATGGTGTTTGCATGCATTTGTTTGTGTTTGGTGTAATGCTCACTGTATATTTATCATGGGTTCCTGCCATTTAGAATAATCTGAATAGGAACCGTCATAACCCACCGCCCACAAGATTTGGAAATGGCCCATTGTTTTTAATAGGGCAACTCTGGAGTAGACTGCAACTGTATGCAAGAAACATTGCACATATACCCACATGCATATACACTTGATAATGTGCCCATAAAATATAAACATATGCTGGCATACCTGCCTTTGTCTTACTACAGCACCTCGTTCCCCTTGCAACACACATGCATTTTAATGTGCAGCTAGATATGTGCTTGCATGGCATATGTAGATAGCAAACATTCATGAAGTAAATTGTTATCTGCATAGACACAAACCTATGTATGTTCTTTCTAGCCTATGGATCGCACACGATTATATAAATCGAAAACCCCCACTCCATTTAACAATATTCCCCCTTGAATATGTGACTGTTTGCATATATATGTTCCTCTTTACATGGAGGATGTTGCCTGCCTTTATTTTTTATTTTTTAACCAAGGCTGGTTGCAGGCCTGGCACATGCAGCGCTTCACACACATTTCAACGTATGGATCCTGATTTTTGGGGCAGCTTCCACAGACTTCTGTTGGATCTGGCAGACAGAATGCCAGCCCATATGCCTAAAATCTATGCATGGAGACTTGTTTATTCGAGCTCTGATTCTCCAAATAACTCATTTATCCAGAATGAGGTCATGTTCCCAAGCGTACAGCAAATATGGCAAGAAGCACTCAGCTTATCCCAGCCCCTGCTAATCTTCATTAAATCCACGTCCCCTAATTTTGTTTAGCTAACCGTTGCCTAGCCTCGCAGTGACTGTCTGTGGGGCGCAGAGGTGCTCCTCCACTCGGCTATTCTTTCAAACTTCTCTCGTGCACTCTCCCTCCCTTTCCCAAACTTGATTTATAAAATGCAGAATTCAGTGATATCCAGCCCTAGGCAGACGGCATTTTCTCGATTGCCTCTGGGTTTCAGGGGCTCAAGGTGGTGGTGGGAGATGGATAGGGAGTTTTTCTGTTTCCATCCCTCCATCTAGATTGTGCAGATGTTTGCCAAGTGATGATGTTCCTCTATACATTGGGGAAGGAGGCAGCCATCCTCCAGTCTGCGGCCTTCATGCATTATGCACTGCTTTTCCATATGCCAAGTAAGTAAGGTCCTTGTCATCAGTGGGACGGCGAGCAGCCCACCCCTTTCAGGGCCTGCGCCTAAATGCCACTACAAGGTATAAATCAGGCCCCTGAAAGGGTTTGGAAATTCTTAATCACTGCTTCTGACTGTTGCCCCTCATTAGGGACCTTTTGAGAAAGCGGAGTGCTGTCTCTTCGATCCCCCATCAAGTGAGTTAGGGGCACAGAATTAACTGTATGGCGTAACTTCATTCAACGCTGCCGTCTGGGTAACTGGAGGAACGGCTTGTATTGGATTACCATTTGATTTCGGCTCGCTAGGTGTTTTGGATAACCGAGGCCTGGGGATAATAGGGGGGCCTGCTTGGTTGCCCCACCCCAACCACAGAATCCTTTGTGGTGTTAATATGGTGGTTATGACTCTTGTAGTGGTTGCAGTGGATTCTTAAAGCGTGTGTGTGGAGAGAGCGAGAGAGAGTCATGCATCTTTGCTGGGAGAGTTAGGCAATGCCAGGAGAAAGATAATGGGGAAAGATAGCGCAGGAGCCAAATGGCATTCATAATAAAACCACAACCCAGTTTTGGAGGACAGGGAGAATTATACTTTTAAAACCAGCAGCACCCATCAGCTTGAAAATCCATACCCATGATTTCTGGAAGGTGGCATCTTTAGCCAAAGCCTGCTTACTTTGACTCATATTCATCTGGAAAATCTGCTGCCTGCCTCCCTTTTCCGTGTAATTCGTATAAAGAAGAGGTGCTGCGATGCCCCTTTCATGTGTTGGCAGCTCTTGGAAAAGTTCAGGTGGATTTTTCATGACTCTAGGAAGCTGCTGACAGGAGCCCAGAAAGCTGCCTTGTAGAGAATCAGACCATTGCTCCATCTAGCTCAGTACGTTCTCTGCAGAATGCTAGCATTTCAGATGGGGTTTTCCCCTCCCAGACCTATTGGGAGGTTGCAGTTGGAACCTTCTATATTCAAAAGCATATCGTGTTCTCCCACAGAGGTGTTGCCCTTCCCCATACGATACTGGCTCTTCAAACAGGGAGATTTCCCAGACCTCCTTGGCCTATGAGAATGCTCTCAAAGGGGCACTTTAGCATCCATTTGCTCTGCAGACATGAATTTCCTTCTCTACTGGCTGCAGGCCGTACAAAGTGGTGAACATGACTATGCCTCAGATGACCAGGATCTGTGCAGTTCAGCCACACTGGCGGAACAAGACCTTTTTGCAAAAATCACAGAGGCCCGCTGGAGTTCGGTCACGTTTAAGTTTTTCGCCTTCTTCTGCAATAAATCTAAGAACCCATTTGCTGCAAAGTGGGCATCTTCCTATCAAAGACCTATTTATTCACATATGTATTTATAAAAACAGCTGTGGAGGGTGTGGTTGTTTTTTTTTTAACCTGAAAAGAAACAAGTCAAGGGTGGTTAAATAATTGAAAAGGACTGAAATTTCAGAGAGAATACCAAAAGAGAAAACGAATGAGGGGGGAGGGCTGATGGGGGTGGGAAGAGCAAGCATTGTTTCATAATTGATTTTTTGGGGGGGGCAAAAAGCACTTTCTTGGGGGGGGGGACTCTGGCCCAATAACGTTCCTCCTGGAGAAGGGGGAATTTTGTCTGGCTTGTTAGCCCCCCTCCCTCCCCGCACTGTTGCTTGACAAGTGTTTAAAAATGCATGGTGCACTAAATGAAATAAATTCTGAAAGTGTAAAGCAGCGGATTGCTATAAATTTATAATCTGCACCTACTGGAATTTGTATCCAGCGAGGCTGATTTACTGCACAGATTAGAGCAACTTTACTCGACGTGTATGTACCTCTCTGTGGCAGGCGATGGCAGCTTGAGATGGCTCCGTAGTCTCTTTGGAGGGGAGTGGCAGATGAACCCCAACAGGAGAGAATGGATTTGAGAACAAAAGAAGCGAACGGAGGCTGCATCTAGCAAGGGAGAATAATTTTCTGCCGGCTGTTGCATCGTCCGGTTTTAGCAAATCCATTCGTATCACACGAACTGAAGCGCCTCAAGTTCTTCAGGGTGCTCAGGTTCAACTTAGCGTGTGGCGAAACAAAGCAAGCCATTTACTTAGGTATCAGGCCCCCAATGGCATCCTGCAACATCATGCATTTGTTAAGTGCGATTGTACTATAGGGCATACGTACTTCGCGGCACAAAGTAACAAGAAAGTTTCCTTCTAGCAAGAGACTATGTATGTGTCTGCCCTTGGGTGACATCAGATAAAGCACTTTTTAGGTCTGATGTGGGCACCGTCAACCAGAAACAGTTATTACACCCGCTCCTCTGAATGGAAGGGGGACAATTTAGATATTTTTTTAAAAAGTGGATTCTATGCGCCCCAAACATCATTTCTGTAATAGTAGTTCTTAATAGTGTTAACCGTTGCCTCTCTTTTTTGCAGATGTGTCACAAGCACAGGTGTGCAATATTATAGTGTAATATTATATATGTCTAATACATTTATGAAACAGAACCACATGCCTTTTCACCTCCCGACTCCCATATTTTTTTTTTAAAAAGCCATATCATCATCATCATAATTAAAACTATTTCTATGCCTGGAACGGCTTGCTTGGCAAGCAGAAATCCAAGTACAGCGCATGGTGGAGCCCCTGTTATCTGACTTTCTGAGGAAAGCCTCACCTGTTGGATTTCAGCCTTCTTAAAAGAGCAGGAGCATTGCCAGGAAATGAGAGGAGGGGGTTATTTTTATGTTTGAAATATAAACTTAATATCTGGATGGGGGGTATTGTTTTACTTTGTTAGTATGTTATGCATTTTTGTGTTTTTATATTGTAAATCGCCTTGTGGTTTAGAAATTTAATTAACAACAACAACTTAATATACAGGAATATCTTAAGGAATAAAATATTCATGGAAGAGTGGAGTTTTAAATATTTTTTGCATAGAGGCAATTTTGCCAAAGGGTGCTAAAATGTTGCTGGATGTAAAAGGGGAAGGATATTTTGAAAGAGAGCTGAGATGGGGTAGCATTTCGTGTCTTTTTGTGCTAACATTTCCCCCTCACCAGTCCTGACTTGTGTGATATTCTGGCTTTTCATATTGAAATATCCTACTATATTGCACCAAGTGGGGCATTTTGGACCACGGCGTCTTTCTGTCCCACCTTTATTCTACATATTCACAAGGTGTACGGTCCAGCCGGAAACTCTTCTGAACAAGCCCCAAAGAAATGAACGGGAAGCATGGAAGGGCATTGTAGTGATCTGAGCATCTGTCAGGATTTCTGGTGGCTGTTGTCTGTCCCTTTTAGGAGAATAAACACATTTCTCCAAACGCTGGCGGGAGACGAGAGTCATGTATATGTGCTTAAGCCATGTATATATGTCTAAGTGTGTCTGGAGCTGGTAGATTTGGCCACTCGGAGAAAGTGAATCCACTGTTGCTTTTAGGGAGTTTATGTTATCTGACCACTTTCACCCACTCCTGTGGTGTTTCCCTGGCAAGGCAAGGAGAAGCCGTGCATCTGTGTGGGAGGGGAAGCATTGTGTGGAACTAATTTACAGCAGTAGCTAAGACTGTGGGGTGATAATTAAGACAGTGTGGCACATGGGTTTGCTTGAGGGAATGGCCCCATCTTCTCTCATTTAGATGGGCAAGGAAAGGGGATAGCTAGATTTGCTCATTAAGAGCCTTTCCATTCCAAAGACTGTGCCTGGAAGGAATTGCTCCTGCACTTCATCCGCCACTATGAAGCAGGCCACGGTTATTCCCATTTTACAGCTTGGAAAGTAAAGCTGAAACAAAAGGCCCCGCTCAAGACCATCCAACCGGTTGATTTTGAATCCAGATTTCCAAAACTCGGCTCTACTTAAGTTGTAGCATGCTGTTGAATTGAGAGCCACTATTCCCCATTCAGTTTCTCTGTCACTGCTGACAGGTAACTGCATCACTGCTGCCCCCAATCTGATGCCCTTCAAATGTTTTGGACTACAATTCCCATCATTCCTGACCACTGGCTATGCTGGCTGGGCCTGAGGGAGGACACTAGACAGAGGAGGCTGCTGTATCACAATCTCCAGCTCTTGGGTTGGGACTGAAGCCTCTTGCCTTCAGATCCAAAAGTCACCGAATGCAAAGAAGGATTAGTTATGGGTGCCTAATGTGAGGTACTTGGTGTGGAATTGCTTCATTTACTTGCTTGTTTGTTTTTATCAGGCATCCACACGGCACTGTCCTTCAGTCCTTGTCATCCTATATTTTTGTGGTGGTTCTTATTGTTTCGTCGTTTTGGTTTCAATTATTTACCTGTGTTTTTGTCTTGCATTTTATTCTGTGAACTGCCCTGAGATCTTGTGATGAAAGCTGTATATAAATTTAATAAATAAATAACATTCTCCTGCCTTTTCTTAGACTTCAGAAAGTCTGATTTCACCCCCCAAAAAAACAACAACAGAGGAGTGGTGCAATTTCAAAAGGTATAGATGTATTTGGTACTACTCTCCCATCTTTTGAGAAGGGCAGGGTTTTGACACGGGCAGTGATAGATCAACAATGCAAACCTATCGCAGCTCAGCACGCATTCATTACAGCATTTGTGTTGGGCGCAATGTTTTTTTAAAAAATTGATCTTTTAATTGTTGCTAAAACACTTTCCTGACTCTTTCTCTCTCTATATATATTACTGAAAGAGAGATATAGTGCTGTAACAACATAATGCTAAGAAAATTATTATAGTATAGTGTTATAGCACCATAATAAATTAACACTATAGCAGTATGGTGTTACAGCACTGTACCTCTCTTTTAGACGGAAAAAATTAAGGGAATGTGTTTTAGCGATAATTATGTTTGATTTTAAAAAATAAATGGGGAACAATGCTTATACTTAACGGGCGATGAGCACACATTCATGGCCCCACCCACAGCGGCTGTGTCACGCCTAATGGTGTGGATAGAACATAGCAAGAATGCACACATGGTAAAAGCACACTGCAACCTATAGTGTGGAAAGTGAATTGCAGTTCCGCTTGTAGCTTATAGCAGAAGACCAATGGTTGGGGAACCATTGGGATTCACCCACCCATTTTAAACCGTTCTTCACCTGAAAAGTCTCATAGAGCAATAAAAACAAAAGCAGTACCTGCCCTCATGTTTGAGATCTAAAAGACACAACACAAAAAGGGGGGGGAGAAGTATGGGGAGGGAGGAGGTAAAAAGCAGACTTGGGCAACAGGACTTAAAATGAGTGCTTTTAAATAAATGATATATTAAAATTGTAAATATTTAATTTATTAATTTATTTACAGTGGTACCTCGGGTTAAGTACTTAATTCGTTCCGGAGGTCTGTACTTAACCTGAAACTGTTATTAACCTGAAGCACCACTTTGGCTAGTGGGGCCTCCAGCTGCTGCCGTGCTGCCAGAGCACGATTTCTGTTCTCATCCTGAAGCAAAGTTATTAACCTGAAGCACTATTTCTGGGTTAGCGGAGTCTGTAACCTGAAGCGTATGTAACCCGAGGTACCACTGTAATTAGTTTATATACCACCCTTCATCCAAGGAGCACAGAGCAGTTTGGTGCAACCCAACCACCTCTTTGTTTTTCACCCTGACTTCGCCCCCCTCTAGGAAGAAAAAGTCACCAAATTCTGTCCTCCTTGAGACGAGTGGTCACTTCTACATTCTCTCTATCTATTATTCCTGTTGACCTCCCTGTTCCAGATAGAGTGGCGCTCCCATGGCCATACTCCTGTGATCATCCTGGTGCGGGGATGTGCGTGTATGGGGGGAATTTGCGTACAAATGTGTTTGCGAGAGCCTTTGAATGGGAGAGGAGAGCCAAAATGGTCTGGTTGGGCAGCATGGCTCATTCCCCAGTTTCGCCTAGTCCAGTGGCACCAGGCCTAGAAGCATACATTGGATCTTTGGCCAGATGGCTACAGACCCAGCTTTGCTTTGCTGGCACTAAGATGATCCAAAACACCCTGGGGAAAGGGGAGAGCCCGTCCTTTGCAACCCCTTGGCACCATGTGCCACCACAGATCACGGTCAGTCAGTCAGATTAGTTCATACTGTGTCATGGCTTTGCGGCAGTGGCTGACCACAAACCTAACCGTGTGTGATTGTGTGCGAACGCTTGGGAAAAGAGGGTGTAGCCTGTTGTCGGAAAGAGTGTTGTGTGTGTTGTGCATTGTGAAATTGGGGTGGGAACAACAGGGCACTTCAATAGGGAGAGGAAGGCTTCTGAAAACAGAGTACTAGCTGCGACCATTGGATCTGACGTCTGAACGGCAAGCTATTAGGGCCAGGCCATTATTAATGCCGCCGGAAAAGGTTGCATGGAGAGATGCTCACCTGTATGTTTAGACACGCATTTGGAAATAATGGCTGCAATTTATCTAGAAACACAGTGCATTTTTCACCATAGTGGGTCAGACTGTGACCGGGTGGCCCTTTGTGACCTCTCAGTCCGCTGTCCAGCTACTGACCATGGAAGGGCATATTCTGCTGCTCTCCCTTCTGGCCAGACTTGGGCTGGACAGCCCTTCAAACGGAGGGCTGCTGCAAAAATGGGGCACTTTCCTCTGTCCTCCCACATAATTTCCCTGACCCTCAAACCACACACCCTTAACTTAAGGTTTGGGGGGGTTTTGTGAGGGAGAGCCTATCCTGCTATTTAAGAACCAGGACTTTGGTAGCGTCCCACTCTTCACGATCAACAGGGAAAGCTTTGTTTTGGGTGCCTTGTCCTCTGGACGGTTGAATGACGACAGCCTTCTGAGCGGTTACACTGACTCTCCCAAACACTCCACCACATGAAATCTACCAATTGATATCTACATGGTTTTTTGGCTGCTACTGTTATTTTAATAATATTCTTAGGTGTTACTGGGTTGTTTTTTTTTTTTTATATCTCTGACCATTGTGATTTCTAAATTGTTCATCACCAACTTGGGGGTACTGTTAACAGCACAACAGTGGCACGGAAAAGTGTAAACATAAACAAATGAATTGTTAGAGGATCATCGGTTCTTGTGGATCAGACAAAAGGGTCTGAATTCCTGCATTTTAATTTCCGTTCTGTCTGAATGTGGCCAATGAGCAACTCCTTCAATTTGCGCCACTGCCACTCGGAGAAACAGGTTAGACTGCAATCCTCTGCCTCTTAACACGGAGTAAGCCCCCTTGTGCTATTTATTTATTCATTTAAACTGATCAGCTGTTTTTCTAGAGAAAAAACGAGCACCTAATACATTTAAATAGTCAAAGCTAAAGCACTTTTTTTAAAGCTTAGAATCAGTCAAATATTGGAGATGCACATTTGTGTATTTCTCCCCCCCTCAAAAAAAATGCTCCTAAGTAGAAATAACATTTAAAAGTTGGTCAAAGTTGCTGTTGTTTTGTTTTAGGAATTTTTATCCTGAATTTAATGAAACAAAAATCGAGCACTGCCAATTTTTAATTATTTTTTTTAAAAATAATATCTTACTTTAGTTTCTCTGGACAAGATCAACAACAATATTTTTTTTCCAACTTCCAGCCATATTTCTATTAATTTCTTAAATTAAAAAAAAGTTTCCAAATATTCTTTTCTTTTTTTGCTACCCTTTCCCTGAATACTTTCCATTAAAAAGCACTGGTTTGGGTTAAATGTATGTCTTAATGGAAAAACTGTTATTATGCTACGTTATATCTAGTCCATTGGACACCCCATCATGTATATCATGAGCGTACATGACAGGATTTTGGAGACTCATCCTGCTTGTTAATGTGCTGTCCTGAGGTGCTGCCTTCCGCAGCCATGGGCTGAGATCACACAGAGCGTCAGAGGAAGCGGGTTGGATTTCTTGACCCTGCTCTGCCCTGCAGATCTCCTGCTGCGATGTTCAGGAGGTATCATTTCACTTGCGTCTGGGATTGGGGCCTTTCTGGGGGCAGAGCCATAGCCATAGCCATAAGTCAGCTTATTTATAGGTCTCCTTTTCCACAAATACACTGGTGTCAACGCGATGACAGTTTGAAAACAGTACAACGGTACAATAACCAGCGCATGTTAACATAGACTATGCCTATGTTCTGTCTTCTCATTTGGAAAGCAAAACACAACAAACCCCCCCCCCCCATTGTTTTTACTCGGAGCTAAATGCTGGTGTCTTGTAGGGTTCCCCACCTCCTCTTTTCGCAACGCCGAGCATCCCACATTGACTGAACGGGACATATTTTTAAAATGAATCTCAACGCCCACCAAGACACACAAGGTTAAATGTGAGCAAGTTGCTCCTGGGGCACTTACAAAGGGGGGGAAAGACACACACATATGCACCATAATGAAGGCAGCTAAGCCCCAAGCAGGAAAGTTGCAGTTCTGAGACAAGAGCTATGACCAAGGGTATTGCAACCCCTCAGCATTGCAGTCAATAGCAGCAAACTACACCTACCCCTATTGACCTGATTTAAGCTACATGCAGAAAGCTTAAAGGCAGGACTGTGAAGTGTAGTGAGGAAGCACAGCAGTGAGACCGTGCAAAATGGGGGCCGAATACAGTGCCATGTGCCAGGTAGCTGGCCTTCGCAATTTGCCCCATGTAGCAGTGGCTCAAGGAGGAGGAAGATGGGCAGAGAGGCTCATGGCAGGCCTCTGCCGAGACCTTGCTTCTCTCTGTGGTTTTCCTCTTGTTCCGAGTCTCCTGCCCCCCCTCCCCTCTCTCTCACACACAGTGCGCTCTCTAGAAGTGGCAGTTGCACCCGCACAGAGAAAGCTGCCGCCTTTTCTCCTCTTTCTTTCTCTCTCCTCTGTTCTGCTGCCGACCACTTTTTGGCTCCCGATGAATATCTCCCTCTCCACTCCCACCCTTGTATTTTGGCTCCAGCGTTGGCTGTGTTCGCTCAGAGCCAATCTCCTGACCTCCAGGGGCAACCACTTTGCAGCAAACTTTGTCATTCTCCCTTTTTTTTTTTTTTGGGGTGGTGGGCGGGGGAGGGAGGTGAAATTAAGCGCCTATTCTTTGTGGAAATGAGGAGATATTGGGGAGGGTGCTGGCAAAAGTGTGGGTTTGGAGAGGGGCTGCTTTGAGTTTCCAATCTGCAGTCAAAACTGTTCTAGCTGGCTCAACAAGAGAGGGTGGCGGGGAAGGTGGGGAGGAGTGAGGGAGCCGTAAATGTACGTGTGTGTGTGTGTGTGTGTGTGTGTGTGTGTGTGTGTGTGCAAGATGAGATGGGCATCATCTCAGTAGGTGTAGGAGGCTACGGTGGGGGGCTTCAGCATCTGGGAGTGGCAGAACATCCTTCTTTCGTTTGCAGTCAGGGTTCTGGCTTCTTGCCGGACGGCTACAGCTGTGGATTCGGCGATGTGGCTCTGGCTAATGCTGCAGTGTGAGGCAGCAATGCGGTCTGCAGGAGCCAATCAGGAAGCAGGGTTTAGCCGGGAACCTCGCCCGTATGGAGATGGTTGTGGATGGAGGCCTCCTTGTTCTAGCCATGCATTTGCTCTGCAAGGGGTAGCAGGGAGACAGGCTGCTCCAACTCCTATACGAGAACAATGCAAGCTTCTAGTTTTGTGGGGACCAAGCTGCGTTTGCAAGTTGGATGCAGCCCATGTCCGCCCCACGTTCATCGTGGCAGGCCCATTTCTGTTGTGTTCATGCACCGCTTTGTTCATTATTACTCTGCCTGCCAGGCCCCTCTGCCCTTTCGCTAACCTCTGAATAGGCACAGGGGAGGAAGGAATTGCTTCTCCAAGCTCCTTCAGCTCCAAGTCCACCCAACCCCAAACAGATTTGGGGCACAGGACCCCCCATTTCTCCATGGCTGGCGTGTGCACACTCCTTGCCCTCCCCCTACCGCAGTACTTCAAGCTGGGCATGGTTGAGGATGGAGATGTGGAGATGGTAGCAGCTGAATAGATGGGAGAAATGCTTTGTGTTGAGAAGAAAGAGGACTGTGTAGGACACCAAAGAGGGCCTGGGGTTGTTTTCTTAAGCCAAATGTATTAGGAGCCATTTAGTAGGGTATTTCTGTTTGGCCTTGACACTCTTGCTATACATTTCTGGCAGCAGGAAAAAAGCAGAAGATGGAGCGGAACGGTGCTGGGTTTTGATATAAAATGTCACTCATGAAAGCTGAGACCTCTATATCCTCTTCCTTCTCTTCCTTCTCTCTCTCTTTCGTTCTTCTTTCCTCCATTGCCCTATGGACAGCTTTTCATTATCTTTCCCCTTTCATACTGGATTGCAATGACGCATTGGTACCCTCCCTCCTATTTTTAAGCAGTGTGCTTATTCTAAATAATTTTTAAAATGATAAATAATAAAACCCTCAGATTCTTCAAGGAAAATGTGGCATTTAACAAGTCTCCCTGCATTAAGATATTGCCCTCTCACTGAGGACAGTCTGCTACATGTTTAGCTTTGGTTTCAGTTTGGTTCACAGCAAAAATATTTGCAACTGGCTTGGTCTTTTACGGACAGCATTGATGTTGACTGAGCTGAAAATTTTCATGCTGGAAGGGTTTTTTTTTTTTTTTGCAAAGAAATTCACTTACACCAAAACCAGTGCTTCCACAGGAAATAATTTATTCCGAGGAACACATTTCAATTTTCTGGCAAGTTGTGTCCAAATAAAACCTTCTGTTTTGAATCCACATTTCACAGCAAATGACCTTGTGTTTTGGTTTGGTTTTGATTATCAAATGCCATTTGGTTTAAAACAAACAGCAATTCTCTTGAAATGCTGATTTGAACTGAGGATGATTTCAACAGAAAGACAGAAAAAAGAAAAAAAGACATTTTCTTTTTTGACGTTTCTGAGGTTGAAACTTTTAAGGTCTCGTCTTTATACAGCTGGCTGCTGGCTTTGCTCATCAGCCGAGCTGTTCGCCGTTCCTGCACTCAGCCTGGCTGGCTGGCTGTTGACCATGGCGGCTAAAGTACGGGTTGTCCCGTTGTTCTTACTGTTTTGTTTCCCAGATGTCCAGGAAATTTTCTTTCGAGTATGCTGGATTCCATGTTTGAAAACTGTGTGCAATAGAAACCTCTGCTTTCCTCCACCCAGCATCTGTCTTTTGGTCTCTGCTTTGCGTTTCCTCTGAGATTTGCCAAGTACGCTGTAAAGGTGAGCTCCATTTTAGGGGGGGAGAAACCTAGGCAGAAAGAAAATGGAGTGCCTTGGCCCATCTCCCACCGTGAGCAACTGCCAGAGCTGGAAACGCAGCCTGACGAACTGAATGCAGGAGCCTCTTACTCGAAAGACGTGGGCCTTGGCTATTGCCCTTTCACCAGCCCTTTCCCTGGCTGCCTTTGCAGACTGCCTTGACCTGAATGACGGCTGTGGGGCACTTGGAGTCATGGGTGGAAAAGGCAACCAGCCAGAGCAGTAGTGCTATCTCTGCTGGAGCACTCTTGCAGCTGACCACGTCAGAGCCGACCATTCCTTAACAAGCTGCGGGCAGCTTTCCTTTAATCTAATTACTTGTCTGTTACTTCACCCCTTGCCTGCTCCTGAGCTGCCTTTCCTACCCTTTCTCATGCCATTTTATCCATTCATAAAGTCGCAGCCACTGGAAACCTCCTTATAGAGTGGAACACTTACATACTCGAAAATACAGTCTTGCACAAATACTTTCAATTTTGCCAGTGCTCCGTCACTAATGCTGAACTGTCCTTCCTTGCTATGTCTCTTGGTGCGTTTAATGATGCCACTAAATTTAGTAACCCTTGAGCGTACTTACTTGAGAGTAAGTCCCATTGAACTCTAAACAGACATGTATATGATTGCACTGTTCTGGGGTGTGCGTGGAAGAGGAACGATGAGCCCGTGAGCCTATGCCCATGTGGTGGGAGCAGACACGGCCGAACCATGTTGACTCGTAGCCACATGGCAAGCTAACCATGCATAGCCCTTGCGACATGCAGGATCCGACTCTTGGCCTAGTGCTGCCAGCCAGGTGCCCTGAAAGCTGGATTTTGTGTATGGCATTGGTGCACATGAGTCATAACTAGCAGCTCTCCTTGGGCTGGGAATCAATAGAGGCAGCCTTTGTCTGCAGCTACCACATGCTGAATGGCTGTGAGAAATTTCAGAATTCAGCATGAGCATCCTGTCTGGCTCTTAACTATTCAGTCGCTGCTGCCACTGAATCTTATATGAGAGTGAATCAAAAGAGTGCTGGATTTAGACATCTATGCTGGAAATTCTGCTGAGGCATGAATTCACTTGATGACCATGGACAAGTAAATTAATCTCTCACCCGCATTTCCCCGCCCGTAAACTGAGAATAGTGACTGTGGCATGGATAAATAAAACAAGGAGGTGTTAATGGTTCTGAGCCTTTTGGCTCCAAACCAAAATTAATAATAACAAATAGGCCCCACACTTTTTGTTTCCTTTCCTTTTCAAGCTGGAGGTTGAATCTGCCATCCTCCTTTTAACGAAGGTTGTTCCCAGACGGGGAGTTTATTGTGGCATCAGTACTGCTCATGGTCATAATTCCTCCGCAGTGTCTACACAACGTTGTCATCGTCAAAATGCCAGCCTATACTTTGTTTTACCATGGAAAATCCAATATGTAAAAATAACCAATTATAAATTTACAGACATCACTGATGTGGAAGCTCAATAACACATTACTCCTATTATTAACTACTGCTGTTTTGGTGGATGGTGGTATTCTGTGTGGTGACATTCTGATGTCAGGTCTCTATTACCATAACCATACGTCCAATTGCTTCTCACTTGAGTACAACATAAATGTTATGTTGCTGGTGGCCCAGTACTAAACAATATGCACCCATTTCCACTAATTGCCATAAAGTAAAGGTTCATCTGGTTTGGTAGAGCTATTCTCTCAATATTGCCACACCGAGCACACTGAGGTTCTGCATGAGTCCTCTTTTATCTTAATTTCAGTATTTAGTTGCTGCTGCATTTTTCAGGAGGAAGGGGAAATGTGTGATAGTGCTGCTGACAGTTTCAAGGGCCTATGGGACATTCCTAATACCGTATTTTTTGCTCTATAAGACGTACCAGACTACAAGATGCACCTAGTTTTTGGAGGATGAAAACAAGGGGGGAAAATTCTGAATCTCAGAAGCCAGAACAGCAAGAGGGATCGCTGCGCAGTGAAAGCAGCAATCCCTCTTGCTGTTCTGGCTTCTGGGATAGCTGCGCAGCCTGCATTCACTCCATAAGACGCACACAAATTCCCCCTTACTTTTTAGGAGGGAAAAAGTGAGTCTTATAGAGCAAAAAATACGGTATTTTTGGATATTGTTACGCATTCTGCCCCCACCAAATCAAAAATAATTGCATACGACCTCCCAATTTTATTTATTTTTTTAATGGAAAAGGACACCCCCTGCAAAATCACTAGCCTCCATTTTGCCTATTGTTAAACGTGATAACTAAGGGCTGGTGGCATTTGCTTTTCTGCTCTGACTTCCAGTGATGTGGGCAGGTACAGAACAGGGGGGGAAAGGAGGGAAGGAGAGCAGTGATTGAGGGGCAAAAAACACAGATACATCCAGTCTGAGGGGCAAAAAACACAGATACATCCAGTCAAGCTGCAAGGTAGGCTGCAAGCAGTGGAATTGTGAATATCCACTCCTGGAAAAATATATATGGATGGAAGCTAATGTACTCAATGCTCATTCAGAAAGATAAGATCTGAACTACACCCATTTGTAATACAAAGCCCCTGTATGGAAGCACCTTAATTTATAGCCCTCTTCTAGAGCCAGAAAGAGACTGCAGTCATTCCACATTTTGCCATATTTGGAATTGACACCCCACCATCACCCACAATTCTTTCAAGGGCCTTTTGCATCTTTTATTGGCTAGGCATAGGACAAAGTATATTCCTGCTAACATAAATTTGAGGTTGGTGTCGATAATCTCCTCTGCCTAGACAGTCCCGGTGCCTGTGGGCTTTAGTTTTCACCTCACAACACATTCCTTGTGGGCATTTGAATTCTTAGAGTGGTTCTTAAGGCCTTACAATATCCCTGCCTTTTGGGATATGGAGGACTGGGAACCAACCCACGTGCTGTCAAGCGACAGCTCGGACTACACCTAATGGGATTAGTGCCCCAAATCCATGTCCAGTTTACCAGCACAATGAAGAGTTAAGAACTCATTAGAGATTTTCAGATCCCCCAAGCCACAGTCACAGGGACAGCGTGAAAAAGAATGACATAACTCAAGGCAGGAGGGAAAGAGGAGCAGCTGCAGAAAGCGCTTCTAAGGCCTTAAAAGTGACGCTGCATTTCAGGAGACGGTGCCTGGGGTGTGTGGGATTGCTGTTACACAATTTTATTCCATGAACACACCTAATTCCTTCTTCCCGCCTTTGTCTTCTGACATGGCCCTCGAGGTCCTAAACAGAACTCAGTGGTTTTCACTATCAACAGCTGCCACGCAGGAGGTTAAATTTTGCAATTTTTTGATGCTTGGTTTCCTCTGGGAACCTTTATCCTGTTTGGTTTTGTTTTTTTACTCACTTTTGTGATGTACCTGAGGATAATGAGTGCATATTTTCATGTGATTCTCATGTGCCAGAGTAACGTTATGGCAGGACTTTGCTGAGACATACATGGCCGGCCGGCTGCCGCGGGTGGGGTGGGGGAGGGATAACATGAATGAGTTTTATTTAGTATGTCTTTTGCACTTTTAATTGTACACCATCATATTTACTTCGTTTCAAACTCTTCTGTTTCCCCCTCTACTTTCCCTTTAAGGGATTTAGAATGACAGAATCATAGAATTGTACAGTTGGAAGGTACACTGACGCTCATCTATGCCCTTTTAATGCAGGAATCACAACTGATAGGGAATGGTTGGGAAGGCAGAGGTAGAATGAAATTGACTCGAGTTTATAGCTGAGGAACCTTAGCATAATAATCCCTGGTCCAAGTCCAGTTCTGTAAACAGAACTGCATCAGCAGTGATTTTTGTAGGTTGGAAGTCTAGTCTAACAAAATGAATGTCCCAACTTTTTTTAAACATTGGAATAGCTCATGGAAATACTGTAACTTTTCATAAGAGAGGCAGCCTCTCAGGGGTGGTATGGGATGACCCAGTCACCTAGGGATAGCAAAACAGTTCCCTCCAAATTGCAGCGACTGGTGATTTTCGAGATGTTTGTACTTCAGGTAATAATGCTCTGATTTGCCCATCTGGGTGCATGCTGTTTCTATATTCTTGTTTTTAGTGATGCATTTTATTGACGATTTTATGTTGTTCCCATTTATATTTTTAAAGGTTTGTTTGCATATTGCAAATAAATAAATACTGGGTTTTAAAATATATTGGCTTTGTTTTTAATATTGCTTGTATGTCACTATGTACATTTTGAGAAACAGAAAACAGTGGGAATGCATTTAGAAATAAGAGGGATTACTTAGTAGCCTTTACCAAACCATTAGCCTTAGTTTCCTACATCTGTAAAATGGGCACAACAGAGACCTATAGTTTACGCAAAATTTTCTGTTGTAAGGAGTTGGTGCCAGTTGGAAAAGAAGCCTCAGAGAGTCTGCTGGATAACACAGCTGAGATCTGTCAAGGCTCTCATCTCTTGCTTATAGCTGTATCAGAAACCTCACTCTTGGAATAGAGACTATAAATGCTGAGATACATACTGAATCCACAGACGAGCATCTCAAGTTATTCATAAACAAAAGGACAACACCACTGTAGGCCAGCAACCACCATGACTCTCAGGGCTTATCTGTGCCTCTGTTTGCCCAGCCTCTTTCCTCTGGGAAAACCCACAGTTTAGCGCTGAATTGGAACAAATGGCAATTGGGTTTTCCACGGATTGATGTTTGTTCCAATGCAGCACTAAAGAGCAGGTTTGCTGGGGGAATGTGGCAGGGCAAAGGCAAAACCGCTTGGACCCATGGCTAGAAACCATGGGACAAGTGGAAAACTGCTTGGACCCATGCTTTCTAGGCACGGGAGAAGCAGAAATATGGACGAGCAGAAGTAAGCCCTTAGTTACCGCTATTTCCACCTCTGTTTTCTCCTTTCTCCGCCACCACAAGTCTGGTGGTAGTGTGGAGCAGGGATAAGTGGGGACGAAACACCGGCATGGTGCTGATGTCACCTCCTGGGGCTGTTGGCCAATCCTCTGCACACCAAATAATTTACCGTAGCTTTTCTCAGCGAGAAACCCAACAAATCAGCTTAGCCAGAGGAAGAGGTAGGTTACATGAGCCAAGGGGGTTAAACTGCCACAATTTTTTGTGAAATATTCCAACGTTGTTTTTTCATGATTAACCAAAATGTCACAATATAGTGAGCAAGGGTTTTTTTGAGTCTACCAGAAAAGCTGCCCAGATACTGAAGTCATAATGTCTGCATTGGTCAAAGGTTCATTTTGTTATTCAGAAGCGATTTGGCTGTGGAGGCCTCCTGTAGTTTTCCAATACATGGGTCTCTCTGCCCCTCTATTTCTTCATTTATTCTTTCAATCCCTCTTTTAAATACTTTCTCCTCTTCCCCTTATCGTTACTCCTCATGGGCGTAGCCAAGGGGGGACAGGGAGTGGTAGCTGCCCCCCATAAATAAATAAAAACCAATAAAAACACATAGTTAACTGAGGTTCTGGCCCCCCTAACGAAAGGCCCACCCCTCCTCACAAAAATCCCGGCTACGCCCATGTTATCCCTCCTATGTTCCCCCCCTTTTTCTTTACATTAAAAAGAAATTCACATCTTGCAAAAGGAATATTTGTCCGATTTTTAAAGGAGCAAATAAATACAGTACAAGACGATGTGTAACAAAGAAATATATTAAATTCAATGAACCCTAAACCTTTTTGGTGAGGAATTTGAAGTTTGATCTGTTTCAACATTCCACTTTTATTTGTTCAAAAACAATTAAGGCAACACAATTTTTAAAAATAGCTCTTACACAACATTTTCAAGAAAATTATTAATAGGCGTGTCCAGATAATGTGCAGGTATGATCTTATAAGGATCTCATAAATGGATCCAGTGTTCCAACCCAATTAAAACCCGAAGCAATATACTATTGCAAGAGTAATTAATTGGCCAACACTGCAGTGATGCGCAATTGACAAATGAATTAAAAATACATCAATATTGATTAATTATGTGATAAGTCTCTACCCCTCCTATGTTCAGTGGCAACGGTACATGAGGCTTTCAGTCTTCCAGCAGTTCTCACAGTGAGGGAATTATAGACACAGGCCATGTGCCCTGGCTGACTGCAATGGGCTGGAAAAACTGGTGCCAACTTCACCAAACAAGCTCCAAAATATCCAGGGAGATAGGGAGTGTACCCCCAAGCCACCTATACATTAATAATAATAAATAAAAATTATTATTATTATTATTATTATTATTATTATTATTATTATTATTATTATTATTATTATTATTATTATTATCATCCCCCCACACCACCACCCATGGAACTCACCCTACCCTCTTCCCCTCCCAATCTAACCAGTTTCCTGAGATGAAAGCTGCACTTAATCCTCCCACCTACTGGTGGCGCTGTGGATTTTTTGGGGGGGAGAAAGCAGGATGAGAGAGACTGGTTGAAAATGGTAGAGAGGAAGTTGGGAGAGTTGTGGGAGGAAGTCAATGACTGGCTTTCAGAGAAGCCATGGCAGGTGAGGTGAGGGTGGAGGGGCCTTCTGTGTGAGGGCATGAGTTACTGAGTGGGCAGCTGAAGGCCCAAGTATTTGCGTTGTGGAAGCAGCCCTGGCACAAGCAAAGGTAAAAGGAATCTGTGCTCGCATGGCTGTTTATTTACCTCAGTTGCTCCTCTTGAAAAACAACAGCAACTCCCCCCCTCAAAATTACAGCTACTGCCAGTGCTTTTTTCCCCTCCTTCTTCCTAAAAAAATGTTTAGGACTACTCTCATATTGAAATACTGCCCCTCAAATCAAAAATTAAGATTAGAATGGCAGTGCTTTGAGGAGTATATGGAAAAACACTTCTCTCAAAAGAATATGTTGCTACGCTTGGATTAAGTATGTAATGTATAAGCAAGAACAAAAGTTAGAAATGGTTATAAGATGTATTATCCAAAGAATGCAATGGCAATAAATTCAAACTAAAGGAAGTCGAGTCGTGGTGGAGGGAAGTCACGGGGTTCATGTTTGTAGCGTAGGGTGTATATGTCTTTTCTTTTGGTTGATTTTGTATCAGTTTGTTTATTTTATTTTTCTGTACCATATATTAATTTTTTAAATAAATAAATAAATAAATACAGTGGTAAAGGTAAAGGTACCCCTGCCCGTACGGGCCAGTCTTGACAGACTCTGGGGTTGTGCGCCCATCTCACTTAAGAGGCCAGGGGGCAGCGCTGTCCGGAGACACTTCCGGGTCACGTGGCCAGCGTGACATCGCTGCTCTGGCGAGCCAGAGCCGCACACGGAAACACCGTTTACCTTCCCGCTGGTAAGCGGTCCCTATTTATCTACTTGCACCCAGAGGTGCTTTCGAACTGCTAGGTTGGCAGGCGCTGGGACCGAGCAGCGGGAGCGCACCCCGCCGCAGGGATTCGAACTGCCGACCTTTCGATCGGCAAGCCCTAGGTGCTGAGGCTTTAACCCACAGCGCCACCTGCGTCCCAATACAGTGGTACCTCGGGTTATAAACGCTTCGGGTTACAAACACTTCAGGTTACAAACTCCACTAACCCGGAAGTAGTACCTTGGGTTGAGAACTTTGCCCCAGGATGAGAATGGAAATCGCGCGGCGGTCGCAGCAGGAGGCCCCATTAAGAATGGTTTCGGGTTCAGAATGGACCTCCAGAACAAATTAAGTTCGTAACCCAAGGTACTACTGTACTGCCCCTCAATGAGGCCAAACTTAGATTCACAAAATGTTTTGGGGTATCCGTACCCCTGTGACCCTCCCAGAAAAACGCACTGGCTACTGCTAAACATTTAGTCAGTTCCGGCGCTGTAGGCAGAAACGAGAACATTGCTGCTTTGTGTGGCTCCATCCCAAGCTCCAAGAAGATTTCAAACTTGTGTGTGTGTGTGTGTTTGCGTGTTTGCGCTTTAACCAAATTTTACCTAGGAATGCAGAACCAGCCATTTTGCCTCTGGAGTGCCATTCCAGAGCCGAGTGTTTCCAGAGTGCGTCTGGAAACTGGACAAGGATGGCAGCGGTGACCTGGTGTTCAGATCACTCTGAGGCATCCTTATCTTCTTCCCACTTGCATTTTAGCTGTCGCTCCCCACATTTGGGCCCACCACAATAACCACAAAAATTCTTATTAGGCCCGATGCCATCCACAGACACCCTTTCAGCCCTCTTAGTCTACAGTAACTGTTGATTTATTACTCATTAATGACAATTCAGAGTGGTGGTGTTGTGGCCCAAGTGGTGGTAGCAGGGACATTGGAATCGCCCATTCATCTTCCTTTCCCAGGTTATTTATGTGCTGAGAATCTGTTGGCTGGATTGGTTCATGGGGAGGTTCAGATAGCAGTACCTACTTAGAATTTGACAGATGCTCTGGTCTATTTATATCTTAAATTAACAAAAACTCTCCAAATTATCTATCAAAACTCAGCCCACAAAAGCACAGAAATGCAAGCAAATCCAGCAAATGTTATTGGCAGTTCTGAAAATGTTTTTTTTAAAATACAAAATAATAATAAAAAAAACTAGGGGCTGATTCCATTTTTTAGGAGCCAGCATCAAATTTATAGATGCCAGCTCTGTGTTAGCTAAATAAATATTTTAGATTGCTGCATGCCAGCATCACTTTTTTTTTAACATGCCCTGTGAACCAAATGTTGCCCCCTTGGGCCTGGTTATTGGTGCATAAAATGTATGGTTTTTGTATATTTTTGTGGCTGAGTGCACAGCCATAATTTTACATGGTGTTGTTGCCTTGACAGCCTGCATGGTGTCAGAATAATTCTGACTTCCCATTTAAGTGCATATTTTCTTGATTTCAGCGTTCTGTCAGGTAATGTTGAAAATAAGTGGGGCAGTTTCCAAATGATAGTACTTGTGATGAAGTTGGCAGTGCCAGATTAAGGCTGTGTCCACACATGTAAGAATACCTGCACATGCAATGTGCTTCAAAGTTGGATAATACGTTGTTTCATATTGAATTTTTCTCTCTTATTGGATTAGCCATGGATTGGGAAATCAACTTTTAGTGGGGGGAAAGTGCAGATTGCCTGTTCGATTAGGAGGACATTGTGTGGATACGGTGAAAAAGAAAAGAGAGCCACAAACAGCCTCAAATCCACATTAAACTCAATGGTGGATCAACCTGAAGTAAAGTGAAGCTTGCACAATAAGCATTATAAATCACAGGTGCCTTTGATTCCCAAAGGTGGTATTTCCTCACTTATCTTGCTTTGCCTTGAGTTCAGGGGTGAAGGGAAAACTGTACAGAAACATTAATATATAACAATCATTTTGTTTTTTAAAAATTAAGCTTCCCTTTTGTGTGTGATTTTTTAAAATAAAAATATATCTCTTGTGGTAGGAGTTGGTCGTCATCTAATAAAAATTGACATTTAATATAGTCTGTGAAATAAATAATTACATACACTCTCACACACATTCTTACAGAATTGGACCTAAGCCATGGCTAAAAAACCATGAGGCTTGGTTGGGCTAAACTAAACCATGACTTTGCTTCTGGTAGCATGGCAGGAGCGGAAGAGGAGCAAAGCACCTAATATTTTAGCCTCATGCACTAGCACATCACACATTTACCTTTAAACTATAATTAAGCACAGTTAGAATTAAAGAACAGGGTCTCTTTAAGCACATTCTGAACCTAGAAATTAGTTGCCCGTACTAGAACTGAACTGAGCTCACAGTCCTTTCACACAAACATCCACCCCTGGTTAGCTTTCTTTGATTTCAGCAGTCTATTTCAGGTGGAAAAGGTCATTTTGTTGTTGCTATTATTAAACGACTGGGAGTCAGAAATCCTTGCCAAGCTATTGCAGATCACCCAGAGACCCACCATTAGACCCCCATCTACCTCCTACCCACCCCTGCCCTAATAGTCTCCTGGGCAGTTTAGCCTTGGCTCTCTTCTCCCCATAGCGGAGGCAGAAAATTGTTAATGTCAAAATGTTTTGTTTTTGTTTTGCATGCCTGTATGTGTGCATTCTGTGAGCAATGTGGTGGTAAGGAAGAGGACCAGGGAAAGTGACTATGGAAAAAAACATATTCTTGTGAGCTACAAGAGTAGGGCTGGCCAGCTGTAGTCGGTTGTGTGGCTTTTTCAGGTCTTTTCCTTACTGATTTTACTGTGTATACCTTCTGATTCTGTGTTGTCGGTTCTGAGAGGCAGCTGGGGATTGGCATGGATGGCATTACCACACTGAGAATTGAAGACAGGCAAATGTCCCCGTTTCAGATGGCTGCGCAGCAAGATTATATGTGGATGAAAATCCTACAAATTGAAGCCAGTTGTATTCTCCGGCACTTTCTTTTCTGATTAGCATTTATTTTCCTTGTTTGCTTTTTGTCTGACTGCATGTTCCTAGTATTGTACAATTGTGCGGTAAAGGAGCAAAATCCACTTAAATGAAGGTGAAGGGCAGCCCGGGAATCCTGGCATAGCCAGCAAGTGCCGCATAAGATAGAAAACTTGTCCTTTGATATAAGATGTGCTAGATAGGAAATTTTTGGGAGCAGGTGGCGGCAGTGGAGGGACGATGAGTGGCGTGCGAAAGGGCTCCGGAGAGGGGCTGCTTAAAATGGCAGCCGCTCGAGTGCTGCTGCTGCTGGCACCAACAAAGCCCATCTCCCTTCCTCCTCTAGGCAGGGCGAGGAGAAGCCAGGAGGAGGCACCGCCGTTGCCGTGTGAGGGAGAGGGAAAGAGCGTGAGCACTGGTGATCCATGAGGCAATTCCTGGACTGACTGTGGGCTGGATCCAGAAGGCAATTGGGCCTGATCCGGCTCGCGGGACTTAGTTTGCTTACCCATGGTTTAGAAGCACTTCAAATCTCACTCCCTTATGTTCAGGCACTGTATGGAAAAACTTCCTGCATTTTTATTATTAGGTTGATTTTTAGTGTACAGTATTGGAGTGGTTTGGGTTATCATACTGTTCTCACACTGGAGGCTTTTGAGTTGGAGATCATATGGCTATTTTCTGTTTACTGCAGCTGCTAAACATCTCTGCTGCTCCACAGACTCTGAATAGTTGAAAATGAAAATGTTGCATTTCCCCCTTTAGTAGGGTTGAGACTTTCCAGTTAAGGTAATTGGACATACAAGTTTCTGTCTTGATGATTCATTTCCATTTTCTGAAGTTGATTCCAACTTACAGGTAGCCATTGAGGGACGTAGGCCCCATGAATTGATCAAATCTGTTTTTTAATAAAATAAAATTCAGTTATAATAATTCTATTCACAACTTCTTGTTTCACTGAGTTCTGCATGATAATTGTGTGTGTGTGTGGGGGGGAATAGAATGCCCTTTACTTCTAGGTATTTTAAAAGAGTGATGAGTCCTACTTTATTGCTCATATTATTACTGTTCATTATCTTTTTTATTCATGTCTTACGTATTGCCTCTCTTAGTTCTATTCATACTTATGACGAGGTATAGACAGAATTATTTTTTTAAAAAAATATTTATTAAAAGTTTATTTAAACAGTAAGAAAAACATGCAAAATAACATATAATTTTTCAATATCCACATTTCATTCACCTCATTGGACTTCCTCACAACACTCGTTGCTGCATTCCAAAATCTTAAACTTTACCCAGCAATTTATTACCTTGTTTCAATTCTTATAATATACTTTTCCAATATTATATCCCTAATTTTAGATAATTTAGATCCCAACTTTAATAACTTAACTTTAACATAATATTTATCCAAAATTTATCTTTTCTTTTGATTACATTTATCTTCATATTCCTTTTGACTAACTTATTGGTGCCGTATTGTTGCTAATCTTACATCTTTCTTAACATTCATACAATTTTAGACAGAATTATTTACCGTATTCTTTGCTCTATAAGACTCACTTTTTCCCTCTTAAAAAGTAAGGGGAAATGTGTGTGCGTCTTATGGAGTGAATGCAGGCTGCGCAGCTATCCCAGAAGCCAGAACAGCAAGAGGGATTGCTGCTTTCACTGCATAGCAATCCCTCTTGCTGTTCTGGCCTCCGAGATTCAGGTGTGTCTTATAGAGCGAAAAATACGGTAGTTAGTGGCAGAATTAGTATGCACATGTACATGTGGGCATGTGAGGTGGAAAAGGATAAAACATCCAAAAAAACTGACCTAGACTACACTACATTCATTTGTGCACCATTCTTGTGTGTTACTTTTCAACAAAGCAAAGTTTGAGTGCCTTAAAATGTTAGTTAGGCTGGTCTGGTATCTATCCAGGCCTGGCCAGTGGAAATTTATTTTTGTGGCTGAAATATACACACACAATCTCCAATTCTTCTCTGAACATGAGTTCTCTGAACATGAATGTTAACAAAAATGCTTACGTAGAGATCTAATCAGGGAAAGTCAATGGTAAAGGGAAAGGTGGTAGCACGTGTGCTGAAAGTTTGTTTCATGGCAGCTCAGATGCCTTTAGCACCCTGGCCTATGTGATGTTAGACAGGCTTTTTGTTGGATGCTAAAACTTTCCTATCTCTACAAGCTTTCCCAGAAGTATAATCTGGATTCCTTTTTTGGAAAACTGTTGTGGTTTTTTAAAAATTTTGTGTGTCTTTTATTGTGGTTGTACACCATTGTGATACTTGGTTATGTTTAGTAGTCTATTAATATTTTTAATAAAGAAGAGTGACTGGACCACAGGTTTAGGCTGTGATCCCATCTTCATATTAAACCATATTAACCATACCAGTTTGCTGCTCCTGCACTAGCTTCCATACGCAGGGCAGGATTCCTCATTGAAACCCTCACCTACCCTCCTCTCATTTTTTGTAGCTATTGGATAACCCTTGTAAAAACTGTTCCATTGAAAATAAAGCAATAGCTCCATCTCTGTTCATTTAAAAACATAAACGAGCAATGCTCTTCACTGAGTTTTAATGTTGTTCTGTTAATGCTGATGGACTCTGAGTGAAGCTGATTGTTTGGGGATGTGCTTGCTATTGCAATCCTATTGTCTCTCTAAAAGGCTGCTAAAGGGACATTAGCCAGGTGATGTTATGATGTTACAGTTATGCGAAAAGAGGCGAATATAAGGTGTCTCTCTCTCTCTCCCAGCCTTTTTCATGTAATCTGCTGCTGATATTCATGCAAGGAGGGGCACAATCTCCACAACATCCTGCTTCCTGTCACTTTCTTGGTCAATTACCTCTTTAAGTTGTGCTGCAGCATTCTCCCTTCCTGGCCACTGTCCTGGTCCACTTTCCACATTACCTCTTACCCTGCTGCTTACACATTTTTGTATGTGTGAATTAGCACCATTTTACTTGTTATGCCCATCCATCTTTGTCACCTTGCTGTTTTTGTCCACAGCCAGAAGCTAAAAGCCTCGCTATTTCATGTTCTCCCACCAGAGCTTTTTCATGGTCCCCAGAAACTGATTATGATCTTGCACAGTGTGGCCTTCTCTTGCCTTCACCCTTACTTCAACATTTTGGGACGAGCATAGGTGAATGGATGCAATTACTCATGATCAGTGTTTATTAAGGAAATAAATAGGCTCTGCCTTGAATATTGCTCTACAAATAGGAGGTTAATATGTATGGCAAATGTGTGAAGACAATTTCCAGGACAGTGGTGAACAAAATTAAATGTGATAAGAGAATTCGAGCTTAGCATGGTGTCTTAGTTTTTTTACTATGTATTTATACTAATGTAATGTTTATTAAAGTTTCTAGGTGCTTTAATATCTATATTGATATCAGTATCAATATCAGTATCTATAATGTGAATAGTCAGGTGAAACGCAACCAGCTAAAGCAGACTGACTTATTTTTCACTTGCTCAATTCTTAAATTGCTCTTCATCAGTTAAGATCCATTTTTTATTTCTTTTTCTGTGTGTAATTTGGGTGCCTTCCCTTTTCCTTCTTTTTTCTCTTCCTTGCCCAAATAGAAATATTTATACTTTGACATTTGGCTTCATTGTTGTTAAAAGGCAATACAATGTGCTAGGAGGCTACAAATATACTTCTTTGTGTCCTTATGATAGTGTGCGGTTCTGTTTAACCTCCTCAGATTTCCATGTCCCAGTGAAGGTGAAAGACATATATTTGCAAGTTATAAATGTTGCATCTGTATATATTTTTCAGCCACTTCTCCAGCCTGCTCTTTATGGGAGCTATCCTGAGTGCTGTAGTATGTATGTTTGTACTGTGTTATGTGGTGTGTGTGTGTATGTGTATGTGTATGTGAGGACAGGAAAGTGATTGTACGGAAAGCCTTTCGTAATTATTATTGCCCTCTCCCCACCCCCAAATCTGGCCCTGTTCATGTTAGTTACTTCCCTTTATTGTGTGCATGACCTTCTTAGCAACATATTTTTTTTCTGCTCATCCCTTTATTTCCTCCAGCTGCCCTTCTGGTAGGGGGGAAAGTATAGCTCTTCCATGATCTCTCACAATAATTTTTTTGAGGCTGGGCAGGTCAGTGACCGTGGTTCCATTCTGGTCAACTATTTCTGTAGCGTAGACTGGAAAGATTCATCTGTCCATTTTAAACTAATTTAAAACAGGGAGATAAAAATAAATGCAGTTGTTTATTATTGTTGTGGTATAATCTCAGCACTACTACGGCTATATAACATGCAAAAGTGGATATAAAATACTAATGCAAATGTTGGATCATTTTATTTCTCTCTTACACTGTTAAAGCAGCTGTGAAAGATATATCTTGGTGACCCGCTTCTGCCAAAGGTTCGGGAAAGGAATGCTTCTACTTTTTTCAAAGTAAATAAGGTGTTTTTTTTAAAAAGAGAGAGAGAGAGAGAGAGAGAGAGAGAGAGAGAGAGAGAGAGAGAGAGAAGGAATCCAGTGCATAAAATGCTATAGGTTTGTGACAGGCCCAGGTTAATAATGCTTGGGCATTGTTTGGCCATGCCCTAATCCTGATTAATCTCCTGCATTGAAAGGAAAAATCGTTCTGGTGCCAGTGTGGTGTAGTGGTTAAGAGCGGTAGTCTCGTAATCTGGAGAACCGGGTTCGAGTCTCCGCTCCTCCACATGCAGCTGCTGGGTGACCTTGGGCCAGTCACACTTCTGCGAAGTCTCTCAGCCCCACTCACCTCACAGAGTGCTTGTTGTGGGGGAGGAAGGGAAAGGAGATTGTTAGCCGCTTTGAGACTCCTTAAAGGGAGTGAAAGGCGGGATATCAAATCCAAACTCTTCTTCTTCTTCTTCTTCTTCTTTTCCAACCATGGTGGTGCAGTGATGGGACAAAGTGCACCAGGAGGCATTTCCCTTTTTATGTGAATCTTAAAAATGAAAAGGAGCTCTGTCAGGATCTGTATGTGGCAACCACATCTCTGCATCTGGAGTTCCCAGTTGTTGGTCCGTGATCAGCCAGTTCATATCTGTGAGGTGTAGGGGTGCAGGGTGGGGGAAAAAGGATTTTTGGGTCAATAAAGAGAAGAACAAAAAAACTTAAATATGATCCAACCAGCTATTTATTTTCTTCCACGCCGGTTATCTTAATACTTCTGCCTTTTACGGAATAAGCTCCTTTTAGAGGTGTTAGATAAGATAAAACTCCAGTTGGTGCGTGTTCTTCAATTGGATAGGATACCTAGTGTGTCCTGGGGGACACTTTAGCACATATATATTGTTAAGTTGTGTTTTGCACTCTTTTTATTAAAAAAAACCCCCAGATTGTTTGCTCTGAGTGCAGAAGAAAGCAGCTTGTAAAAGCCTAGAAGTAAAAATATAAATAAAATTAAATAAATAATGCAGTTTTTGGTAGGAATAAATTTTGCCACACAACACCCTTTGCTATAGAAAAGAAGCCCCCTGATGGTTTCACCGACAAATGCCTTGCCTCAAAGTTGAGAGCTATTTATAATACTTTTTTGTAATGTAGCAAAAACATGCAATTATTAATCTCTCAAACCACCTCCATTTAATGTGCATATTAAGTGGGCTTAGTAAAAGTAGGGACATTCCATTTTTCAGTGTAATACAATATTGCTTCCTATCTGAACTCTGGGGTAACTATTCTAAAAAAGAGAGCACTCCATACCATATGACAAACGCTTATGATGTATATAGTGCTTTTAAAGTGTTTAAAGCACCTCCTGTATATTATCCTTCTATAACCCATAAAATAGCCCTGCAAGGGAGGTGGCACTTAGTGTGGGGGGGAGGGTCTGAGGCCAAGAGAAAGGCCTTCTAGTATCAGACCATGGCAGAGGCAGGATTTAAACTGGGGACATTTTGAATTTTGTTTGTAGGCCAAAATATACTTATTTAAGAAGGAAGCCCCATTGTACATCCTGGGACTTCACACATGCACAGGATTGTACTGTTAGCCACTATGCAACATCAATTCTCATTCATGTACACATTTCAGTCATATTGGTCTTTCCATATTGGAAAAAGAAGAAGTGATCAGTGAATATTCTGCAAACACATGCTTCATTGCAATGGAAGTTGTTGGATTCAGTAGGGCTTTGAGTATGACAAAGGCAAATAAAGATGCAGTGATGATCATTTCATGATGTCTGGCTCAGTGCTGTTGTTAGATGCCAACCCAGGGTTGGTGTTCAGAGGTATACTGCCTCTAAGCCTGAAGATTTCTCTATGGTAGTCTATCTTAAAGTTTTTATGTGATTATATGCCTACCGCATTTTTAAACTTAAAATCCATTGTTGTATATTGTTGTTGTTTCAGAAGCTGGTCTATGACCGTAATAATAAATATCTATCTATTAACTACTATTCCTAATTGTCATTAAAACCCATTCATTTGCCTAATTTTAAAAGTAAATCTAAGTGCCCACATATCTCGCAGTGACAGTATGGCAATTCACCACTGGCTGTCAAAAAGGATGCTTCTGTCACATCCACATTCTATCCCAGAAACACACCAGTGGGCCTTTGCAAAGAGGCATATCTGTAGCATCAAGGCCTAGTAACTTGCATGCATGGCAGTAATGGTGCTTTGAGGATAAAAAAGATACTACAGGTTAATAATTGCAAAAATAAATAAATTGTGTTATGGCGTTTCCTGCTTTGCCTGTTTCTGGAAGATCTCTTCCTATGCTAGAATCTTTCTAGAGACAGAGAGGTGAGTGCCTTATTTTTCTTCCTCTCATGCACGCAAGATTCCCATAGCAACTTCTCCATCCTAGCTCCCTTTGACTTGGAGGAGGAAGTTGCAAACTGGCCCCTGACCCCATACTAACATGTTGAGTTTCCTACCTGATCCCTGTTCTTATCTGACATTGTCTCCCAGTAGGAGGAAGCAGAAGCATCCTATTCACAGAGCCTGGTAAACAGGATATTTCCTTCCCCTTTTGCCAGACATTCCTATTATTTGTGTTCACTCCTACAGGGAGAAAGAGAAAGAGATATGAAGGGGGGAGGAATTAAGGCAATTTACTCCACTGAGTTTATTTGTGGATTACTGGCTCACTGAAGGATCTACTTTTAAAACAAGAAGACAGATATTTATAATTTGGTAGAAACAGATATTGGCTTCATCTGTATACAGTCTATATAACAACCGGTGCAGGTTATTATTATTATTACCAGAGCTTTTTTTTTCAGCTGGAGCTCACCAGAGCTGAGCTCTGGAACCTCTTAGATGGGTGCCATTGCCATTCTAAGAGAACAAGGGAGAAGATCATGGTGAGCTCCGGCACCTCTTTTTCTGGAAAAATAGCAATACAGTGGTGCCCCGCAAGACGAACGCCTCACAAGATGGAAAACCCGCTAGACGAAAGGGTTTTCCGTTTTGGAGGCGCTTCGCAAAACGAATTTCCCTATGGGGTTGCTTCGCAAGACGAAAAAATCTTGCGAGTCCCCGCGGTTTTTTCCGCTTCCCCCCCTTTTCCTAAGCCGCTAAGCCGCTTAACAGCTGATCGCTAGAAGCCGCTAGACCGCTGTAGCGCTAATCCGCTAAGCTGTCAATGGGCTTGCTTCGCAAGACGAAAAAACCGCTAGACGAAGAGAATTGCGGAACGGATTCTTTTCGTCTTGCGAGGCACCACTGTAATGATGATGATTAAAATTTCTATACTACCCTTCGTCCAGGGATCACAGGGCATTTTACAATATAAAAACACAAAAATACATAACATAGTAACAAACAAAAACAATACCCCTCTCCCCAGCTTGAAATGTCATAAAAGGTAAAGGTAAAGGGACCCCTGACCATTAGGTCCAGTCGTGGCCGACTCTGGGGTTGCGGCGCTCATCTCACTTTATTGGCCGAGGGAGCCGGCGTACAGCTTCCAGGTCATGTGGCCAGCATGACTAAGCCGCTTCTGGCGAACCAGAGCAGTGCAAAGAAACGCCGTTTATCTTCTTGCTGGAGTGGTACCTATTTATTTACTTGCATTTTGACGTGCTTTCGAACTGCTAGGTTGGCAGGAGCAGGGACCGAGCAATGGGAGCTCACCCCGTTGTGGGGATTCGAACCTCGACCTTCTCATCGGCAAGTCTTAGGCTCTGTGGTTTAACCCACAGTGCCACCCACGTCCCATTTGAAAGGTCATAGATTGTTTAATTAGCCAAAGGCCTTGGAAAAGAGGTTACTGCCAAAATCAACCCTGTCCTGTCCTTCTGAATCTCATTGAGAAATCTGTACTGTATAATGCCTTTTGTATCAGCCTGTTAAAGAGCCAAGACTTTGGATCTTAGCTAGATCTAACTAATTGATGTTCTATGTGACCTATGGAGCATCTTTGAAAAGCACTCCCTGTACTGGGTACTTAAGACATCTGACTATGGAATTTTAATAAATTTGGGCATTTTAGTGCTTCTGAAGGAGAAAATATAGGTTTTGTGGGAAGGGAAGGTGTTGCTTTTCTTAACCTTTACAGGTTAGCAACATTTCAGAGGCACTTTAAAATGTTGTTCTTTTCACCTCTTATTCTCTAACGGAGAACAAACGAAGTGACCTGTAGGAGACACTTAGCGCCGGAGACTGAAAATCCAAACTGCTTTAATGGAAGTCCCAGGGACATTTTTGTCTACCACAATTTCTCCACAACCCTTCACCTTTAAAGTCCGGGATGTCAGCAGAGCTTTTGCTATTGTGTTAACTAATTTATGCAGGATTTCAATGACAGTGTTAATGGGGCTTTAGTTAGGCAGTTCCTTGTTTCTGTGGGAACAGAAGGTGTTTACAGATATTGTTTCACTTTCCATCTGGAGATATTAGTGAGAGACGGGGTGTGGAGAAAGTGGACAGCAAGGCTCCCCCCCCCCTCATAATATTAGCAAGGGGTGTATGTGGAGGTGTCATCCAATGAAGCTGAATGGTGGGAGATTTAGGAATGACAAAAGGAAGTACTTTCCACCACTATAGAAGATGTGTTTGATGGCCACCAATTGAGATGGCTTTAAAATGGGGTTAGATTTGGAAGAAGAGAAGACTGGCCAGCTAGCAAGATTGGAATCATAAAATTTTTTTGAGGAAGTGATGTGAAAGTTACATACCCACTTTTTCCAGTTCTTCCAAATTACACATATTTTAATAAGATCGTGAAAAGTTGTGTATCAGAAAGGGGAATAGAAAATATTTTGAAAACATGTTAAAGAAACACAAGAAAAAACCATACTCTAAATAAAAGAAGATATCCAGAAAAATTCAAGTATAGAGAACAGAAGTCTGTTTAAGAGGACAGTACAATGGCATTGGGCTCCCTGGAAAAGTAATAGTGAGGGACAAGCATTTATGATTCTGTAGAGAGAGAAAAGGTGATTGCACATGTAGTGGTGAGTATTTTTTGGTGTACATGAAATTTCCAAACTGGAGTAACAATGGGTCTACTGAAATTTGTGAAGTATAGTATGCCTAAAGAGTACTACACACAAGTGTTATATCTTCTTACCTTACCATATGCTGGAAGGACAGTATAAAACCAACTAAAACAGAGTTGATTACATCTTGGATTAATAAGACTGAGAATGATGAGGAAAAACAGGAAGAAAATAAAAAAGTGCAAAGCAGTTGGGATCCTGTAGTGGAAGATATCTAAGTTAGGAATTTCAGGAACTAGGATTTTTATTTTTATTTTTTATTTTTTGGTGTTACTGTTTTTATTCAAGACAAAACAACACAATACAAACAGGTCAACAGGTACAGATCAGTTTTAGTATTACAGATATAATCACAAGATAGCACCATCATTTTAAGTCAGGTAACCCACCTTAAAAGAATTATAAGGACAGAAAATCGGGACTCCTTTGGATGAGAGTTAACAAATGAAATAAATATAAACCAATAATCACCAAAGGTGTCCTTGTATGTTTCTCCAGACATCACCTTTCAGCATTAAATGAATTTATCAGTCAAGGCTAAATACCATACTTTATTTTTATTATTATTTATTAATAATGCATATTACATTCATCAGTGTTCTTCCCATGTAATGCTGTCTCCGTACATGCCACTGCTTAAGGATGATTTTACAAGTTCTTAAGGACACTAAAGCTCATCCCTACTCCATGTCACCATTATTATGAAGGAGGTTAGTTATCATACTAAACACTTCTGTCCAAAAGGGCTTTGGACCTTTGGACACTCTCACCATTGGTGAATCAGTGTTCTTTTATAAAGTTTGGATTTGATATCCTGCTTTATCACTACCCTAAGGAGTCTCAAAGCGGCTAACAATCTCCTTTTCCCTTCCTCCCCCACAACAAACACTCTGTGAGGTGAGTGGGGCTGAGAGACTTCACAGAAGTGTGACTAGGTCACCCAGCAGCTGCATGTGGAGGAGCAGGGAAGCGAACCCGGTTCACCAGATTATGAGTCCACTGCTCTTAACCACTACACCACACTGGCTCTTTTATTTTATTTTAGCAATTCTGCAACATAAAGGTGAAAAAACATTGTTAAGATAGTGTAGTCATAAGCCTCATTATAGACCTTGATTTTAGCAGAAATTGTCTTAATAGGAGGTGTGTGCCATAAGGTCACCCATTCACCCTCAGTAATGACACCACCTACATTAGTTTCCCATAAGTTTAAGTCCCCCTTCAGCTTTAAACTGGAAGTCTATTAGCGTCGTGCAGAAATCTGTTGCAACCCCCTTAACACATTTGGAGCTAGTCACACAGAGTTTCTTAAATCCTGGTCAGAGATCATGGTAATCCATATCAGTGATGCCACTGCGAAGGAAAAAAAAAGTGTTGACAACTTCAGTTTTAGCTTTTCTAATTGGATCTCAAGTTGGTGCATCATCAGAGGATTGCCTTGTTTGGAATAAATCTTGGATGCTTTGTAGTCCTTCCTTTCCCAACCCTGGTATTACCTATAATTGAATGGATCAACAAATTTTGGGTAGTGAAGGGAGAAGGGAGCACTAGCCAATCATTTTGCCTATTTCAACCAAACTTTAAGTGTGACTCATAGAAAGGGATTGACAATATTTTTGATATTCTAGCATATGGAAGGGGGGAATGGCTGGGCATTAATCAAAGGCATTTCACAGCCTAATTCCAGTTTACCTATGTGTTTCCTAATAATGCAGATAAACGGCCAATTCTGGAATGCCTTGTAATATATCTGTAGATGGGGCATTCTAAATCTGTTATCTCTAGTTCTCCTATACATTACTCACTTGCGCCTCTGTGGGTTATGCCCCACTTTACTAAAAGTGTGAAGCTTTTTGAAATCACACAAATGGAGCTCAATGGGGAGGGTCTGAAACAAGAAGAAGAATCTAGGGAGTAGTGTCATCTTAAGGGCAGCAATCTTTCCCAGCCTGGAAAGAATGAGTTGTTTCAACTTGGCAATGTCTGCTTTTGCCCTCTGTAGTAGGGGATCAAAGTTCTTATTGTTCAACTAAATAATAGCATTGGGCATAAAGCTTCCAAGGTATTTAAGGCAGCCAAATTGCAATTTCAAACTAGACAATTGCTGCAGTCATTTTTGTGTATCTAGCAGAATGATGCACATAAGTTCCAATTTATCATTGATCTCCACCACCTCCCCAGATCTCTCTAGCTGGATCCGAAGGGCTGGGATTACATCCTTAAGAGAAGTAAGAAGCAACAAAATACCATCAGCAAATAGATTAATAGAGTGGGTGGTACTGTTAATCCTGGGACCAATAATAAGTGGGCCATCCCATATATTTGATGCCAGAGAGTCAATGACCAGTGCAAAGATAAGAGGGGATAAGGAACGCTCCTGTCTTGTTCCAAATGAGAGCATAAAAGGTCTTGAGTCTCTGTATTAACTCTTACCACTGCTTCTGTCAGAGAGTATAATTGGTGAATGATCTGTATAATTTGAGGACCAAAGTTTCTTCAGGATACGCATTAAAAATGGCCATTCAACCTAATCAAAGACCTTAAAGGCACCTGATGACAGCAGGATCAAGCACCCTCTGAATTGAATCGGCCAGTAGTTGGCCAGAAATAAAACCTGTTTGGTCCTCTTCAATATTCAATAAATAAACGGTTCATCCCATAAATGATTCATCCAAAATGTAAGTGAAGGGATCAATTTTGCATCTTGGTTTAGCAAGGTGATGGGATGGCTTCAGAATCCACACTGTGTGTATTTCCAAGACTCTGGGGTCACACCACCCTCTAAGATACTGTTGAACAGGTGCTGGGAAGTGAATAAGAATAGCAAATTTAAAGGTCTTATAAAACTCTCCCCGCAGACCACCAGCTTTAGGCGTCTTGCCATGCTTCAGTTTCTTAACTGCCTGATCAGTTTTGTTTGTTGAGACATGGTGGTTCAGAAAAAGTATGTATTCTGAGGTAAGAGGACCGAAATGAACATTATTCAAGTATTCATTTATCTTCCTTAACTCTGGTGAACCTGTGGTGTTTAATTCAGAGTAAAAATCATCAAAGGCTGCCAATATCTGCTCTGAATGGGAATGTGTTTGACCCCTCAAGGCTCTTATCTGGGTAACTCCATTGCTAGTCATTTTCAATTTTAAGGATCTTTGTAAGGGATAGAAACAATAAGATAATGGCAGTGTTATAGTAAAAATAAGGTGTTTGTAGTAGCTTAAATAAGTAGTATTGTGGCTCAGGACCACAATACCTCACGGACTGCCTCTTTCCATATGTACCCACCTGGACCCATCATCTTCTAATGCCCGTCTTTGTGTACCTCCTCCTCGAGAGGTCCGGAAGGTGGCAACATGAGTATGGGCCTTCTCTGCAGTGGCTCCCCATCTGTGAAATGCTCTCCCCAGGGAAGATCGCCTGGCGCCTTCATTATTCACCTTTAGGCGCCAGGCAAAAACGTTCCTTTTTAAAAAGGCCTTTGGCTGATTTGATTAACATCCTATGCCCTTTTAAAACGTGTTTTTGGGGGGTGGGGGTGGTTATTAGGTTGTTCTTTTTATTTTGGTTACATATTTTGTGGTTTTCTATTTTGATTTTGTTCTGTGAACCACCCTAAGATCTCCGGGTATAGGGCGGTATCTAAATTCAATAAATCATCACCATCACCATCATCATAGTAAAAGTAATCTTTTTATTGTGTTGTTTGAACTTCTTTATGGTTAGTCTAATCTGGTAAAATAGTAAAAGCAGATTAAATAAATTCATGGAGGATAAGACTATCTATGATTTTGATGTGTACCCACTACCTCAAGGATTAGTGGCACCATGCCTCTGAATCACAGGTTACTGCGGAACAGCAGCAGGAAAGGGCAGTTGCTTTGAATCCTGTTTGTGGGCTTCCCATAAGCATCTGGTTGGCCACGGTAGGAAACAGATTAGCGGAGTAGATAGGCCTTTGGTCTGATCCTGCGGGGAAGAGTCTGGTTCATGAGGAACAGAGATCGGGTAGTCTCATAGAGTCCTTTCTCACAGCTAGACATTGTGGGCAAGGTGGCCTTGGAGAGTGCCAGCATTGCTGCCCTTTGGCTTGACAAATAATTTAAAAAGTCTCAGTTGGTCATTATGTAACATTATGCGAGAGTCGCTGCCTGAATTCATTTATGTTCCTCTTCCCAATTTTCCAATTATATTGCATAATTTTGTTATATAATCATTTTCCAGCTGTATTCTGTAATTGTGAGCTGCCTTGAGTTCATTGATAGAAAGGTGGTTTATAAGTGTATCAAGTGATTATTTTTCTTTTTAAATGACCAGCAATGTTCATCTGTGGGGCCTGAAAAAGTTTTTTAGAGTGTCTCTTCTTCATAGCTCATTTTAAAAATAATTTTATTTATAGTTTTCATTTACCGTATATACATTTCAATAGTTTAACAAAAGTTCTAACATTTCAAACCTTGACTTCCTTCCTCCTCTTTCTGCAGTTCCTTAAATTTATTTTATCATTTCCTGCATATTGTAAATTAACTTATTTTTTATTCATCTATTTTGATTATGTATTCTTTTAAAACTGCAGGTTATTACAGTAATCCTGCCAATGTCTTTATCTGTTTACACTTTGTAGATATTCAATAAACCCTTTCCATTCTTTTATAAAAGGTTGTTATCTTGATTTCTTACTCTTCCAGTAAGTTTTGCCATTTCTGCATAGTCCATAAGTTTTTGTATCCATTCATCTCTCATTGGGACTTCTTCTTCTTTCCATTTTTGGGCAAGTAACATCCTTGCAGTTGTAGTTGCATAAATAAATAAATGAATTTCTATACTGTTTGAGTAGCTCTACACCTATAATTCCCAAGAGAAAAGCTTCTGGTCCCCCCCAAATATTATCTTAAATATATATTTTAATTAATTATATATCATTTCTCAGTAAACTTTAACCTTACCTCAAGACCACCACATATGATAAAAAGTATCTTCTTTTCCTTTGCATTTCCAATACTTATTCATTTTTTATTTTTACATTTTTGCCAATCTACTAGGTGTTAGGTACCAGCTATATAACATTTTCATGTAATTTTCTCTTAAACCATAGCATGCTATAAATTTTATATTCTTATTCCACAAGTGTTCCCATGCTTCCATGTCTATTGCCCAATGTATCATTGAATATTTTACTTGCTCATCTTTAGTCTGCCATTCCAATAATGTCTTATACATTTTAGGCAGCACTTTAGCATTACATTCCAACAGGTCTCTCTCCAATTGTAATATTAATTCACCAAAGCCTCATTTCCTAACTTTCTTAAATACTACATTCAAATGACGATATTGTATCCATCTTGTTAATATTGCTGATAAGTCCTTAAATTCTTTTAATTTAAACTCTCCTCCTTTCTCTCTTAATAAATTTCTATAAGTTGCCCAACCTTCCATCATATTCTTTTTCTTTACCACTATGGCTTCCAGTGGTGAAAGCCAAAGTGGTGTTTTTGTCTCCAATAATTTTTTATATTTATCCCATACTCTATACAATGTTTTCCTAATTATATGGTTTGTAAATCTGTTGTGTACTTTCACCTTTTCATACCATAAATAAGTATGCCAACCAAAAATATTATCATGACCTTCTAAGTCTAAAATATGTGGATTCTTCAATGTCAGCCATTCCTTCAACCAGCATAGACAAGATGCTTCATAATATAATCTCATATCTGGCAGGGTATCATGGCTCATATTTTAATACAGTGTAATAGGGCCATTAATATCATCAGTGCCATATCTGCCTATGCTACTGTGTCTGAATACAGAATCTGCAAAAGTAACTTTCCACTATATTTTGAGGCATATATGCTAATTATACAGTGAGATCAAGGCACAGAAATGTGTATTTTGTTTCAGTTAATAGGCAATGGTGTGGTTGAATGACAGTAGGCTAAGGTATTTTTAAAAGTGGGTAATTTGAAGTTCATTTTTCACGTTTCTTAATTGCTGTGCTCTGTGAAAGATTTGGGCCTTAAGAGCAATATTTAAGCTCAAAGACTTGAATTACTTGCATATAAAAAGGCATTACAACAACAGTTTTGTTTTGCAAGTTGACACAGAGTTGAGCTCTCTGAGTTCAATGGGCTTTGCTCCTTAGTGTGCATAGAATCACAGTCTTACCCATTGTTCAGTGCCCTGATTCTAAACATTGGTGTTACATTATTGCTTTGATCCAAGTTGCTTTGCTGTTCATGTAAGAGCCAATTTCTGTCAATCTCCCATTGCACCTGCAGTCCCCCTCCCCATTTCCAAGGGTCCCCCATCTTCCAGGAGCAGTTTTTCAGGGGGTGCAGGGGGCTGTAGAAGGGAGGGAAGCTCCATTCTGTGAATGAACTTCCTTCTGCCCATGGAAGGAAAATTAGGATCCAAGCCAATAGCGTTATCTGACAGCAATAGGAGTGCGACATTTGTGCAATTATACTTCTTTACACTAATTTTATAATCACGTCATTCTAACCCTAAATGGCTTTCATACCAGTAAAGTTATTGGGTCGCCCCTTTCTTAAGGATATATATGTACTGGGTTCCGGCACAGCAAATTTATGGGATCAAACTGTTAATGACTACCCTTTGCTCTATGCATCTCTGATCCTTTTGGCCACACAGAAATATGTGAAGAAGACTTGGGATGCAGGATGGAAAAATTAGTCAAAGTATCCATTTTAAGTATAATAAATTGCCGTAATTAATGATGTGTAAATTGATGCCAGGGCAGGATGCATATTTCCCCTTTATTTTCTCAGCGTTACAGTTATGGGACAATGCAGTGCAGCCCTATACATGAAATATGATTAAAGAGATCAGTATTTATTTTCCCCCGTGAAATCTTCCTTCTCGCAAGCTGCACATTGGTTTCCTTTCTCTCACCACCTAGGAATCTGGCATCTGTTTGAGGGATTCCATTTTCCTCTCTCTTTCTCTGATTCCTCGTCTTTTTTTTCTTCATGTGGGAAAAGTAAGAAAACTTTTTAAAAATAAGAAACAAAGATCTTGTAGCATTTTAGCTTTAAAATTTTGGTTTATTGCTTTCATTTGCCCACAAATACTTGGATATTTGGCTGCATTTGAAGGGGAACTGGGGTGGGGGTGGGGGGACAGAACGTTAAAGGCTTTTCAGGCAGAAACCTGCAGGTCTTGGTTCCAGAAGCTGAACTGTGCCCTAAAGCAAAAGGATATGAGGATTAAATTAAATGGGAATAATTAATTTTGTTGTTGCTGTTGCCGCCACTTAGGCAGGATTTGAATCTATCCAAGAAGCCTTGCCACAGGCAAATGAGCGAATCTCTCTTTAACATGAGGCACAGTAGCCTGGATTTTTTAGTTTAGTTTAGTTTTTGTTTTGGTAGGTGAGAGGTAGATTTAAAAGGGAAGGTTGGCAAGCAGGAGAATAAGCATTGAAAGCAGAGTAGCAAGCTACTTTGGGCTGTGAGCTCTGATCATTCTTCAGCTTTACTCTAAGGAGGGCAGGGAGGAATCTTGACTTTTTTTGAGACCCTTGTTGCTTGCATTCCTGGAAGAGAAAATTATTTTTGAAGTCTTAACGATGCAGGACTTATCTTCATTAATGGGGAGACACGTAGGAGGAACAAACCTGCCTCTGTTCAGGCAGGGTTAGCACCCACAAATCATTACCTAGGGGAGAAGTATCTGCTGCAAATATCTGTGTACCAGGGAGAAACCCAACCTGGATTCCCGTCCTCCCCTATCTAACTCATAGCCCTCCTGCAAAAGCTTTCAGATATGCTTTGATGAGTGAACACTCCTCTGCTTGCATACCATTTCCTAGGATACTAATGCTAACTAGTTAGGCAGCTTTGCTTCTTTCAACTTCTTCCGAATTCTTTCAGCTTTCTTTTGCTTTCCTCTATTGCTTTCTTAGTGTGTCTTAGACCCTGTCCAAATATTTTCACCTTAAGTTGTTGACTTTTTTTTACCCTTCATTCTCTGCAGGCTAGGGTTTATTCTCCATATCTCAATAGAACCCCATTTGCATTGAGAGGTCTTTCCCAGTACAGTATTTACACCGGATTCAAGAACTGAAATGGGTCATTTAGGAAACATGACTTGCTTCTTATTTTGTAGAAAGGGTTGTTTCTTTTTTCTTCTTTAAATGAAAATGCTATAATGCACCCAACAGATTTGTTTCCAGAGAAGAATAATTGTATTATGCAGTTGAAAAAATATTGGCGTTGGATGTGAAATTCCATTGTTGAAATCACCATTTGGCAATGAAGCTAAAAAGTGCCCCGGGAGATTAATGAACTAAGTCTTCTACTTTGAAGCCAAAATTGAGGTGGGGTGAGAGGGGTAGAATTCGGATTGGGACCATGATGATGGGGAAAGTTGACATTTAAGGCTTTCCCCCATGCCATTTCCACAGTTCTCCCATGCCATTGAAATCACACACATGCACACTGTAGTTTACAAAATGGTGGCCGTCTCCTGGGGCTACATACTCCTCCCTTGCTTCTTCCTTCACCGCTCACCAGCTTCAGCATGGAAATCCTGGCTTGCACTAAGCCAGAGATTTCCTATTACATCTGAACTAGACAAAGCTGATTTAATGTAGATTAACAAACTGAGATAATAATCCAAGGCACTCGCCCACAGTTTCTTAAACCATGGTCCATGGTGCCGGTGAACAACTGCACCCAGCCATTGTTTAGCTACATGCTATTTTGTTGTTGTTGCATATCAAACATCTGTTAAAGGCGCACAGAAGTAGGGCACATTATTCCACGCTCTGTCCCCTCTTTTGGCTACTTGGCAACTATGCTAACAGAGCCAAGACACTTTTCAAAGTCACTCATGGGGTGACATTTAATGCAGAAATGTGGTCCACTTTGGCAAGCTTTCACACAGTCTTCCAAACTCTGAATACCTGCCAAACGTTTACCACACTTCCTGGAGTAATAACTTTATATACCCTCTTTCTAAACTTAACGCAGGAGCCTTCCAACTTCTTTTACTCTTAAAGAATATTATATGAAGTAACATAGAACCAAGCAGTAGGAGGCTTATGTACACCTGAGTTGCTGAATTTCTGAGGCAGAACTCAGAATATTTCTTAGGAGACATTTATTTAGATAGGACAGGAGAAAACATCTGGCATATAAGAAAATAAACAAACAGAAATGCTGACCAACCTTAGATGTTAAAAGCTTCTGAATAGTCTACAGTTCTTAACCAACTCCAAGAAGTTAGCAATCAGTTTCCATTAGATACAGGTTTTTTTTCTTACCGAATAAGGCCTCATTTCTGTGTTGCTTCGTTGAAAATGCCAAGAAGATGGAAGTAGGCCTGTGATAGGGTTGTCACCTTTGGTTGGGCAAAATAAAGAACAGTGGAGTAAATTGGGGGGCTAAAAATTACTTTACCTGGTCAGAAATGACTTCAAAGCAATCCATTACATTGGCACATGTGATTTACAGTGGTTTATTCAGTTGAAAATAAACCCCTCTCTCACTCTCTGCCCCCCCCCCCCGGCCACACAAAAACACTCTTTTTCCATCCCCCCGCTCTCCACCGGATGGATGGACCAGGCCCATGCATGTCCTCCATCTCTGACTCACCTGCTTCTGCCTGCGCAAAAACTTTATTTCCCCCCACTCTCCACCAGGCTCATTCAAACCTGCTTTCTTGCTCTCCGTGTCCGACCCATCCCTGCCCCCTTTGCCTGCTCAAAAAGGATTTCTCCTGCAGTGGACCAGGCCTGTCCAACCCATAATATGTGGTTAGTATGCTGCATTTGGCATGATGACTAGTGCAAGTTGTGCAGGCCTCCTGCATTCCTGTTTTTGGTATAATTTCTCCTTGTGGATGGTTTGCACATCACATAAAACCATAGTTTAATGGTTTAATGCAGACAAGCAGCATTTATTCTTGGCTTACCACTTGTGTTTGGTTTAGAGGGAACAAACCACGAGACCAGGTTTGGGTAACGTGACAAGTCGAGGCTTGTGGTTTGTTGCTTCCAGTGCAACCAAGAGAGAAGAAGGGAAGGATCAAAGTGGAAACTTGAGAATAGCGGTACACTAGTACACTGCTCATTCATGCTAAGCCAAAGTGAATGTAACATGTGAAAACAACTAATGTGTAGTTACGTAGATGCTCCAAGTTCAGGAAACTTTATTTGTAGATTTTAAATTTTTTAATTTTATTCTGGCTCTTTATTCTTCCACTGTGCAAAACTCATCCAGTCCCAATTTCCCTTCCCTAAAGAGTGAACAGCAGTGTGGCCATGTTGGAATGCGCTCTTATTTGAATTGGCGTTCACGGGGCACAATAAGCTTTTGAGGGTGTGGGATTTTTGGATGTTTTTACAGATGTGTCCTAGGGAAGAGGCTGGCTATAGAGTACATTTAAAATTTATATCTGCAATGATGAGGGCTAGAAACAGCCCTTTGCATCTCCTGTTCTAGAGGAAAATTTATTACATCCTTGTTCATTCACTCTTGTCTTTAGACAGTGATTGATTTAAATACCTCTTGAGCATGAGGCTGTCTTCCTAGTACATTTTACTGTTGGATCATTGATGGACGACAGTAACAACATAGAATTTTCCACCCAGTACATTGTGATAATCCTTGCCAATGTAAATATTTTCTATAGCATCCATAGCTCCTGTGAAAATTACCTTACAACCCAATCTTGTTAAAGCAATTTATTATTGGGGTTTTTTTAATGGTTTATCTAAGTATCTGCTTTTCCTTTGTAGGTGTAGCATCTCTACAATAAACACGTGCTTCTTTGCACACAAAGGCAGTGATGCTGGCATTAGGGCATGGAAAATATGCTCCTTTTTAATAATACTGTTCCTGTGTCCTTGTGGACTCATCAGTAACAGACAAATGGCATATAATCAATAACTGAAATATGACATTTGCTGAACCCCCTTACTAAAATTAGGCAGGTTTTCTGCTAATATGAGATCCTTTATGATAGCCATTCCCATAATTTGATTTTTGTGACTCATCTTCCCCACCCATGCCTGTATTAGTTTATAAACTTTATTTTGCTTCCTTGCAAGATAATTGAACTTTTACTGGTCCATTTAACAATGAATACTCCTCCTCCTCCTCCTGTAGTACTGAATGTTGAATATTCAATAGTGTTGAATACCCTCAAAACTATGGCCCAGGGGTGGGGAACCTGTGGCATTCTAGATGTTACTGGATTACAGCTCCCACAGTCTTCAGCTATTGGCCATTTTGGATGTGGCTGATGGAAGCGGAAAGTTCAGCCATCTCTGGAGGACCACTGGTTCCCTACCCCTGCCTGTTTATTGGCCTTTGCCTAATCAAACAATCTCTGTTCTTTTAAACTGTGTGTGGAGGGGAGAGTTATTGTTTGTTATGATGGTATGTGTTTTTCTGTGTTTACATTGTAAACCTGTAATCCTTTTATTTTAGTGGGCATAAGCATGGCTGGATGTACATCTAGACGCCTGTCTATTCCCCATCCCCAGTGCAGTGATGCCTTGCCACTAGAGGAAGCTTTTACTTTTTATTCAGCCTTTCGTTTATTCGAGTTTTGTGCATCCCTGCTCCAGCTGTAGTCAGCTGTCTCCTGTGTGTGTGTTTTAAAAAAGTAACCAATAGAGTATGGCTATCTCCCTGCAGCAAGGCTTCCTGTCCTTGCATCCTTATCCCATTTCTGAGTGAGCCACGAAGGGCTTATAAACAGTTGATCTGAAAGGATAAATGTATGATAATTTTAAAAACAATCTCAGAAGAGAAGTATTGAAGAAGAAAGAGGAAATACATATTTGTGAAACTTGGGGTCCTTGTGGTCCCCACCCCCTTAGTAGTAGGTCTGTTGCTGAAAACAACACAAACCTAATGAATAATGGAGAGCCCAAATGATTAAAAAATAGTTGTTCTGTGGCACAGATTCTCATATGGGCAGAACTCCCAATGGCTGAATATCCCTCTGATGAATTTCTGTAGACTCCTTTCTCCTTGTCCCAGCTATTTTGCTACACGTGGAATTGTCCTTGACTCTCCATACTTCCAAGTGTCTGCGTGTGCATACTTATAACCTACTAATAGTGAGCATATTTTAACCATGTAGATAGCATAGAGATAATTCCTTTTAAGCATGCTATCTGTGTGTGTGTGTGTGCGCGCGCGTGTGTGTGTATTTTACGAGGTATTTTATCACTCATTAAAAGATCATGAGGGATACAAGGTGTTCAAATGACACTGACCTGAAATTTAAATTAATTTTAACATTTGCATTAAAGGTCATTTTTATTTAAGCACTATCACACAAATATTGTAATAGGCAATTTTTTGTTTTTTTTAAAGGCAACAAAGACATTTGTATAAATGAATATATAATTAAAAACACACTGATAAAATGACTACTTGTAAAGTAATAGTGGCACGGTGCAGTAGTACAGATGTGTGACCATAGACTCACCCTACTTGGCATGTCCCTGCAAAAATAAAAAAAACATCAAATATAAAAAAGGTGGGGAATTACTGTTCCATTTTTTTTTTAAAAAAAAAAGATGTTAGATTTTCTGCAATCTGAAAAGCAAAATAAAAACAGAAGCAGTGCAGGACAACAGCAATTTGATGATGATGTCATTTGGATGCCCTATAAAAAGTAAGTTAACAAAGCATGGCAATTGCAAAGCAAACACTCATTGATATCTAAGGGTTGATTCACAATTTGACACCTCACAACTGAACATGTGGACTGTCTCCTTTGAAAATGCTGTATGGTATGGTTTTCAAGCTGAAACTGAATGCCGCAAACATTTTCTCTGTGTTGAGCAATCTGTGATAGCTCATTCATTGAAACATGCGAGTCAACATTTAATGTCAAGACCAGTAGGTGACACCAGTGTATGTGCATGTGTAGGAACCAACAACCTACCGCCATTAAATATCCACCCCCCTCTACTATTAGGTGAGCTAAAGAATAAATAAGAGGCTAAGTGTGGGCCATTTCTTTTACCAGATTCATAAAAATCTTCATTTTTGAAAAACAACAGTCCCAAAATTTTTTTTGCTGTAGTTTGATTTTTGGGAGACGTCTTACCTTTTTCATTTCCAGTAACACTGTTGCAAGTAATTTCATTGTCACAAAACAACAAAACACCCTCACTGTTTCGTTCAGATTAATCTGATGTGTCCAAATCAACATCTTAATAAGTAAAACGTTTAAATAGATAAGCAATGGGTTTTTGATTTTTTGTCTTCAAAGCTGGACACCGCCAGACTTTATTCTGGCTGAAGCAGAATCCTGATCTTTGTCTTGTTGGGTTGGGAAATAAATTGGGCAACCACGTTTACTTGGGAGTGTATCCCACTGATTTCGACAGGAGCTACTTGTGTTCAGGATGCAGCCTTTGGCCTGGTTCTCACAGAGGTGGTTAATCTGTACCTGCCCTGAAGTGCAGGCTGAAGTGCACACAAATGCCCCTCTATAAAAACACATTTCCTGCACATTGAAAAATGTTGGAGAGAAAAGCCCTTACCTGTTTTCTGAAGAGGTCTAGCCAGATGCAGGTTTATCCCCTCAGTGAAAACTTGGCCGGTGTGTCAAAATGAACTTTATTTCAATCTTAAAGTAGAATAATTACTGTGCATTACTTTATCCTGTCCCGGGAACTTAGGAAGAAATATATTTTAAAATATTATTTTATTTGCAAACCTGACATGAAAATCCAGTGCGAGTGACAAAACTCAGCACCTCTCTCTACAATTGCTTTGGTCCTCAGTCTTTTAAGGTGATGTTAATATCACTACATAATCTCAGACAAAATACTCAGAAATTCACCAGGGTGTCTAGTCAGAGCTTGAGCTGTATTTATTGCTTGCTCCGTGCAATGCTTTTTAAATGCCTTTTTAGGGGGGAGTTTAAAACTGCAACAAAGACTTCCTTTAGTCTGCAAACCTGATTGAGTTGCCAACCTTTGCCTTGTCCAAGATCCTGATCTGCCATCTCCACTGCAATTAAACCAGAATTTTCTCAGTTACTTAAATTGGTTTTATCGTCCACCAGTCTGAATTATTTGTTCTTATAATGCATAGGCAAATAATCTTTCTACCAATGGCTTTCCGATAGTGTTCTGAGTTCCTGGAGAACAAGAAAGAGGTAGAGATGAAAGTAAAAACATAAGAGTGGGAATGGAGGTTGTTTAAATGAAGATGATTCTACTGTTGTTGTAGATGATTTTTAAAATATTATTTTTATTTAAAAATGTATTTTCTTTTAAATCTGTATTTCACAAACTGGACAGGAATCTTAGGTAGCTGAAGTTGTGGGAACACAAAATCATTTCATTCATTCTGGTTTTTAAATTGACAGACACTTTACTGCTGCGTCCTGTTGTGTAGTGCATTGGATTACAAAAGCAAGATTTTATGTTGTGGGGTAGGGTAGGGGAAAGCTGGGTAACTCTTGGAGGATTGAAATAATAAACCTGCGAGGAATAGCTGGACTTCTGAGCTTATATACCAATGAAGGGAAAAAAAATATTTCAGTGTTTCAGGTGAGAGAGGCGGTTGGTGAGGGTTGCTTTTCGTGTTTGCACAAGGATGTTGAAAGCTGGAAGGATAGTCATGTTACTCTGTTGCAGCAAAATCAGCAAAGAGTCTCGTGTTACCTTAAAGACGAACAGAATTCATGTAGCCTTGGCTTTTGTAGATTAGAATCCTGTTAATCAGGATCATAATACAGGTGCACAACTCACTCACCACTGTACAGTTCCCTTCCCTGTGAATGTTGTGCTATTGCTGCCATTGTTTTAATTTGAGACATGTTTCATTATATTTATGTATCTTTTCTGTTTGTGCTTGGTGTGGGTTTTAGTTATCAAAATGCTTCTTGTAGGTTTTTTTTAATCTTGCAAATTTCTTTTTATTTTATTTTGTAACACCTAGAGGATATTTGCTGCAGAAGAGCATTGTAGCAATGGGGTACCATGTCTCTTTTAATGCAGTTGATTATTGGAATAAAGGACAGATGTGACGCGTGCTTCTCCCAATTACCATTTTTACACAGAGTCTGTCTATGGAGAGACGCATTCAGAGATTTGGATGTGGTTTTGTAGAAGTGACATTGCCCTTCATAGCCATGGTTTGTATTTATTCATTTTGGACTGCCTCTGCTCAAATATATTTGCTGTACCCTAGGAAAAGTTGAAACTGGCTCCCAGAAGTGTTCTCAGCACTATAGTGGTTGTGTGTGTACATTTGGTGTGACCGTGACATATATCAATTCAATAGTGATATGATGAGCAACACACTTCCTCTCTTGATCAGTGCCTGCATGACTTCTGCAACTCTCTATAAAAAGGATTTTGAAAATTTATCATTTTCTTAGTTTTGTTTGTGAAAGGATAGGATGTGACTCTTGGAAACAGTTTTCTTTAAGCAGGAAATGGATAAGACTGAAGTGGATTTTATCTTGTCTTGTCAATTGATAATTACTGTATGTATTTAGACCCAATGATTTAACATTATATGAATGATATACCCACCTCTTCGCCATTCTTCCTTTGGGAAGGCCACAGGGAGGAGATCTGAAGCTTTCATTTCCATTTTCAGTTAACCACAGTTTAGAGTTGTGTCCAAAACCTAAAGTGTGATTAATCTTAACAATGATTTATTGAAACAAGGCAGCTTCATAAGCCATAGTTTGAAGTTGGCTTATTTCAGTAAACCATAGTTAAGAATAACTCCATAGTTTGTCTCGATTTAGATGTAATGCTGAACTGTGACTAGTTTAAAATCACAGTGAAAGCTTCTGTTCTTCAAGCTGCACCTGAGTGGGAGGAGAGGGATGGGGCTGACAAACCTGATGCTCATTCTTATATGGGCTCATTCTTATATTGATAAAGTGATTAGAAATTAAGTGTGATTAAAAATTAGGAAGTCTGTGTGAAAGGCTTCTTCCTTGTAGGGATGCAAGACTTGAGTGCATCCAGCTGGGACAGTTCTTTCTCTACCTTTCTAGGCACTGCTTAAAAACTAGCTACCACTGTTTGGAGATTGCTTGGGCAATGCTTGGTGAGAGATCCAAAGTTGGCTGGGAGGGTGGTATGCCATTTTTGTAAACAGAGAAACATGACAAGGAGAGGGTGAAGTGAAAGAAGAAAATAGATTGTGGAATTGGTGCTATTCTGCTTAATTTTAATTTGGTTTCTGTTTTGTATGTTTATACTGTATATACAGTAGCTTGAATATGCTCAGAGTCTGTAGTAGGCTTAGTTAAAAATCCAAATCCATCAGTAAATGATATTTGATCCAACAATCAACTATATAACTAAGATTATTCTAGTATGAAAGAAAGGCTCACTCACTGATAACAGTTAGAGGGAAATGGTTCCTGTTGTTCCAGAGGAATAACTAACTATCTGTCCACCGTCAGAGTGTAAGTCATCACAGATGTTTGTAAAATGTTACGTGTAAATCATATGCATTGTTTTTCCCCCTGATTCATATATCTAGAGCATCAAAGACGGGTGCAGCCAACTACTTCATTTTATGCGCTTGTCTGATAAAAATCTTAATTCCCGTGGTGAAACAAGTAAGATGGATGTTCCATTAGATACGCCTTTAGGAGATGGAGTTAATTCTCTAGTATCTTCTTTCTATCCAATAAAAGCTATGGCTCCCTGCCTTCCACCATCGCTCAGTGCTGGCATACCTGCCATGCCTGGGCCAGTAGCTTTCAATCCACCCCAAGCCAGAGTTTCTCCCCCGCCCCCTGCTCATATTGAAATACTGCCCGTCAATGAGGCCAAAATTAGATTCACAAAATGTTTAGGGGTATCTGTCCCCCTGCATCCCCCTAGAAAAAAAGCACTAAGCATGACTATAATAATATTCTGTCCTAACTGGCCAGATCTTGGGCTGCTCGTAAAATTTACATCAAGGATAATATCCATAAAAAGCCCTAGGTTTCCAAATGAGTTTTTGGTTGTACAACTAAAGACATATAGTGAGGCCCATCTACTTCTTCAGCTTTATTTGCAACTCTAGGTTGTGGTCTTTGAAAAAGTAGCTGTAGCCAAGCCAAATTGTGCCACAAAAGCAAAACAAACTCTTTAATTTTGCATGGCATATATTTACACACTGAGATGTCTTAGGCAGCCACTTTCTTCTTCAACAGTGGAAGTGAATTTGGATCAGCTGTATTTGAATTACCAATAAATAGGGAGGAAATTGGTAAACATCCTATTGCTTCGTTAGGATAATTGCTACCATAAAATAAATGACAAAAATAAAGCTGAGAAAATGTACTAATGCAAGCTATCTCTGGTTTGTGCTACAAGATGTATTCTCCTTTCATACTGCGCCTGACCCGATTTGGTGGAATGTTATGTCAGCCTAGGCTGGTTATTGACAGCTATGGTAGCACAGTGTGGTTCAGTCATATTTTATCTAAATGTCTTGAGTATCTTTCACCAGCAGAAGCATTTAGAATTGAAGGTGTCTTCACTGAATTTGGAGTAGCGTCTTTGGAGTGCTGGCATCATGTAATGATTTGTAACTTTCAGCTGGTTTTAAACCATTCTCAGATCTGGTTCTTTATTCTGTAGGAATTGTCGTGGCTATATATAGGTGTGCTCAAGAGCTGCACCCTAAGTACGTCTTTACAAAATGTACTTCTGATGAATAGAGAGCCTAGTCCTTCTAGCTAAAGGGCACCAGTTCTGCTAGAAGGCTGAGCAGTTTTATTCAGTAAGTTTGTAATCAAAGAGGCTCTCAATCTTGCAGTCTAAATCCAGGTGTTGAATAGAGGTCTGGTTACATACAGAAGGCAGGACTGGATTAATTACCTGAGAGTCACAATTCCAGCTATTCTTTGTCCCTGTTACTTAGAATGGTAGAAATGTGAAAAGAACCACAAACACATTTTCTCGGCTCCCGACTATTTCTGCCCTTAACTCCAAGTGCTTAGTTGAATGTGAAATTACGGAGTCATTTTGTAACTTTAGTTAAAAACCTTTGACTCATTTATTCCTGCCCTCTCCATCACTTAGGCTGCTGCCAACTCACATTACTGTAGAAGATGGAAATATTAAAATAAACTTAGCATTTTTTAAAAATAGTGTGTTCCTGCACACATTTATCCGGTGCTGCTCTAATTCTGCCCCCACTCCCCAATTCTGTGTATTGTTTATTTTCCCTGCTCAGACGGGAAAAATATTTGAATGCAACCTCCCCCCACCTTTTTTTTGGAAATAGAAAATTGAAAAGGCTAGTGAACCATGATTCAAGAGGCTGAGAGGGAGCTTCTTTCTTTCCTAGCATTAATTAACTCAAGTTCGTTAGGACGTTGAGTCTGCCGCACAGTTTTCTCTTGTTTGTGCTAAATCAGGTCAGAGAGGGAAAAACTTTTCAGGCAGACGCTGTGTGTTAACTCTGAAGAATGAAGAGGAGAATCAAAGTGATATAACTATTACATAGACTTATAGTCATCTGTAGGTTTTTATTGTGTACAGCAATATGCAAAATGAGGATCTGAGTGAACGAATATTTCATCTGGTTGTGAAAATGAATTTTATCTAATTTTGGGGGTGGTTTAAATAGGGTATATTTGATGCATCATTTGGATTGGTTTGGGCTGGCATTCTGATTATGGAAATCTGTGTCAGAGGCAAGAGCGCAACATGAAAATCTTTTTTTTAAAGTCTATAATCGGGAGTCTATTTCTGTCTATTTGTGGCAATGATGAGGAGGAGTCTAATTGCCCTAACCCACGGCTGAAGCTGTTGTTTGCTTCTAGTGGATTTTGTTTCCTTGAAATCTCAGTTGTGGTTGGGCATGTTTTTATAGAACTCTACTTAAATCACAGTTTGTGTTGCGAAATCTTGTATTTCATAACTCTTTATAATAATGGAAAGGCAAGATGCATCCCCCTCAAATTCTGTACCCCATATTACAGTCTCTGGAGCTGGGCCAAGCTGGACACAAAATCCTACTGACTCATTGTTGGCCAAAGCATTATTATTTTGGCACTCAGGGATGGGGGTTCAGCAGGGGCAAGCCACAGGCTAATATGTTGCAGGTCTCACTAGCCCTGTGGAGAGTAGAAATTTGTGTGCTATTCATTCACTAGGGATGTAGTTTGCCAGGGTGCTACTGACTGTTTCTATGACAACCCCAAGAAAGCTTTACACGGTGCTCCTATTGCTGAACAAGAGTGAAAGTGAGAAGGAGAGAGACTCCCAAAAACGAGCAGACCATTAAAAAAAAGGGGGGGAGGCTCAGAGTTAGAAAGTTTTGACTTGAAGTAATTAAAACTCATAAGCTCTCTACAAGACTTGGGAGTCTCTACCAACCCCCCAAAAATTCCTTGCTTCGAGATGAAGAGAGCAAAAAGCTCTTTCTCAGACAACCTTCTTAAGAACATCTCCACTTTAGCATAATACTTTGTTAAGGAATCTGGAACTGATGAAGAGAGAAAAGTTGCCTTATATTGTGAGAACAAAGAGATGGTGGTATTTTTGTGAGAGGGTATATGCAACCCACATCTAAACTCTGAGTTGGAGAGACCCATACTTGGCCGTGAAATTTTCTTCTTCATTTGACTCTCTTAAATCTTTACTTCCCCTTCATTCTCACTTCCTTCCTTTAACCTGTCTTTCCATCAGCATATTTTCTTCCCTTCTTCCCCCCACTACCCCTTCCCCCCTCTACTAATGTCAGATGTTTCCATATCTTTCTTACTTGCCTCTACTTCTCCCTCCCCTGTTTATTTATTGATTTGCCTTAGAGACAAGAGATGTTTTCCTAAAATACTATTCATTCCAGGTTATTTGTGCAGAGTTTTAACCTACAAAACGCTAAAAATAAATATTAAAATAATGTTTGCTCATTAAGTCGCAACAGGGTAAACCTTCCTAGGTTCATAATTTTCTGCATTGAAAACTGAACCCAGATGACCACACGTCTCACGGAAAGGAATCAAGCTTGCATCGTAATTGCGAGTGGTGGTTTGATCCCATTATAAGCTGAATCCTAGAAAGCTCAGACTCGGGCTTTAAAGTTCCGTAAATCTGCTGTGCTTTTTTGGAATGGAGTGAATTTGCCTAGTACAGCTGTCCTAAAGTGTGCATTCTCAAAGGTGCCTATAATAAATGCTCCTAAATGAATTGCTGGTTTTCGGTGTTGGGCATTCAGCACTCCCATTGCAATCGCTAGGGATGGGTGGTGATGCTCAACAACCTTTCCATTGTTTCTGTTGTCATCCCTCTGTGTTACTTTTCTTAAATAGCAAGTACCTACACTGGTATTTCAACAAACCTCTATGCAGAACCAGCACGGCTGTAGCATTTATGAGGTTGTGTTTTTTTTAAAAGGAATTAAAACCTGTTTCATATAACAGCGGCTTTCCTGTCTTTTGTGGAATTCCATTTGCAACTTACTTCAGATAATTCCATAGATGCCCAATTCTGCCATAATACACTGATTATCTTATATGCTAGTTCAATGCATGTGTCAAGAATGTTGAGCTTTTCTGCTGTGACAATCGTCGTATTGTAAACGGACGCTGTCTATGCCAGCCCAAGTGCACAAACAGCCCAAGTGGTCGCTTGGGGTGACAATATTTTCAAGGGTATCAGTAAATCCATGTGCAGTCCAAGAGGTGTGCCCTAGGAGTCCATTTCTTGTCTTGGAGGTGGCTAGGTGAAAATAGGATTGTACTGTTCAGCTTCCTAGCCAGCCCTGAAAGTCTGTAAAAATATTGCTGTTCTGTGAAAAAGGCCTATCAAGGCTAGAAAACTCTTAAGGCAATTAGAGTAATGTTGTTGTTGTCGTTTGTTATTGCTGCTGCTGCTGCTGCTGCTTTTAAATATAGCATCTTGTGACAAGTCCTGAGTTTTGTATTTGTTGAGTGCCACCTGACCTTGACAAAGCAGCTGTACTTTCGTACCTCTGTCTTGTACACTGAGAACTTCTGATCACAAGAAAAGGAATGCTACGGGTCGTAGTGACAGAAGTGGGTGGTTTTTTCTTTGTTTGCTCTTCATTCTGTTTTCTTCATCCTTCTTAATGTTCTTCATAGTCTAGTCTTCATAGCACCTCATGCACATGTCTATAAAGTTAGCGTGAATTGAATTAATTTTAATTTGCTACAATGTCCACCCCCTCCCGAAGCTTTCCAAGAGTGTAAAGACTCTGATTATAGTGTAATTTCGTTCCACACCAAAGCTTGCTTGTTGTTTTAAAAACGTACATTAGATTTAGTTGTTTAAAAGTTTTGAAGGTCATGCAGTCCTTTGTAAAGGATGGATCCTGGGCCTAAAAAAACAACCTGGGAACCTGTATATTCCCAGGTAACAAGGAAGTGAGAATTTCAAATGAGTTTTGAATTTCAATGGCAGACTTCGAAAATGTTTTTTGGGGGGGAGTGGAATGGGGGGAGAAGGGCACAAGTTCGTTTTCCCTTTTATCTCTTTTATTCTACTTTCTTGAGCTTCGACTTGCTCCCTCCCCCCTCTTGACACAGATATAGAAAAATAATCTCCGAGCTTTTGTGTCGGGATGGAACTCTTCCACCTCAACTGCCTGCCTGCACACCCACCTTTAATCTGCCTGATGGAGGGGAAGGGGGCAGGCTCAGGTATTACCTAACACAGCTGCGGACAGATCACCTTTGTCTACAGTCCTCTGGGGGTTTGTCGCCAAGGTCATGGAGAGGTGTGGGGAGGCCTGTGTTTTTCTCAAGCAGACAACATATTTATGAGCGGCAAGAGGTTTGGAGGGCCCCGTATCCTGCTTTTAATGTATCTCAGGCTGACCTGTGCCAGATTTGTGAAGTGGCGGGAGAGGGGTGGGGGAGAGAAAAACAGTAATATTCTCCCCCCCCCCCCAATCTCCAGCCAAACGAGTTATGGCGGGGGAAAGCCTCCACCCTGCGATTTGCGAGCACAAATCCGAGAGCTCTGATTTAGCTGCCTGCTTAGTTGCTGGAAAGCTGGCAGCAAGGCCTAGAGCTGGCAGTGGGCAGTAGGCAAATGCTCGGCGTAGGTCTGTCTTTTGTGCCATCTCCGCGCACCCCACCGAAGCATTCGGCTTGTCGAGGGTGCTGCAGGAATAAGGGTGGCAGCCCTGCGAGCAAAGTCAGGGTTAGAGGTGCTCAGAGTATCTGATGGTGCTGCAGGGAGGCGTATATGGCCTCTTTTTCTCTGGTGGGACTAGAGCCCTGATTTGTCTGTGAATTCACCCTCTTTGATGCAAACCTCTCTGTCTCTGCTCTGTGATATTGGGAGGTTGCGGGTGGTAAGGCGCTTTGTGCATGGATGGGCTGAATTAGAGGGAGCAAGCAAGCAAGCAAGCAAGCAAGCAAGCAAGCAAGCAAGCAAGCAAGCAAGCAAGCAGAGCTGTCTTCTAATAAAGCAACTGTGAGTTCGGCTATTGTTGCCTCACAGCCTTCTCTGTGCCCAATTCCTTGAGGACGGCACTCAGAAAAGTCCAGCAAAAGCACCCCAAGGCCACACCCTTTTCTTTACTCCCTAATGCAAGCCTTTTATTTTTTCTCGCGTCTCTTCATTCCTTTTCTTTTTAAAATCTTACCATTTTTACAATTTAGCTTTTCTCACGTTTGCCTTTTTTAATTACCTGTTTGCTTTCCTGTTTTATGCACCACTGTTCTTTTTCTCTGGTCCTCGTACTTTTCTTACTTTTTTATGTACTTATTCTTTCCCCTCAAAATTAATTATTTTAGTCCCCCCCCCTCCCGAGTCATGTTTTCTGGTGCCCTTTTAGTTGCGCATGTGGCATGAAGCAATAATAAGCAACAAAAAAAGTGAATGTTGGAATGAAATAGATTAAATTAGCTATTTAAACTTTCAAAACAATGCATTTTAAGCATTGCCATTTTTAAATAAAATTTTAATAGAGGGAATAAGGATTTGGTTTAGGTGAATAACTTCATATTGTGATGCTGGTCCGTTTGCTCTAATCTGCATGTATTATTAATTTTTTGGCAAATATCGGGGTGAAAATTGCAGAAAATAAGGAAGTGGCACAAAGCTTCATAGGGCTGACTGAAACCCTAGTTTTGGAAAGCAAAGATGTTTGCTGAGGCCTGGAGTAGCAATACCAGGAACTTGCAAAGAAATAATATATGTATGCATTTTAAATTAATGCTACCTGAATTGAGAAAAAAGTAGGGCGGCAATATCTTAACCACATGCATATTGAAAGAGAGAGTTGTAATTGGAAGGAAATATTTTTCAGGATTTTCTTCTCTTTTTTTGTACAAATAGTTGGAAAGGCAGCGAGGACGGAAAGAGAATGAGATTGAGAGAGAAAGATGGAACAGCTGCTTTTTCTGAGGCCTTTTGGGACTGTCTTTTTTTGGAGGTTGTGGGGGGGGGGAGAAGAGGTGGGTGGATGCTATGATATTTATTTATTTAAAATATTTTGCCAGTCACCTCCTTGCCAAAATCTGCTGGCCAATAAAATTTTCATTGCGGCTGGACTTTGCTTATTCATTAGATATGAACTTGTCGATTTGGCAAATTGTTTTCCATCTCTTAACTGCACAGTCTCTCTCTCTCTCTCTCTCTCTCTCTCTCTCTCTCTCTCTCTCTCTCTGCCACCCCCTCCCTGATTCCTTCTCCGCCAACCTCCCCCCCCTCCACCTCCCTTTCTCTTTGATGCAGCCATTGGCTGCTCCACGATGTGTCTCCTTGCCAAATAGGTGGATCCCTTCTCCTCTCTCTCTCTCTCTTTTTTTTCTGCTAGCATTGGCACAGGCAAATGGTTGGGGACTGAGCATGAAAGGAGAAAGCGAGCGAGCAAGAGAGTTTAAGAGGAAAAAGGGAAAGGAAAAAAGGGGGGAAACAACAACAACAACAAAATCCCTCATACCCCAGCAGTTGGGTTTTGCCAGCAGCCGATCACAGCTGATTCCAGAGCGGAGTCTGTCCCTTTTCCCCTAGACCTGCGATCGCCCCTGTTCTCAGGCGGAGGGAGCCACATCTAAGTTGCATCTTTGCATTTTTGCCAACGCTGAGAGAGATTCTTTCCCCCCTCTCAACTCCCCCTCCTGATCACTTGCTGTTATTCTGCCTGTTTTTATTTTTTCCCTTCATCCTTCCAATTATTATTATTATTATTATTATTATTATTATTATTATTATTATCCTTATCCTTAAGAGACATTTGGCTTTTTTTTTTAAAGAAAACATATTTTGTGTGTGTATGTGTGTGGTGATGTTGATTTATTTTTGTCCTTCGCTGATGTTTCCATTCCTAACCTGCTTTCTTCAATTTTTAATCCTCCTTTTTTGCTATCCCACTGTTTTTATTAAATAAGACTTTTTTTAAAAAAAAAAAATTGGCTAACAGTTTGCAGTGGAGAATGCAGCCAACAATTGTTTTCCACCCAATTTAAGAAATATCCTGCACTCTTCTGTGCACTTCCTTTTTATATTTTTTACTTTCCTCCTTGTTCTCCCCTCCTCCCTCTTCCACCTCACAGCCCCAATAGCACCCCCCTTCCACACTCTGCAATTCTGAGCCCAGAATTTCTGAATCGGGGGCTTAGCTTCGCCGGGATGAGCCAGAGCAATGGTAATTATTTCCATTTTTGACTTTCCCCCTCTCTCTTGGATGTTTTTAGCTTTAGGGAAATCTTTACTTAAAAAATAAAGTCAGAAAGCCTCCTGAAATAATTGATCGAGTATATATAAATTATCCTGAGCATTGTATCATGCAAGGGAGATCATAGCCAATTTTGTCTTTAATTGCAACATTTCCAAACAAACTTTATTACTTTTATTTTTAAAGGTAGTCAAATTTTAATTCAATTAACTTAACTTGATTTTTTTTTAATCTCCAAATTTATCTTCTGGTGGTATTCTGGAAACAGTGTTAATCCTCCACACTCCCAACATACCTGCTTGGCATCCCTGTTCTACTGTTGTGTTTTATCTTGTTGCTGGGTTGGATCGTATTCTGGGCTTGCATATTTTTTCCCTTAATTTTTGTTGGTTTGTGTATACATATATATATAATTTAACATACAAATTTCATCTTTAAGGGTGATTATTCTGCCTTCCCTATTTTCTTATTCTAATGTTTTCCCCCCTTCTTTTGTTTTGCACCCTTTATTCTCGCCCTTTCTCCCCAGGATGAATTCCACCCCTTCATTGAAGCTCTTCTTCCTCATGTCCGTGCGTTTTCTTACACATGGTTCAACCTGCAAGCTCGGAAACGAAAGTACTTTAAGAAGCATGAGAAGCGGATGTCGAAGGATGAGGAGCGCGCTGTGAAGGACGAATTACTTGGTGAAAAGCCTGAGATCAAGCAGAAATGGGCATCCCGGCTGCTGGCCAAGCTACGCAAGGACATCCGCCCGGAATTTCGCGAGGACTTCGTCTTGACCATCACGGGCAAGAAAGCACCGTGTTGTGTCCTCTCCAACCCAGATCAGAAGGGCAAAATCCGCAGGATTGACTGCCTGAGGCAGGCTGACAAGGTTTGGAGGCTGGACCTAGTTATGGTCATCTTGTTCAAAGGGATCCCTCTTGAAAGTACTGACGGGGAGCGGCTATACAAGTCGCCGCAGTGCTCAAACCCGGGCCTTTGCGTCCAGCCACACCACATTGGAGTCACAATTAAAGAACTGGATCTTTACTTGGCGTATTTTGTTCACACTCCTGGTAGGTCATGCAAACGACACCACTCACTGTTTTTATATTTTGTGTTTTAATTTTTAAAATGGTTGCTTCCCTCCCAAAGTGTGTGTTTTCCTATGCCTGTGTTTCCTTTCATCCATAATTAACAAATTGCTAACTTCGGAAATGCACTGGGATGACCCCACTGTACTTAGTAGTTCGAAAAAAGTTACTGTGGCCTTTCTTGACTTCCTGTTTCTCTCCTACCTGCGATGTCTGTAACTTTCCCAGGGTGAAGAAAGCCCCTTTTCCCGCAGGCTGGGTGGTACAGAATAAGAATATTTATGTAAATGACATATTGTTTGAGAGAACAGGACTTCAATTTTATTAGAATTTGGAATTAAGAAATGTGCTTATCTTGAGGTGAGGCTTTTGTTTCCTTTGCTTGATTCCCCTCCCCCCACCCCAATTTCTTTTGTTGGCTTGATTTAGCATATTGACGTGCCCACGGCTTGCAAACTACCAACATACAAACAGACACTCCTGGACATTTTTATGCTTTGTACAGCAGCCTTAGAGCAATAAAACTGAATTTTCCACATCTGCTGTCCCACATAGGAACAAGGTTCTCAGGGGAAAGGGATTATGGAAGAGAATTTTAGAACCCTTTTTCTTTTGTTTCTGTGGCCTCTTTTTCTTCTTCTTCAACACCCCCTCCTTGCTGCCTGCACGTTTGTGCACACATGTTCTTATTTAATTTTGTTTTCTTATATATTTATTTCGGCTCTCTTTTTATTTTGTTTTCTTTCCAGCTTAAAAAAAATACTGGTTAATTTTTAGCCTCTGCCCCAGGTACACTCTATTTGCTACAGACTTTGAAATCTGAATGGGCTGGCAGCCGGGTGATGGTGCGTTAACCTTTTGCTGCACCAAGTTCTAAGGAAAATGAATTTAGCCAAAAACGTTTCTCCTTCCTTCTCCTATTGTTACTCCCTTATTTCTCGCTTCTTTTTTCTTTTATTTTCGTCTGAGTTGTAAGAGGCCCCATATCAGGCTTGTTTTCTTCTTTGCCAGTTCTTTGCCAGTTGCACATTTCCTTCCCTATATAGAATAACTGCAAATCTCGGCTATGTTAAATTCAGTAGTCTTATCTTTGCCACCTCATGTATCCCAGCACAGTTTGTGTTTCTTTAATTTCAGTCTAATAATATTGTCAGGAGTCTTTTCTCCTTTTTTAGAATGTGCCCACCCAGTATGTGTACAGCAGCCTCTGGACAATGTCAGGAGGTTCACCACAGCGCCTGCGGATGGCATTTCTGGCACACTTTTATCATCTATTCTGCACAGCTCAGGGCACATCCAGGCTGGGCAAGTAGCAAACAGTGTTCCCCTATTCCTTTTTCTACAAATTCTCTTCCTTTCCCTTTCTCCTATTTTTAAAGTAAAGACACCCCCCCCCCGCTGACCTTCCTAGACAATTTTACATACAGCACATTCTTATCACAGAGATATTCCCCTTCCTTCCTTCTGCCTGTCACATAATCTTATCACATGCACAAACATGCAGAATCTGAGCATGGGCATGCAAAATCCCACCTCATGTTCATACCACTATCTAGCACATATTCCACTTACAAACACAGGTCCGTATGTGTCAAAGAAAGTATGCACCTTTCTGTCTGTTTATTGCTTCACTTACTAGATTTTTAACCTGTCTTTCAGCCCATAATGATACCCACAAGACAGCAAACTCAATTGTGCTAAAACAAGTTAAAGAAACCAAATGTTTTAAAAAGTTATCCAGATTATTTACATTATTAATACAGACCTGAGACATAATGTCCCAAAGACTTATCACCACTTAAATACTGAATTGAGCATGCAACTGCTAGGCAAACTTTGTGAGATGAGCCAGCTGGATCATCTCTGGCATTTATATTATAGTGACTAAGGCAGTTTTCCCTTGCTGCTGGCAAACCAACCAACTGGGCAGTTAAAAAATGTAACTTGATCTTTGAACTGTCCATTGTGTTCATTTTATGCTTCTGTTCTTGAGCATGTGGATGCACATGCACATGGTGGGGCGGTACAGGCTGTTGCCACGGTGAAACCTTCAGGAAAGTGATCCAGCCCCAAGGCTATTTTTTGGGTTAGGGTTATCTGTGTAGGATTCCTTTTCATCTGAAATGCTGCAGGGTCATATTTTGAACATTCAGGAATTTGGCAATATATTTTCTGTCGCTGTAGAAGATAGTAAGGAAGAAGGACAGGGCAAACGACAGAGTCTCATATGAGAGTGAAGAACCAAATTCACACTTATTAGAAAAAGATATCAGAAGAGCTCTTCATACAAGTGATTTTTGTTGTTGTTCTTACACTGTAATAGATAACAAATAACCAGCAGTGTCCTAGTGGTGGTGACGGCGACGATCTGTCACAAAAGGTTAATCCCATTTTTAAATTTTATTAACAGAAGTACCCTATGCAAGAAACATAAGTTCATTTATAAGGCCTCCTTTTAATTTATGTACTTGGATGTGAAAAACAATGGGTTGGTGTCGTAGTTAAGCGTGCGCAACGGTGCTGGCAGACTCTCATACACCTGCCCCTTCTTCCCCAGCCCCCTGAAAATGCTGCTTCCTGGAAGATGCCTTTGCCCCCTGCACCACAGGCTACCCCATGGAGTAGGGTGCCCAAACCTCACGAAGGCACTGCCATGATGACTAGCTGCCGAAGCTTATTTTTGCAGGCCACGATTCTGCATGCTAGGTCACACAGTTACAGCTTTGCCTCTGTTCAATTTCAGATCCAGGAGTAATAGTAATGAAGGCAAAGTGGAGGTGTGGTGGTTAGACAGGAAGTAGAATTCATCCACAGGTTCTTGCGGGGTGAGAAGTGCCTGCCAAAACCCAACTGCCTGGGCTAGTGGAGGAGCGCTCTGCAGTTTTAAAGCTTACCTGAGTTTCAAAGCTCATCCTGCACTGGTGCCTAGAAATTAAAGCCCAGGTGAAATAAATCCTGAACGGGACTTCCTCCACTATACTGCTTTGTTTATCCTGGCTTTTGTCCTTCTGCCATCACTCTTAGGAGAGGACCGCAATGAATGCGCTAGGCCACAAATCTAGATTTTTGCTGGTTTTATGAGCAGGACTACCATTTTATGAGGAAAACAGTATTCCTAGCCCAATGGCTTCCTCATAATTTTATTTAGTAATCTAAAAGTTTAATATCCCCCTTTCTATATTAAAAGGATACCCCAATGGGGAGACAATTGTTGTGAGTCTATCCTTGATTCTCCCCAGCTGCCACCTGTTTTTAAATTTTATTTTTTAAATAGTGATTTTTCAGCAGCCAGGCTGCAAAACCAGTATCCAGTAGTAAATCCCAGTTGGGGAGTGGGCTTGGGGCATGTTCAATGGATACTGGATTGGTAAGGCATACTCCCCCCCCCCGCCGCCCCAAATACTCATCTGTGAGCAATCCACACTTGCATTATCTTGCCAAATGTGGATTTGGGAACACGTGTATGCTAAGATGGCGTGAAGTTCAACCCTAAAAAGGTGGCAGTATTATCTATGTAGCTATTGCTATAAACATCAAAAATGACGATTTCTGCCTTAATAGGCTCCCAATCTAAGCAAAAGCTTCAGTCCTATTAAGAAATGTAGTGAGAAATTTTAGAAAAATAATGTGTAGATAACAGCCTGACAGAAATGCCAACTGTCATAACTTCATCACAAGTCTTTAACATGTCTCATTTCAGCTGTAAAAATGATGCAAGCTTCTAGCTTTTGCGGGGGTTGGAGAAAAACCTCTATGCAAATCTCTTCATTTCTCTATGTTTCACCCCACAGAACAAAAAGCAGTGGGGACAGGGAGGAGGTATTTTAATTGGGGGAACCAAAAGGGGAAAGTGGTCCCGATCCAACTCAGGGCCCTCCCACAGCTGCTGTTACATTTTAAAGAAGCCACGGGAGATCCTGATTACATATCTTCTGTGCCACATCTAGTTGAGCACCCCCTTACTATTACTTGTGCACTAGTCCAGATCCTGCATTGGAAGCCTGATAAATGTGCAAACAGAATGGAGAGGGCAAGGGGATATCATTCCCGTAAAGGGGTTTGTGGAATCCTGTTCAATCAATTTTCTGATTCTTGATACGAACTGCACAAGTCAGTGAAATAATGCATTTTACTATAACTGATTGCAATCCATTTTTGATTAAGGTAATTTTACTTCTGTGGGAAACTATGCACTTCTTAAAGAGCTAAATGGAAGATACAATTGAGCATGTTTTATTTCACTTGCTAAAATATTTTTTTTAATTAAAAAAAACCCTTTAAAACTGTTCCAAAGGTATGAGTCGCCACAGGGATGATCTTATAGGTGCTTATAACAATCACAGCAGTAGGTTCACTCATCCATAGGTTCAGTAAGAGCTGTTAAACAGCGGAACGGTCTCCCTCTCTGGAACCTGTGCAGAAGAGGGTGGCCAAGATGATCAAGGGTCTGGAAACAGCCTTATGAGAACGGTTGAGGGAATTGGGTATGTTTAGTCTGGAGACAAGGAGACCGAGAGGAGTCATGATAGCCATCTTCAAATATCTACAAGACTGTTCCATGGAAGATGGAGGAAGCTTGTTCTCCTGCTCCGGAGGGTAGGACCTGAACCAATGGCTTCAAGTTACACAAAAGGAGATTCCAGCTAAACATCAGGAAGAGCTGTTTGACAATGGAGCAGACTTTCTTGGAAGGTGGTGGATTCTCCTTCTCCTTGGAGATTTTTTTCATCAGAGGTTGGATGGCCACCTGTCACAATACCTCAGCTGAGATTCCTGCATTGCAGGGGCTGGGGCTAGATAACCCTTGGGGTCCCTTCTAATTTTACAATTCTATGATTCTCTTGCAACTTTGTCAGTCTGACTTCTGGGAGCTTGAAGCTTTCCCGGGGTACAGGTCAAAGCCCTTGAAAACCTGCAAAACCCGTTTGATGAAATACTGGGATGGACTCATACAAACATATGCATGGCAGTAAATGACAGCTCTGCAAAGCTGAATAGAAAACTTCTGTATTGTTTATTTTATTTTATTTTATTGTACTGTGTTGCATTGCATTGCATTGCATTTAAGGAGCTCAAATCTCCACAACAACCCTGTGAGGGAGGTTAGGCTGAGAGGCAATGATTGGCCCAAAGTCACCCAGTGAACTACATTGCTGAGTGGGGATTCGAACCCTGATAGATCTCTAGATTCAGAATACTTAAAAAGAAGAACTGTTTCTTCTTAGGGGTGTATATTTGTGTGAGGTTTTTTTGTTTGGTTATATTATTATTTCCTTTGGTGAAGGTAGGCAAAGAGCTATGGCTTGTGATTATTTACTTTCTAAAGGCCTCTTCTATATTGCCACATTAGGAGCATTTGTTATTAGCTGTCTAGTAAATGACACTGACTATGCAACAGCTAACTCAGCCTCCATTGGTAGAAGCATGCTTTGCAAACAGGAAGGTGCTTTTACTAGATCCAAAGTCTGGCTACCCTCCCTGTTTGCAACTTCTACCATGTATCCCCTTGCTCCTGCCATTTGGCGCTTTTGTTTATTCTCTGCTCTTGTCATCTGATCAAGGGCTGTCCATCAATATGGCCAGATTTCTCCCTGCACATCCCTTTGATATCAAACACTTTCAGGTTATGGAGTGGTTTTGGGGTGCAAAAGGCGAAGTGTCCTCTTTCCACTGTCCAGTATTGGCGCCATATGAAGAGTGCACAGCATAAAGGCTGCCTATCCTTTCCTCTTTTGCTTTTCTCCCTCGGGTTGCATTATTGATGAATTTATTATTCATTGTAAGTCCCACCTGTCATGGAGCCAAGGTGGGTCACATATGCAATAGACCAACGTGTCATCGTATAGGAAGGATTTGCATGTGTCTGCTTGCTTGACTGAGATTCTAGAAAGGACACACTAAGCACATTTTTCAACTTTTGCCAGCCTGTGAGCCTTAGCCATTCCATTTGATATATGGTAGGAGGTATATCACAGCACTGAGGAGCTATATTGGTTAGGCATGTCCTCTTGAAGTGCTTTCGGAAGAGTTCTGGGTATCCTTGGATCCCTCACCCCTTTACCCATATTGCAAAAGGAGGTGGGTAATGACTTTCACACGCCAGATAGTAATAGAACTTCTTACTGTACATAAACACTGTTTGCAGCACTTCATATACCCTCTTTACAGAGGACTGAGGCTGAGATAGGCTAAGCCTTCAGGTGATATTACACTTGGACCAGCAGCCTCTCAGATGCAGCTCTTTCTCAGCCACAACACTGCAGCAGTTGTCTGTTGTTTGCCCACAGTAACCAGCTTCTTAAGATAGGCAGCCTGCCCACGGTCTTCTCTGTTCAAAGGGGCCTACCCCAGCATTTCATACTTTGCAAGATAGTCTGGCATATTTTGAGCCAAGGCAATAATGCATTATTTACTCCACATGTAATGAATTTGGGGGAATGGTAGCAAGGCTACATTATGCACTGAGCATTCCGTCTGTCCTTTAAATTAGGATGAAATGCTGTGTTCTTCTTTTAATAATGGAGTCCTACGTGAGAAGGGCATTTTAAAAGAGTCCAGCGCATGGAACAAGATATGGAGTAAAACTATCAGATATAATTTGGGCATGCCAGAGCCCACATTTTGGCCCATGTACTTGTCCTGTACTGTTCAATATGATTATTGCCTGCTTTCTTGTTTAACCAAGGGACTGGATCTCCTGAAGGTATGATGGAAAGTGCAATTTACTCTCTTGCTACTTGTATGAGATTCATAGAATTATACAGTTGGAAGGGATCCAGAGGGTCATCTAGTCCAACCCCATTCAATGTAGGAATCTGAACTAAAGCATCAATGACAGATGGCCATCCAAGCTCTGCTTAAAAACCTCCAGTGTAGGCGAGTCCATCATCTTCCAAGGGAATCAGTTCCATTGTCAAACATCTCTTACTGTCAGAACGTTCTTCCTGATGATTAGTTGGAATCTCCTTTCATGTAACTTGAAGCCATTGGTTCAGGTGCCAATATCAGAAGCACATATCATCACGTGCAATTTACATTCACCTATGATAGTCATGGGACGCGGGTGGCGCTGTGGGTAAAAGCCTCAGCGCCTAGGGCTTGCCGATCGAAAGGTCGGCGGTTCGAATCCCCGCAGCGGGGTGCGCTCCCGTTGCTCGGTCCCAGCGCCTGCCAACCTAGCAGTTCGAAAGCACCCCCGGGTGCAAGTAGATAAATAGGGACCGCTTACCAGCGGGAAGGTAAACGGCGTTTCCGTGTGCAGCTCTGGCTCGCCAGAGCAGCGATGTCACGCTGGTCACGTGACCCGGAAGTGTCTTCGGACAGCGCTGGCCCCTGGCCTCTTGAGTGAGATGGGCGCACAACCCCAGAGTCTGGCAAGACTGGCCCGTACGGGCAGGGGTACCTTTACCTTTACCTATGATAGTCATGCCAAAAGGTACCTATGTCACTTGCAGTAGTACAGTTTGTTAAGCAGGGAATTGTTTTGAATTTAATCTGGTATTGCTCTGAAGCTTGCAGACTAGTTTTTCTGCAGACCATTGTGAAGTGGAAAGCTCCACAATACCACCCCCTAAGCTCCTGACTGTACACAAGCAAAGAGGTGCATAAAGCAGTAGCCAGACAAGGGATAAAAGGTGCTCTTAGATTAGGTTCTGGGAAAGAAAGGGGGTTACTGAACCAGAGAAGAAATATGAGTGTATACTGAACTGCATGGTGCTTAGCTGAGAAAGTGAGGTTAAGACGAATATTTTTTAAAATTATTTTTTTTACCAGCATCACTTGAGAAAGTCCGCGTTAGAATGTTGGCATGTATGATTTCCATGCATAATGCTGGCTCTTTTCCCAACTCAGCAAGGCTATTGGCTCACCGTGAATCTTCTTGCTCACCTTTGAGATCCTTGGATAATATGTTAAACAGTATTAGATTAAAAAGAATTCTCACTCCTAGTTCAGTTATCTGTTTTGAAAAACTCCACCCATGATGAACTAATTCAGAGTCCCCCAGGTGCAATAAGTTGCTTTCTACTTTGGCAGTAGGCAGAGGAAGAAAGTTATCTGGGCATCTTTCCCATCCCCCACGCTCTGGACAGATTTTTCTCTGCCCCACCTCCTCTCCCCAGTGCCAGTGCCTGGAGATGCTGCAGCTGCCTTGTATGCCTCCTTCCAGGAATCATGCATGACATCAGGTCGAGGCTTGTGAACTTCCACCCTGTTAGCCGTGGCTGGCATCGGGCACAAGATGTCGCCCATAATAAACAGGGGCAGGGTATTGCAGATCAGGAACTTTCCTGGTTCTTAGGCCACGTTCACCTCCTATATGATGCCAGTTTAAATGGTCATGGCTTCCCCCAAAGAATTCTAGGAGCTTCAGTTTCTTGAGGGTGCTGAGAGCTGTTAAAGAGACCCCTATTTCCCTCTCAGAGCTGCATTTCCCAGAGTTCCCTGTGATTACTTGATTATTAAACCTCTCTGAGAATTGTAGCTCTGTGAGGGGAATAGGGGTTTTCTAGCACACTTAAGCATCCTTAACAAACCGCAGCCCAGAACTCCTTTCAGGGAGCCCTGACTGTTTATAGTGGTTTTATGGTGCTTTAAATGCATGGTGTAAATGTGGACTTAATGTCATTTTCCACCTTGCTCTGAAGATTGCTTTTCTCTCCAGGAATTAAAGTGTGAACCTCTTTGCAGAGTGGTTGAGGGGAGGGAGTTGAAATATGATGGCAAATCTCTATTCCTTCATAACTATCAATTGATTTAAAAGCTGAATGCAAGCGTCTTTAAAATTTCATTTCTGTCTTTTTCTCATATTCATACCAATTGTGTTATTGTTAGTCCTTAAAAATGAATATCTCATTTCTTAGGAATTTCCAAGGAATTCAGGGTGGCTAACAAGTGACCATACAAAACCAGTATTTCAAAATATAAAAGTCATCAGCTAAAGTGCTACAAATGGCATATGTGAATTGATTGTTTCCCTGGAGTTAAACATATCACACTCGTTTCCCACACTTTCTACATCAAAGGAACTGTAGTTCCACCTGTAGAGTGGGCTTTTCTTTTGCCACACACAGTGTTACCTGATCATCGTGCGCCTCCTTTATGTATTCCAAACCTCCAAAGGTTTCAGCAAACTGGACCATGGGGGTGGGGGTGCAGGGAGGTAGCCTCTTTCACTCACAAAAACCCTCAATTTAATGTGTGCTGAGTGTCTTAACTTGGCTCATATTACAATTTGCTGCTGAAGTGGTAATTCTTCACCAAAAAAAGAGGACAAAAGAGGACCCAGGTTTGTATAAAATTTGCACATGCTAATTTATATGCACAGATGCGCATTTAGAAATAATTACTATAATTTAAATAGAAATACAAGGCATTTCACCTTAGTGGGTGACCTGTTTGCCCTCTCAATCTGTTGTCTAGGTGCTGACTGTTGACGGGCCAGCTCAAGGCCCCTCCTCTCCCTTCTTGGGGTTCTCTATCTTTAAATAGGACTTGGAACCAGATGCACCTTCAAATATTGAATCATTGGGTTAGAAGGTACCCCAAGAGGGCTGTCCTCTGACAACCCTTCAAAAGGAAGATTATTCTCTGCAAAGTAAGGCACACACAGATACCTTACTCACATGTGTTTTATATTCCTGCATAAACTTAATTTCACAAGTAACCATTATATGGAGAGGCATCTAGACCAGTACCAGCTTTCTTAAAAAGCAGAGCACATGGCGGCCATGGAGTCATTTAAACCTTTGGCACATGGGAGGAGTAGCTTGTCTCTTCCAAATTTATATTGCACTGTTCTAGGATAGCCATAGTCCTCTGGGTTCTCACCATCACTGGCCATTGGCCATACTGGCTGGGGCTGAAGGGAGTTTGCAGTTCAGCAGCATCAGGAGGGTCAAATCTTCCCCTCACCTGTGCTAGGAATTGGAAGTTATTTGGGGTTTTCTGCACTGGACAGGGTCAAATCTAAAAAAAAAAACTGGTGTGAAAACTCTCAAAGCCTGATGCCCAGTGATTTTTCACTTTGTTTCTCTGCGTAGGTATCTGATTTGAAAGGTCCTTTCACTGGATCCAATCATGTCAACAGAATGCCACAAAAGCCTTATTTTAGTTCTTGTTTGCTTCATTTTCCAAGGGAGGAGGAAGACTGGCTATGTGTGAGCTGATCTCAGTAGAGCCACTGTACCAAGACATGATGGGGCCTCCCATTTAGGGACATTATTCCATCCTCACAGGGTGGAATTTGGCCCTTTGGCGATGGGGGTGGGTGGGGGAGAGGGGATATGGGGTCAGGGAGTGACTATGTCTCTTCCTTCCTGCTTCCTCTCTGCTTCACCAGTTCCATCCAGGGTCAGGACAGGATAACTTGCAAACATCCATGCACAGGCTCTGTCTCATGGCCTCCCCATTTCAGTGAATTGGCAGGCGGGTCAAGGGGAAGAGGAGAATGCTTTTAGGAAAGAGAGCAGTTCTTGCTGCCTTTGTCTGTGGGTTGTATGGTTTGGAGGAAGGAGGGTGATAGCAGCTGTGTTGTTGCTCCACCCTCCAATATCCTCCTAGAATACATCTGTCTGAAATCTGGGATTTAGGGCTTAGGGAGGAAGGGTGGGGTCTCGAACATTTCACAACTAAGGCAACAATACAAATCCTGCAAAAGCAGCTAATTGATTAGTCAGTTTATCACCGTTTTGCTTGTCTTAAAACAGCAATTGTTAACATTTATTTTTCTAATTTATTTGACTGTCTAGCTCACCTTATCTTATGGGACCAAGGTAGTCAACAGTTTAACCCCCTGGAAGATCTGAAATCTTAGAACAGGGGTGCCTAACTTGTGGCCTTGCAGGTTTTGTGGGAGCACAACTCCCATCATCAGCTGCAGCTAATGGGAGTTGATATCCAACAACAACAGGAGAGCTATGGGTTAGCTACCTATTCTCAGAATGTGAAGTCAGACTTGCAGAAGTCCATTTGAAATCAGTGGGCATTGGGGACATTCCATGGAACTGTGTTCCAACTTCATGAAAGATTCTGTGATTTAAGAATTAACATAGGTAAAGGTAAAGGGACCCCTGACCATTAGGTCCAGTTGTGGCCGACTCTGGGGTTGCGGCATTCATCTCGCTTTATTGGCCGAGGGAGCTGGCGTACAGCTTCCGAGTCATGTATCCAGCATGACTAAGCCGCTTCTGGCAAACCAAAGCAGCACACGGAAACGCCATTTACCTTCCCGCTGGAGTGGTACCTATTTATCTACTTGCACTTTGACATGCTTTTGAACTGCTAGGTTGGCAGGAGCAGGGACTGAGCAACAGGAGCTCACCCCGTCACGGGGATTCAAACCACCAATCTTCTGATCAGCAAGCCCTAGGCTCAGTGATTTAACCCACAGTGCCACCCACGTCCCTTCTAAGGATTAACATGCAGGATTATTATTCAAGATCACTTACTCATCCCAGACATTATCTGCTATGCCATAGTGTCAGGAGGGTATTTATTTTTGTATTAACCCAGGAAAAACAATTTCTGAATCAGTTACGAGAAAGGGTGTGCAGCACAGCAATTTTCACAAATTTAAAGTACAAAAAAAGTGTTGCCAACTGCTAGGGATTGTTGGGTAGTTGTGGCTTGACAACGTTTTCATCTTGGAGAGTGGGGGTCAGGTCATGGGGCTAGATACACAGCTGGTTGGAGATGCTGGGATGTAATTGCTGTTTATTGTGCTAAACTGAAAGCAATCTTGGTTTATTATCATTTGCCATTATAGTCCTTAATTTCTACTAACTGTGCCTGTCACCTATTCTTGGTTAGGGAGACGGTGTTTCAGATGGAGGGACTTGTTGGGATATTTGTGATATGAAGTACATTGACATAAGGACACAAGCATCTACCTTGGCTCATGATGGCAGATTAGCTAAGATTTAAGATTGAGGTTCAAAGTAGATGTGGCTGAGGCAGATATGTGCCTTTTTATGTGTCATTCATTCACAAATAAAGCTGAGGTGTGCACCTTACTTTAACTTTAAAAGGGGGGATGTAAGAAAGGCATTGAACCTTGCCCCCTCACATGCCTTACACCCCTTCACTGTTTTGCTGTAGCTATTTTCTCCCTTGCTGACTCACTTCTGATACTGGACTTAAGCAGTGGAGAAAAATACCTGGAGCAAATCTATTGTGAGATGCAGGAATGGGGAGGGTTCAGCAACCCTTCCCTTCCCTGAACGCTTCTTTGCTGTTAAAGTATGACACCCTCCCAACACACCCTGGTTTATATGGGCAGACCCATGAAAGATGGCATCATCATATCTGATTAGTCTTAAGCTCCACAAGTCTTCAGTTGGGTTATGAGTTTCCAGCTGCCTTATAAATGAACACCTCTTTTGCATGCACAAAAGTTCAGTCAGGTTTCATCCAGATATATCCAGTTAAAAGACACTAAGGGACCCTCCTTTATGTTTTGTTGGGGATGCATTCTGCAACATGATCTTGACACAGTAAAAGTGCATTCTTGGTGGATTTATCCTATTTATTAGTTCTGTGATGACCCCCCCCCCATGCTACCACGTTATTGCTGTCTGGAGTGGCTATAGCACAATAAAAGTGGGATCAACCCCCCCCCCCCCCAGAACATTGGTGGCATGAAAAGCAGGAAGTCATGGGATATGCACTGATTGGAAATACGGCAGTATGACTGCCCCAAACATTTTGCAGGTGAGTTACAGGTAGGTAGCCATGTCAGTCTGCCATAGTTGAAACAAAATAAAAAAGTTCCTTCCAGTAGCACCTTACAGACCAGCTAAGTTTGTTCTTGGTATGAGCTTTCATGTGCATGCACACGAAAGCTCATACCAATAACAAACTGAGTTGGTCTGTGAGGTGCTACTGGAAGGATTTTTTTTATTTTGCAGGTGAGATAGTATTGAAAGCAGGATTGTACATTATTGCTCCAATGGCATGATAAGCACAAAGCTTTATGAATGTGCAATAAAAAGGACATCTGGGGAGGCCCTTAAGTGGCAGGGCTAGGCAAGACCTCTGACCGAGGCTTTAAGAGAACCACTGCTGGCCATAGTTAGATAGTAGCTGCATTCAGACATCAAGCTAAACTATGGAGTTGCAGAACATGAATGAGCCTAGCATCCTCCTGGGCTTGTGTGCTCCCATCTCCTCCCTGCAGCTGGAGGAAGTGGAATTAAAAAACTTTCACTTTTGCATAACCACAGCTTGCCCAGCATATAGAACCTAGAAATGTGGCTAATCTAGTTTAAACAAGCCAGCTTCAGAAACCGTGGATTGAAATTGGTTTATTTGACATTAACCCTAGTTAAGGTTAAGATAAATCACAATTTGTTGCTTCTGGGTGAAATGGCAAATCACAGTTAAGAAAAAGTGAACTTTTTGGCATGTGGGAAGAGGAGGAGGGTAGTCAAAAAGCTAGAAGGAGACCAGGGCTGTTCACACTTTGCTAAACTATTGTTTAGCGCAGTGTCTGACTGCAGCCAAGGTTAGGCTAGAATGGTTTGATTCAAAAACAGACCTTAACTTGCAAATGGATTGTTCAGATGCGTTTTTTTTTCTGTGTGCTCAGTTGGCACACAAGCATGCACACACTCTTGTGTTTTTCAGCCACCATAGTCATTGCTGTTCCATAGCTTGCTGCTCACACTAGTGGGCATAGCTTTCTGGAATGTATCTGGGGTGGTGATTTTTATTTTATCCCTTCCCTAAATCACTACTCCCCAACTTCCCTTTTATCTTTCTTGGCATGTGCACAGGTATTTCTGTATCTCTGTGTGCATACCTTTTTAATTAATTAATAAATAAATCCCAGAATGTGGGGAAGAGCGGAAAAGCAAACATTACCAGCCTTAGTTAATTGTGTTTCACAGAATGGAGGCTTGTACCTTTTTTTGTGGTGGTGGTAGGGACAATGTTACCATTAGGTAAAACCAACAACAATACTGTGGTTTTGCTCAGGACTGATACTTGCCTGACTTAAGATTTGCAAAAGCATGGTACAGAGGTCTTTCACAAGTCCTGCGTATTTTTTTTTTAAAGCCTGTGTATGTACTGCAGTTACAGTCTCCAAGGAGTAAACCTGCACATGTACTGTGTAGAGATCTTGCAAGAGCCACTGTCATGGAGTGGCTGGATGTAGAGGAGAGTTAGGAGGCAGCAGCTGGGGAAACCTCAAGGAAAGAAGACTCAGAGCCAGGGAATTGGTGGTTGGAAGATGATGCATAGTCAGAGGGAGCAGTCTGGGAGGAGGAGGTGGCAGAAGCTGAAGAGGTAACAGTGTTTAGTGAGCAGGAAGAGGTTGTGGTGGAAAGCAGTCCAAAATTGGAGGCAGAAGCAGACAGGGGTGGGGTGGGGTGGGGGTGTCAAGAGGCAGAGGGGAGGTAGACTGCTGAAGAAGACAGGGAGTCTCCCCCTCCTGCTTTGACCAGCTCCCCTCCCCTCTGAGGAGGTATAAAGAGGGCAGAGAAAAGACAGACAAGATACATAGTCTCAGGTTGCTTGGGAAGGACCTGGAGGAGGAAGAGACATAGGGAGCTATGGGAAGGTGGGGACCTTCAATCCTCACAACTGCATCATTGAGGCAAGACCTACTGGGAAGGGTTGCTGTGCTCACTAGGCCTGAGCTGTTTTGTTTCTTTGAATAAAGAGTTAACTGAACTGACACCTTGGGAGTTACTGCTGACTGACTCCCTGCTCCCAGCTTGACAACAGCTCATCAAAATCTGGCTGCTGATATTCAAACATGTCTTCTGCAGGTGGTAATTGGCAGAAATAGGCACACTCATATTGTTTGGGCCAACATCAATAGCTAGGTTGTACCCAGATGAGGAGCAAATGGAAGAAGGGGTGCAGCATTTTAGGTCACCGAGTGAAACAACAACCCATAAAAAAAATGCTCTCATGATCTTCCATACTAGCAGTGATTGCAGATGCACAACTGATTATTTTTACTTACTGGATTTCTAAATGGAATGGGTAAATCTGGATTGAATGAGGGAAAGCTATAGGCTGGCATTTTGTTGACGATGACACCACATGGAGGATGCAAAAAAAATTGGGCACCACCCATTCTACAATAAACTCCCACAGGATGCAGGGAGCCCTATCTGGCCTTTGCTACATTAGGATGGACTTCCTCCTGAGCTGAAAAATGAGGTGTGCCTATTTGGTATTTTGTAGAATATTTCTGGACTCTGATAATTTCCCAGACAAGTTTTCACATTGTAAAGGAAATGCTTCCACGATGCCTTCATAACATTTATTTGGACTTCAGGTGGGAGAATTTCCCCCAGAATTGTTTGCTTAATTCTTTTTTGAGTTTTCAGTAATGGGGAGATCTTTATTGGGAACTGGAGGTTACCCTTCACAGAGCTACAATTTCCAGCACCCTTAACAATCTACAGTTCCCAGGATTGTTGTGTGTGTGTGTGTGCGCACGCTTTACATATATGGTGTGTATGCAATCTAAGATTGGGGAAACTGATTCATATCCCCACTTGGGGCTCCTCCACACCTCCACTTTCCCCTGGGGAAGCCGCTCTTTACTACAGAATTGGACGTTTGTTCTGATTCAGCAGTAAAGAGCCTTTTTTTTGGGAGACAGTGGCTGGGCAAGCATAAAACCCCTCGGATTCGTATTATTTAGGCATGGGAGAAGCTTGGCTTATCTCACAGGGCATTGTGCAGAGAAAATTGTGTGTGTGGCGAGGGGAGGGGGAGCAGTGACAGTATATACCATGTATGCTGCCTCAAGCTCATAGATATGCTATATAGTGAAAATTTATAAAAATACTCGTGACTCCCATCTAAAACTAGCGTGTGGTTGCTGAAAGACAGAGAGATTTTTGATGTACTGTGTCTTTAAAAGGGGCTCCAATTATTTGCACTCTCCCAACCTGAGTGGGGCTTATGTTAGTCTTCTGTTTTGGTACTGTTGAAGTTAATAGATGCTGTGAGGCAACAGAGCTTGGTGGATTAAATTTAAAATAGGCAGATTCAGTGCAAGAATTATATGAAATTTCCTCTTTTTTATCCTTATTGAGGATGATTGAAGTGGAACAGAATCTTGGGATTTGATATTTGGGTGGACAGAATGAGGAGGAGGCTTTCAAATTTAAATACTCGCATTTTTATTTTGGCTTTTTTTTATGGCATCAGACATCTTGAATGAAAAACCAGCAGCCGTTTGAAAAGCCAGTGCCACCATTTTGTGATTCCTGCGGAAAAACAACTGCCGTGGAATTACCGCTTCAACAAACTCGTCTTTGGAATCCAAATTCCAAAAAGACTTCCCAAATACATGAGTTCTCTCTCTGCTTCAACCCCCCCCCCCGGGTTCTTAAATCTTGGCACTGTTACAGGGGAAAAATAAGTTTTGACTTGGCTTCTCACTTTTAGACAGCTGTTTTGCATAGAGCCCTGGAAAAAAATATGAAATCCTCTTATGCTTGCGTTAAAATAATGCCATTAGAGAGGGGGGAGGGGGAAGCCACCCTCCCCTACACCCAGCTTCTTCTGCAGGAAAAGGGGATTTCCTAGGATTGAAATCAGTGCTGCTTGCTGCTATGAAGATAATGACAATGGCACCACTCATTACTATTTGATGGGGTGTTTTTTTATGAATAATGCCTGATAGGTGCAACAGTGTTGTACCGTCAGTTCATAACATAATAACGCATTGAAGGTTTGGTTTCTGTTGAATGGAAAATAAAGCATGAGAGGGACCCTTTTTTAGTACTTGGAGGAAATTTGTTGTGGTAGGATGGAATAAGGGGGATTTTGGCTTTAAAAGAAAGCAATTGGATCAGTAGATTAAGCCAAAGAGAATAGGGTGTTGAGGACTTGTAGATTGTATTCTAGCTTTAGGCAGGAATGCAGCGGGGAGCAGAAAAGCAGGGTTTTCTTTTATCACATTTACCTGTTTCACATACCTGGCCATTGCTGGAGATATTGCGAACCATGAGAGCAGGAGTAATGCTGCGGTGGCCTTGAAGCCAGCCGGCGGGGAGATGTGATCCAGGCATGAGACTATGTTTCTTTGTTATCAGGGATGCTATTTCACATCTCCCTCTGGACAAGACAAGTTTGAGGCTTACAAAAGTGTGTTGAGACTACTGTGGAAAAGAGGCTTTGGCAAGTGGTTGTGTCCCAAGGAAATAACTTGTTCATTAACACTTTACAGACTGGCCCATAGATACACCACAAGTTTTCCCTGGGTATCTGGTGTGCTGAACATTTGTACTCTGAAGGCGACAAGAGGGCTGAATGATATACTGTTTGCACACCTGTGTAAGATTTACCCAGTTTCCCTTTCTAAACAGGGAAAGCTGTTTCTGGAGTAGTAATCAGGATTGAAGAAGCTGGGATGTGTGTTTGAGGGCCTTTTGAAACTGACATTTGGAACACTATTGGGGTGTGGGATCACACGGAGGACTTTGGAGAAGGGAAATAAACTCTGGGTGGGGAGTTAAGCACTCCAAAACACCTCTTGTTCAATCCTGATCATCTCTCCAAAAAAGGGTCTGTTGACAAAAAGTCCTCAGGGTAGTATTGTGGATTTTTATCTGTAAATTCTAGTATGAACTTGAAGACTGGAAACATACAGCAGACATGAAATGAGAGCCAGAACCAACTGGAGCTCCCAGATGTGTGCTTGCTATACCCCAGAGGTCCCTGGGGATATGGGTCTCCTTTATCTTTTACATGTTTACTCAGGTAAAATACCTGTGTATCTAGACTGCTTAGGGTAACCTTTTAAACATCTCCACAAAAGAGGACATAGATTCGCACAAAACTTTCAAAAGCTAATTTATATGTATAGATGCATGTTTAGATATGATTGTTATATTTTAATTAAAATAGAAATTTTAATTAAAGTATAACCATCTCAACGTGCTAAGGAATGAATTTAATATATCTCAGCATGGTAAGGAAGACTGATCAGGTGTGCCTGTTCAGTTTGCTGTCCATGGGACCTGCTCTCCCTCCTTAGGTTTCTTTATCTTTAAACTGGACTGACAAACCATCAAGTAGAGAACTGTCCACTGACAGCCCTTCAGGTGGATGAATGTCCTCTGCAAAGTAGGGCACATGGACACCCAAAGACTGCCATGCAAACTGTTGTTAAGTTTTGCTTCACAAACAGGATTTATCTGATCTATATTTTTGAGCTCATGTATTTTTATGTATTTCTAAGCTGCTTAATATTCAACAAAAATTCTAAGAAATTGCTAAGAAAAAACATTAAAAAAAAATTCAGATCCAGGCTTAAGAACCAGGGGAAACCTGCACAAAAATACATGTATTTGCAGAACATCTGAAGCAGATAATTGATGGTGCTTCACATTTGTTGTACAGTTGATCCAAACACATCAAATGCATGAGCGGTTTTCTGCCACTTTAAATAGTGAAAATATGAAGCTTTTTTTCTTTTTCTTTTTTCTTTTGCTTTTTTAATACTGTTTTGGATCTCGAAGAGAAATGAATCGGTATATCTCTCAGAAATAATGCAGCCTCTTAAAACCAAGGTCAGCTTTTCTTTCTATGGAATTAAATTTATTTTAACTCAGCCTGAAATTTTGAATGTAAATATTTCCTTCCAGTTTAAAATCTGTGCTGTTTCCCCTCCTTAATCTTATCCAAATCACAATTGATGAATGCATGATCTGGCTTGGCTAGATTTTACCTTTCCTTCAATAGCATAGAAGGCCCCTTTCGATGAAATAGACTATCCAAATGTAATGTTCTGGGGATGTATATGTGGGGTGATAGCCAGATTTCTGTATACCTCTGTTTCACCAAGGAAAAACTAGAATAGATTTATGTCCCTGTGCTGGAGAGGGGAAGCACATAATCTTTCAATGTAAAATGCTGTAAAAGGAAAAGATTCTCAGAATGGTGGTCCCTGTTTTCAGGGATGAGTTTTCTTTCTCTCATAAAAGACTTGGGATTACAGTGGTACCTCGGGTTACAGATGCTTCAGGTTACAGACTCTGCTAACCCAGAAATAGTACCTCGGGTTAAGAACTTTGCTTCAGGATGAGAACAGAAATCGCGCGGCAGCAGCGGGAGGCCTCACTAGCTAAAGTGGTACTTCAGGTTAAGAACAGACCTCCAGAATGAATTAAGTTCTTAACCCGAGGTACCACTGTATATTTTTCACTCGAGAGATATAAGAGAGTGCCCTGCCTCCAAAAGGATTTAAAAACGGCCTTAAAAGTTTCACAAAATTGTTGCAGGTGAAAGCAGGAATGTTGCTTTGTTCACAGACATCTAAGAATGGCAAAGGATGCAATGCCTAGAAAACCGACATTTTCCAAGGTACAAAATATGATGCATCCATCATAAAATGCGTTGGGCAGAATTCACCTAGGAGCTCATCAGTAGACCCTGGTGCCCTTCACCCCTCTCCTCCTCCTCCTAGGTCCTTACTCCCCCCAAAAATTGGCTCTGGGGGAATAAGAAGATTCCCCAGAACAATGAATTGAGGGAGGAGAGAGGGGTTTGTTTTGTTTGGCAAGTTGCAATGCTCGCGCAGAAGAAATGATTGGAGGAGTGCAACATTGAATTCCATCCATTATCTTCACAACAAAAGTGCAACCTTGAAGAGAAATGTCTAGATTGTGCACAACAGATTGGCAGCCAACAACTGCATCCATTGTGCTAAAAAAAGATTTCTGGAAAGGCCTTTAAATTAGCTTGGAAGGCAGAATCAGACTCCATGTACAATCCCCACTAAAATGCCTGGGGGCTGTGAAGCATTTATGATTTGGTTTTGCATAATAAGAAGACTTACTACATTCTTATCTTGCATTTCCACCAAGGAGCTCAGGATATCATATATACCGTCTCCACACCCTTTTAAAAATCATTGCAACAACTGTGCAAGGGCTAATCTGATAGATCATATCTGATTTGGTATTGCCCAGTGAGCTTCACAGTTGAGTGAGGTTTTGAGGATGAGTCCTTCCAATCTTAGCGCTCATCTACACTTTCGCTTGACCTTCTTGGGATCCTTCGATGTACAGATTAATTCCCTTGGGTCCAAGAGATTTTCTCATTGTCTCTTGGCTGTGCCTTGTGGAAATCTGATCTTAAATGCCTTGATAGCTCAGTTGGTTACAGGGTGGTGCTGATAACACCAAGGTTGCTGGTTTGTTCCCCCATGGGACAGCTTTCATATTCCTGCATTTCAGGGGGTTGAACTAGATAATTGTCAGGGTCCTTTCCAACTGTCCAACTCTATGATTCTATGTACCGGTACCTGCTGAATTGAAGTTCATTTAAGCAAAATCTCACTTTGGATTCTCTGTGCATCTGATAAGATCTGATTCAGAAGGTAAGGTCGCATTTTCGCAAGCCACAATCGCGGAACAACAAGAAAAGTTTTTGGACCCGGGGAATAAATTGGTACGCAGTACAATCAAAATATGAATCAAGCAAAAGTGTGGATAAGCCCTTTGCTCAGCTCTCCATTCACTGCCCAATACTGGCTCTCATTTTGGGATTTCATTTGCATTTTGAGATTTTTCTTCCTTCTGCCTTTCATCAAGGCTTTCACAAAATTACAACCTTGCAAAATTACTGTCAGGTTACTATATTCTCACAAAAATGGGCTCAGTGAGCAGATGTTTTACAACTTTAATCTGGCCTTATATTGTAAACATTTTTTGTCAGGTGGTGGCTGGGAATGCACAGAATCTAATGAGAGTTTTCATATGTATTTCCAATTATGCATATGTGGCAGTACTGTACTGAGTGTTCCAGATTTTTCAGGTCACAACCAGACCATTGGCAACAGCTTTCCCCCTGATGCAATTAAAAGCTGTGAGGGGCTCCAGTCCAGATCAAGGCCACTGCAGGGAGCAAAGGCTTAATGACCCACTCCCCCACTTTATGGTCCCAATCTGGATCAGGACCCCCCCCCCCGCCTCTAGCTCCTAATTACTTAACAAACACTTTTCCTTCCAGTAAGGCTCATCAGCATCCTGCCAAATAGAAAAAGGCCTCCTCTAGTATTTTCTCTTGCAACCAAAAGTATTAAGCTATATTAAGATAGTAGTCTAAGGTTTAGCCACAACTGATAAAAAGCTGTGCCTACGTATAATAATGGTTTTCCTAAATGACACTAAGAATGTCTGGAATGTTCCACTTGTGAGCCATTTTCAAATTGGAGAGTTAGCTTTAAATCAGACATGCATCCTAGCATTTCTTGTGAAAACTGCCGTGGTAATATTGCTGTATTGAAGCTGCTGTGATAAAGATCTTGTTGTCTTTCTATCCATAAATTTTCGTGTAGCTGTTCATGAACATGTACCTTTGTTTCCTTTAGAAAACCGTAGCTGTGGTGAACTGGTGAAACTAGGGGTAGAGAGATCTCAGGACATGAATGAAAAGAACATTTAAATATGTAGGGAGAGAAAGAGAGGGTGTTTCTTACTCCTGTTTCTACTGAGGTGTGTTGAATAATGAATATGCAAAGTATATTCTTAGTGCACAGAAAGCAAGCACAAATATGTCTAGGAGGGGATTATTTTAATGCAATTTTTGTTTTTATTATTTATTTATTTATTGAAGAGATGTGTTCTAAACATCCAGTGGCAATACCAGATAATTTGGAACAGGGAGGGCACAGAAGGGGCAAGGAAGGTGAGTTGTGTCCCATATGTTCAGATCTCTGAAAGAAAAGTAGCAGTATATATTGTCAATGGACTCCAACAATGGAGCTCCCCACCTACCCCAGCACTGCCCATGGAAATAAATTGTCTCCTAAGGGGCAGGGGAACTATTTTCAAACCATGTTCCTTGGTAAGACAGGATGCAAATAGAAGGGCATAGTGAATTAAAAGACAATATTGTGGGTTTCCCCCACTTTCTAGGCCTGACACAAGAATATTTGAAGAATTAGAGGAAATATTATTGCCTCTTGAATTTTGCAGACAACGAAGGAGCCATTTAACATGGAGCACTTCCAGACGACCTGTTTATTGAGCATTCATCCTGATTGTTTCCAGGGAGATTAGACAGTGTTGGCTATTTAATGATTCACTCCGATTTGTTTGTGGGGAGGCTAGACGACGGCTGTGCACACATTACCAGCTTAAAACACATCTAGCTTGTCTATTTTTGTCAATTCAGTTTGAAATTGGCTTGGGGGGAAATGTATCAAAACACAGCATTTCCAAGATACGCCAGGATATATAAAGGATAGATATGGATTGTGGCTAATGTTGTGTTCCCACCACTTCCAAAACCCAGCAGTGGGAGAGCATTGGATACAAAGTGTGTACATAGAACGTGCCAAAGCAACTGTGATCCCACACTTTCCACTATCTTTCCCCTTCACTTTCCTTACCCATAGTCTTTTGGAAAGCTAGTTTGTTGTGCAAGAGTTCAAAATCAGCTTTAATTGCACGATCACCATTTTTGTTTTGTTTTGTTTTATTTAATTTATTTGACTTATATACCACCCTTCATCATATGATCTCAGGGCAGTTCACAAGATAAAATTAGTTGGTACAGTATGTGGTTGAATCCCATTTGAAAATGGAAACAGTATGGAAGTGCCCATGGGAATTAAGCAAATAAGGCACACATGCCCTAGGGAGCCGGAGTATGCCCAATCTGTCATATAATCATAGAGTTGAAAGGGACCAGGGGTTATCTAGCCCACTTCTTGCCATGCAAGAATCACAGCCCAAGCATCCATGAAAGATGACCATCCAACCTTGGTTTAGAAACCTCCAGTGAAGGAGAATCCACAACCTTCTAAGGTCCACTCCACTGTTGAACAGCTTTTGCCACCAGGAGGTTATTCCTAATGTTTAGTCAGAATCTCCTATCTTTTTAAATTCATTGGTTTGGGTCCCATCCCAGCTTTCTCCATCTTCCATGTGACATCCCTTCAGATATTTGAAGATTATTATCCCATCACCTCTCAGTCTTCTCTTCTCCAGGCTAAACACACCCAAATTCCTCAACTGTTCCTTACAACCATCATTTTTGTTTGCAAGTCGGTATGATTCTGAATGAACCAACAGAGAGACAGAACCTCTTCAAAGAGGGCATTTCCTGCCCTGCAGCTCCCATTCAGGGCATAAAGATTCTGTCCTAAAAAGGAAAGCTACCAAACTGCACAACTCTCCTCCTCTGACAGGGGCAGTAGAAGTTTTGCATTCAGAAGAGTCTCAGGTTTAATTTCTGGCATCACCAGTTCAAAGATCTGGTAGCAAGTGATGGGAAAGACCACCTATATTTGAGACTCTGGAGAGCTGCTGCCTAGATGTCCCAAATAGACTGATTTAATATATACGCTAGCTTTATATGTTATGAGAAAGGTTGGATGCTGTCCTGTAGCTCAGCTTTGGGTGGGGAGCAAGTCTGAGGAACAAGTTGCTTTCAAGTGAAGCCAAATTTGGATTTGAAATTTTCTGCATTTCTGCCATGTACCTGGGGTGAGGAAATGGAGGTGTGTCAAGCACTACTATTTAGTTGCTTATGGTCACTGAAGATTGCTTCCGTGTTCCCACTCTGGAAGTTTTGTTGATCACAAATCACTTGCATAGGGATGCACTGGCTAGTCCCAAAAATCTGGTCTAGTAGTAACTTTGGAAGACTTATTTGCAAAGCTAAGGACATTAAATTTAATGACATGAAGTAACTGGTGGGGGGAGGGGGAAAGGCAACGCTATCCTCCCTGTTCTTTTGGGGTACTGGGGACCAGGATGGTCATGTAGCCCTTTGAAGTGTTGCATTTAAAGGCTGGGCTGTGTCTGTGTTTTCCACCTCATCCTTTTCTCTGGCACCAGGACTGAAAATACAGGGCTTCTATTCTTCCACTAAAGCAAGCCTGCGGCCTAATATTTCCTTCATCAGTCTGAAGGCTCAGTTCAGCCATGGGGATGATGACGTGTCAGGGGGTGGCACTGAACAATGTGCCAGCTTTCAACTGTGTTGAGATGCTGCTTTTGCTGCTGGCATTGAGGCGTGTGCCGTTTTGCTGGGGTTTTTTTGGTTTGTGTTTTCCTCTTCTTAGAAGTAAAAATAATAGCCTCTGTGCCAACTGTGTGACAACGCTGCACATTAACTCTTTTTGTTCTGCTCCTTCTCTGCTGGGAGGAGGATTTTACCATTTGTCTCCTTCTGAAACAGGCAAAAGGGTTTTTTTTTTTTAAAAAAAGAGGAATTCATAGCAACAACTTCAGAAATTGGCTCCCACAAAAACAAAAAGGACTGCTGCTGATTTTTGTACCAGTCAGGGATGCCTCCAGGTTTGAGGGGGCTGTTGGCAAAATCTCCAATTGGGATGCCTCCCAATATGGTAAGGCCACTTTAGGGTTTACAGGTGGAGTGTGGATTGGGGTCAGAAGTAATGGGAGCTAATTCTGCAAAGAGCCTTCTTCCTGTTTAACTGTGGCAAGCTCCCGAGAGGTAACCTTCCTCCTCCAACCGCCATTTTGTTTTCGCTATGAGGCTGATGCAATAACTAGTGCTTTGTGGAAACAAAATGTAGCCTACCACCCAAATTGCAGCAGCTAAAGCACCGTCCTTGATGGGGAGGGCAGATGGGCTGTGCTGGGGTGCAGGGACTGCAACAACTACCCAAGGATGACAAGTGCTGATGCGAGGCCTGCTAGCAGAGTGTATCTGTGAGTGTGTATATTGCAGCCCACAGGGTTAGTGTGTATGTCTTTTTTGTCAATCTAGTGACTGATAGCACTGTTGGACTTATTTAAGTTAGTATTCTTCCTTCTTCATGCCCTCCCAAAAAGGAAAGAAACTCATGTTAGCACTTGGCGACATTAAATATAATCCCTCAATGTGCTAAGAACAGGGGACAACTGGACTGATAACTGCAATTTCTTCCCTTTAAGTTGGGGCCAAAGTAGAACCATTATCATTGAAAAGTGGTACACAAATATTGTAAATAAATGAAATGTGTATGAAAATGGCATCCTTGTGCACGTGTCTGCCCCATTCATATATAAAATGAGAGTGAGTGGGTTCCAATTTTTGCATTAAAGCAGGTATGTGGATAAGAAGAAGTTGGCCCTAAGGAAGTGCCCATAATTTGGACATATTTGTAATGAATAAGTGTAGCAGCTAAATCATGGTTTGGCCCTTGTGGCTAGGCTCCACACCTGAGCTGGTTCCACAGATGGCGGGCTTGTGCAATTATTATCGCACAACACCATAGCATGTCATTGTTGCAATTCATAGAGCTGAAAAAGATCTCAAGTTTAAGATGATCCAGTTTATCCAGACTTTGCTAAAAGCTTGACAAAGTTTGGCCAGAATGAAGAATTAATGGTCTGTGGAGGCAAACCTAATAGGGTACTTGTATGCAATAGCTGCCACCACTACTTATCTAAGGGATAACATGGGCCACAACTGGTTGAGATTGGTATGGGCCCCCCCCCCCCCAGATTAGCACCTGCTCTCTATGCAGGCAGATTAAAAAAAAAAATCAGCTGAAGTGATAATTACAATGAGAAGTACAGATGATTTGGGTTCTGTGTTTGCCAGGCATTACTAAGATACTTAATTTCTATGTATTGTAATGTTGTTTTTAATTGCCCATAAAGGTTTAAAACTGTATTGGCGGATTTTATGTGAGTCACACAGAGAGGCCAGTCAGAAAGAAAGGCAGGATATGCATTTAAAATAAGTATAAAAGTTAGAAGCTAAGGCTTCCTTGGGGCATTCCCAAGCACTTCTGCTAATGCAAAGCCTTAGTCCCATGAGGCTGCAAAAGTTCTTGCAGGATTGTGTCTTTGTTAGTGGTGCCTTCAGGTAGGAATGGATGAATCTGCCAATTTTTGTTCTCTCAGTTTCTCATTCCCCCCCAAACTTAAAATAAGTTCTCCACATTTTTGCAACCATTTGCGAATTTTTGTTAAAATAGTCCTCACGAAAGCTCACCAGCATTTTAGTGTGAATTTCTCTGTACACATTTTGGCAAACAATTTTCCCTGATAGAATGCCTTTTTATATGTTATATATTATTTTCACCAAGATACACATCATATACACACACTATACACTGGCATAGACGTCTTTGTACACATTACTTGGCTGGAGAACTGTGTTGCAAAATTCAGAGAAGGGTGCATTTTGAAGGATGACTGTGTTTTGGTTCACGTCTTGGTTCAGAAAGTGTGAATGAGGTAAGATTACCTTAAAATGTGAACTGAATTCCCCCTCCATCTCTGTTGTCAGGGCAGGACTTTGGGGCATGAGAGGAGGACAGGCACCAAGACTATGGAGCCCAGTTACAAGGGCTAAACCATGGTGTAGAATTTAACACAGAAATACAGACTAACCTTGTGGGCTTGTGCTTTATGAACCCACAGGCACACTGTATCCTGGTACCAGGCCTAATATCAGCACGTGGTGTCCTGGCATATTTGTTGCAGTCCTCGCACCCCAGTATGACCCACCACCAGGATGCCCACCTACCCTCACCCTCAAGGACTGTGCTTCAGTGCGTTTACCCTTGCAAACAAATCTGGAGTGATTGGGGGTATGTTTTGAAATGAGGAAGGGTGGCAGTGAAAACAGCACCCACTTTCCATCCCCGCTAGTCCTCCAGTCCTGATCACCCCTCTGGAAGTATCTTTTCCTGCTGTAAGAAGCCCATCAGGGTACTGTTGAACATATCTACGTGCAACGTCTTGTTTGACCCCCGCCTTTCGCCTTAGGCTTTCCTTCTCTGCGCCTGAAGGGCTTTTCTGTGCTTGCTGAGGTGACAGCTTCCCTCCCAAGGATCGTTCTGGCTGTTAGCAGGTGTTCATTGCAGCTCTTTAATGGCAGTTCCCTTTCTCGGGGTTTGTTGGCTGCCAGCGGAGGTGCGAGGTGAGAAGGGAGCCTTGGGAGAGTTTTAGACGAGCAGCTGCCCTCCCCCAGCCCCCTCCCCATGCACACCTGAGGCCCTGTCTGTCGTCTGTGACTCTATAATGTGATGGGCATTGCTCCACCTGAACTCCTCTGGGGGGACCAGAGGCCCCACGTCACCACACCACAGACCCCCTGCTGTGGGAAGTGTGCATGGGGGGCCAGCACTCTCACTTTCCCCGCCGTCGCAAAAATCCACAGGTATTGGAAGCAGCAGGCAGGGAGGAAAACATGAGTGTTTCTCAACACATACCCCTAGCACAGAGATTGACGATTCAAATGATGCTTTGGTACTTTAGTTTTCTTTTCATGCTTTTCTTTGTTTTTCTTACCTGCCCGAAGCCTTGGAGACCGAGAAAGCTATAAATAGGGAACAATTCCCAGGTAGATGAAAACTCTGTAGGGAGAGACTTGGGAGGCAGGCCTCTGCGCCTGGTACTCCGTGTTACTCTCTCTGTGTGTTAAGGGGTGGGGTTTTTTAAGAGTGATCTTTTGCAACTGTGGATGATCCAATAAAGCTCCCCAGAGCTACAGTACACAGGGAATAATGTTATTCACATGTCTGTGTGGAATTACCTCCTACACATTCCTGCTTATGAGGAGGGGTGCTGTTGCCAGTTCCTAACATGCAGGCAGGCAGGGATACATGATGAGAGGCAGCAGAACCACCCCGTTTTCTGTATTGTTACTGATGCATCAATAGCTCCTGGGCACTTTTCACTTGCTTTTTTTGCCCATTCATTGGGCAGCAAGCCATCCCAGGAATTGTCTGGCCTGGCCCCTTCTCCAAAGAGGGATGCCTAAGCCTTGTTTGACACAAGTCTCCCCAGCACTAAAGACCATGTCATACATTTAAAAACTTGAGAAGTGTTCTAAAAATGTAAATATGAATATGACAGATACATGTCAGGTTGCTATGACAGTTGTGTTGAAAGTGCCCTTGGGGACAAATCCAGGGATTGCCTCTGTATAATGTGTTGTAAGGCTTTAAGGAGTGGAATTTAATGTTTTAATGTCACTGAGCTGTCTCATCGACTGGGTGCATCAGAGGACCAGCTGAAATGGCAATGCCCAAAGGTTGGTATACTGCAGGTGCGTCCAATTTCCAAGCGACTGCGATCTACTCCCAGTATAAAAAAACTGGCAGTGATCTACCCATTGTATATACCTGAAGGTATTGTCCTTTTCTTTCTAAAGTGTTAATAAAACTATTAGGTGCTCCAGTGCATAAGCACTAGAAATAAAAACCAACTGTTAACCATCATAGATTTTCAAAGAAGCTGAACAAGCAGCAAGCAATAAATAGTCCTCTAGCCCATTTCTCCTGACCATATGCTTGCAAGTATTTGTTCCTTAGAAAACTGAAGGGGTCACCCTTGCTTCCCCATTTCCTAATTTAAAACAAACAGGAAATAACATATGTGGTATGTTATTGCATTAATGAAACTGGATTTTAACATGGGGACTCCCAAAGGTATGCTGACATCTGCAGTAGTAGGACATTTCTATGTAATAATCCTCAATATGAAATCCAGAGTTAGCATAGTACAGAGCCTCAGTTACACAGAAATTGGGTGTGTAAATAATGTGGTTTGTGTGCATTTGCAGGAACAGTACATGACTCTATGAAAATATGTTATGACTATGGGCTGGCACCCCAGCTCGTTCCCCTGCCAACCCTGCAGATCACCCTCCCCCCACGCCAGACCTACTCACTTTGCACCTCACCTATTCCTCCATCGATCACCCCAAGACCCTGCCTCACAGCTTGCCCCAACACCTTTAAAGGAGTGGGAGGAGCTTCACAGAGCAGCTTGCTTAACCACTGTGTGGAGCCCCTCCCTGTCAATTAAGCAGCTCACTGAGGCCACCTGCCACCCTTGCCAGCGGGCCATTACTCATGCTGGAGTTAGAGTGGTTGCCTATTGGCAACCATGCAGACTGCAGCATGATGACAGCCATACATTTTATGTACTAAGATAGTCACTAGCAAACAGCATACTCTGTATCTCATTTTGACATTGCCCAACAAGGGTTTCTTTTGCAGTGGTTTGGTTTAATTGACCATTTTGACCTTGAATCATGTTTCTCTCACAAGTCCTACATTCACATTTTCAGAAGCAATTCTATGTGATAGTATGATATACTTGGTGGGGGTGGGCCAGAAGACACCTCAGAACTAGATTATGGAGCACCTACAGGTCATTTGGTGCAATGGAGGAGCCACTGTTCTGAACTCAGAATCCATGTTCTTTACATATCCCCACATGGATTAAAGGGGAGTATTAGAACGGGGAAAAATAGGTTTCAGTGGCAACTCACTGTAAGGTTTCAAGTGTCAGGATCCAAAGGAATGCACATAACACATATACACATGTAATCAAACATCAGTGGCCATTGGTAGATTTTTTGTTTGCTTCCTTGCTTCCTTGCTTCAGGAAAAACTGCTTCAAGAGGGAGATCAGGAGCAGAGAAGCTAAATACTTTGCCTCCCTCCTGCTTTCCCCCTTCATCTCACCTGTGTTCTCCCCCGCACTTTTGCACGCATATAAACATGTACACAGCACCCCAGTTTCAAATGAATTGAGTTATATACTAAAGTTGGGCCAGCCTAGCTATTTCCTTATGTAGAATGGAAATGTACGTACACCTAGGTGTGTCTTTTGTCATTCCTCCTTTTTAAAAAAAACAATATTTTTTTTACTCACCCTCCGGGACTGTAATCTACCTGTTAGGAGTAGAATGCTGTGGTGAAGTAATTACAAGGCACTGCTATTGTGAAGGCCTCTGAGGCTGGCTGCATGAAAAGGAGTGAGGTGCAGAAAGGAACCACCAGTCAAACTGAAAGTGGTTATTATGAGTCTTGTGTTTCGATGTGGCAGAGGGACGATGCTCCGCTCCAGAAGAAATGTGGCGATTAGGCACTTAAAATGCACAGCCAGGCAGAGCTCAGCCAAAACCAAATTTCTCCTTGTGCTGCCTCTCTAAATTTCCTTTTTAAATATGTTTCTCCCCTACTTTAAATATGTTTCTCCCCCTACTTATAAGAGCACCTTATAGGCATCAGCATTTAAAGATGGGCATTAGCAGTCCACAGAGCATCACGGTCACTGTGCTAACTGGTGCTAAATTTCCTCCTGTTTCTACTTCATTGGTTAACTCCTGGTTTCCTTTATTTGGGTTTTCAGCTAAATGCATACCTGGAGCAACAGTGTCTCTCCCTAGCAGAACAAGTCCATTTTTTAAAGCAGGCTTTTTACAGTTTGGAAAGTGACAGGGAAATGCACTGAAAAATGTGGACAGAATGAACAATTAATGGGAAGGTGTGTAAATATCCCACAAATCAAGGAGATTGCGGAATGAATTTTCACCCCCTAAACAAATCAGAATGAACGTTTAACAAAGTCTGGATATAATCTGACCACTGTGCAAGCTTAGTGCATGCAAATCAGGTTGAATGCTGAATAAATAGGTCCTCTGGATGAGCAGGTATGGGGCGAATCTTCTTGAATAGGAAAACACTTTTAGCCTTTCACAACACTCCCTGAAAGGTCAGCTTTGCTGAAAATTTTCAGCTCAGCACTATACAGTAATGTACTCCTAGGTGGGACTGCCTATTCAGAAGGTTTGGGTTGGAAGAAATTGATCCACCCAATTGCACCAAAATTTGCTCTTTGTACATTGTTATTTTCCTTAGAAACCAATATGAAACTGCAGCTGCATTGCCAAAGCTCCACAGCCAGCTGCCACTTTAAGCTAAGCATTGTGGACACTTGCAGCAAGCGAAGCGGGTGTGGGCGAGCAGGGTTGTTGTTGCTGCAGGCTGGGGCTTGGTGGGTTTGAAAGGAAGTTGTCATTGGCTGCCCAGCCCTTCTTTGCAGCTTGCAGAAGAAAATTTCCCCTTGTTAGCAGGTTGTCTCCTGCCAAAATGCCAGCAGGGTCTTATGCCATGTCATCCTGCTTGGGAATAGGCCAAGATCAAGGGGACTGCCAGCCATCTACAACCAGCCTTATCCACAGAGGCTTGTGTGCAGGCAAGTGCACACCACAGAGGTGCGTTTGATTTAGATTGGGAAAGTGGAATCAGATGAGAGGGTTAACCCCTTCTCCTCCCTTACCATTGCTTTGATCCAGTTTGGAGCCTCATCGTGGCGACTGTTTCAGAATTAAAAGGGAAACACTGGGAGATCTAGTAACAGCTCTCCCATGTCACTTACAGTTCTGCCCTTGTTAGCAACAAATCCAGTAAATTTATTGGCTGAGGTTAGTGCCTGTGTGGCTTTTTGGAGCAGGTATTCCTGTTCTCCCACCCTTAAATATATTATTTTTCAGGACTGGCATGTTTTCATTTTAATACTAGGCATCACATTGACATCAGAAGACTATATTAATCTGAAATGAGTGGGAGAATACAATCTGCTTCAGTTCTGGGGTGCCCCACATTCTGGTTGTATTCTACCCAATGTTTTGGACTCTGCGGCATATTACTGCCCTCTGCCTCCTCCGCGCAGCAGCGCGGGGGTTACCTCAGGCCTTACACATTTTATTGCACAGACTTTCTCTCCTCACTCCTTCCCACATGCCCACTCCTGCTTCCCTGATCTCCACATGCTCCTCTGCTTTGCCAAACCTCCAAGCAGCAGCTGTTGGGCTCAGCCAAGGGCCATCTGTGAGCCTGGTGACTCCAAAGAGGATGACAGCAGCAAAGGCTGCATATGCAGGGAGGGGCAGTACCGCATCCTTGGCACTGGTCTCTGTGCAGATGGAGGTGGCGAAGGATCCCAGATGCATCACCCTGTGGAGATGGAGCAGCTTTGAGCTGACCGGCAGGTGCCACTGCCTCCAAGTACAGCATTGTAGTCTGTCACCACCGAGAACCAAACACAATGGGAAAGTGTGTGTGTGTGTGTGTGTGTGTGTCGGTGGGGGGGGCAGTGCCAAAAGCTTTTAAAGGGTGGAACAAGGTGACGTGTAAGGAAGGCTTTTTGTGTGTAATTGCCTTGCCAATGACTAATAGCAAGGCATTGTCTATTACTCTTCCCCTTCGAGCCTGTGTGTGCCCCCAGTATCTCACTCGGGTTCAGCAATGTTCACAGAGAGGCATAGGCAGTTGCTACGTTAGGGTGTGTCTTCCTTCATCACCGGTCCCCAGTACAATTTTGATGCATGCTGCAAAAAATTAGGAGGTAGTGTTGTTATGCTGCTTTCATTGTAAGTGCCCTTGTGAACTCTTCTGATGACACCTTCGGGCTCCAACTCTCTGCTTAACAGTGTCTGTCCTGACCATGAGCTGGTGCATTTATCTATCTTTTCCTAACTACATTAAAAGCCTGGGGATAGAAGGCCTGTGCTGTGAAAAGGTCTGAAGATAATCTCTATGACAGGCACAGGGGACCCATAGGTCCTCCAGATGTTGCTGGACTACAACTCCCAGCACCCCTGGCCATTGACCATGCTGGCGGGGGCTGGAGTCCAACAAACATAAGGAAAACCACCTGGTTTACAAGGAGAAAGCAGTGAGCAGAGTGGCTGGTTATTCATGCTCCAGTTATTTTGGGACATCATCTGCTAATGCACCTCTCCTATCCTCCTTATAGGTGTTTGCAAATTTTGTATCATCCCAATAATGTTGAATCAAAAGGTTGCTTGGCACACTCACCTGTTCTGTGGGAAGATGTAGCTGAGGAAATGTCATTCTTTTTTGTGGGAAGTCACCGGGTGAACAAACTAGGCTGTGAAACTATCTACAGCTTTGAGCTTCCCACCAACACCACAGCTGCCTGCCTGGTGCTTGGGTTGTTCTGCAGCGCATGCAGAAGGACATGAGCAGTGAGTGCTACTCAGTATGCTAAGAAATTGGAAGCCTGAATCAGGGCAACAAGCGACTGCTCCAAGGGCCCTTGATGGGAGGGTGGCGGCAGCTACAATTGTTACGCAGACATGGAAAACAGGTTGGGAATGATAGTGGGCAGAGAGAAAAGAGCAGAAACCAGCACAGCTGCTCTTCCAGCATGCAAGGGCGAACTTGGGAACGGAGTGACATAGTCTCCAGAGGTTTCACCAAATGATGGGAAAAACAAACCCAGCAAACAATGAAACTACTCATGGTATGAGGTCTCATCCATAAGGGACATGAGATATGGGACAGATGAGGCAATGGGCTGAGGAAAGGAGGCCAGAGAAAGGAGGGAACGTTAATGGGAATAGAGCCATCGAAGAGAGGGAAAGGGAAAGGAAGCCCATTCAGCTATAGGCCATCTTTATGGTGCATTTCCTAATACATTTCTACCATTTGGAACAACTTGTGAATATTTCAATAATAATAAGCAGTGCTACTATGTAGAAAACGGGTGGGGGTCAACTGTTTTTGTTTCATGTTAGCATTGCAAAGTGTCCATTTCTGCCTCCAGGTTTGGCAAAAAGCAAGACTGCCAGCTGAGCCACCAGCTTACGTATTGTTATGAGTTTGGCTGCTTTAATTAGCATTAAAACCTATGTTGTGGTTTTGCCTGACACAGTTGATGGATGATCAGGGATCTAACAATAAGGGTTGGATGTTCCTTGATGACTCTGTGGCCTTGGGATGTCATACACATCAGAGTTTGGAGGAGGGACAGCAAACCTGTTAGAAAGAGGTTTTGCACTTTAATAAACACATGCACATCTATGGTGCAGTTTCTCTTTTTGGGCATCTGATATAGTTGAGACGTCTATGTGCTCCCAAAGTGCTCTGCTTGTATATTTGTAGAGAAAGCAAACATTACAAAGACATGATAGGTCTCCAGGGTTCTCTTATCTAAAGGAGACAATACTTGTCTATGACGTTGCTCCTGGAACTTCTCACTCCTCAGGGAAGAAAAGTGTGTGTGTGTAAGTAACATCATTGACTTGAAAATATTTTCCCTCAAACCAAGGAGATGATTTCTCAATATGTTGATAAAATGCAGATTTTAGTTTTAATATGAAAAAAGGGCACAATTAACAGAGATCTCTACAGGCTGCTTTTTATTTTGACCCCTTGGGGAGGCCTTTAGTAACAGCAGACAGATTTTATTTAAAAACTAAAGCCCTCGTTTTGTCAGCCCCTTGGGATATCATCTCCTTGGTATTTGGGCTCATTTTGGATGCTCCCCAATTTTTATTTTTATTTTAAAAAGTTCCCCCCTCTTTTCTCTATATGTTTGAAGTGCTCCAGACTCTGTTTTTCTTTCTTTTCATGTTTTTTACTAAACTTTTCAGTCACCAGCTGTATAACCGAGCTTCATAACTCTGCTACAATCTCAACTGAAGCTATGTTTTTCCAAAACTTGCTCCAGCAAAAGAACAGGTAGTTCAAGTTCTAAAAGTAGCATTCCTTGCAGACTCTTCATACCCTAGTGGAGTCATCTGAAAGAGTGACCCATTTGAAAGGTATAAGCGACCCCCAGCAAGAGTAGGGTGGGATTCTGCCTCAGATGGTAGAGCTTTTGATGAGATGGATCATGCCCAGAAGAGGAAATTGTTTAGAAACACATTCCCCCTTCCCTCCTTCAAATGTATTTCTTTCTCAATTTGACCACATTTCCTCTTGTCCCACTGCTTTCCTCACAGGGAAAACAGCTCTGCAGCGCTCAGCCAGAGCAAACGGCAATCCGTGGGTTGCTGTTCGTTCTGATTTAGAGCTAAAGAGCAGGTTTCCCCTGGGAATAGAGTTTGCAAGGGAAAACTGCTCAGACACATACCTAGAAAGTGTGGGTCAAGCGGAAAACCGCTCACACCTGTGGTTTTTAGGCACAGGACAAGTGGGAGTGCGGATGAACCCACAGTCAAAGTTAAATGGATACTTGTGGTGGTGTAGGGAGTTTGGTGCCATCTCAGGCCAAGGAATGGTTTTGATCAAATAAAGTGGGCGGGGAGGTGAGATGAGAACTGGAGGGGCTGGCTTTCGCACCTTCCACCTTCCATATCAGGTATGATTCCAGATAAATGGTTACCACTTTTATCATGTGCTAAAGACATTTGGAAAATAGGAATGGATCATTTAGCCTACAGGGCAATGTGATTAATAGTGCATCTTGTGGGTGGCACATTTGTGCAAGTTAAATAGCAGGCATGTCCATGGAAGGCAGTGTCTGTGGCTGAAAGAGCAGAAAAGGTTATGAGAGTGTGAGAGGCTTATGTACAAGTAGCAGAACTTGGGGGGAGAGGGGAGGAACCTGTTTTCTGACACAGAAACAGGCAGCCCATGGACAGTGGTGATTTCTGCATAGAAAATCTGTGTAGAAAATCAGAGGCAAGAGAACAGACAGTAGAGAAGAGTGGGTCCTAGTATACAATGGGAACTCAGTCATCAGAAAGCTCCCTTGACCATATAACGTTTGAGCTGAGCTTTTAAGTAATATGTGGAGGCCAGGGTTTGGGTTTGCTGCTTAAACAAAATGCACGGTAGTTCTGTTAAGGTTATATATATATTCAGGAAAGTCCCTGGGAGATGTCAAGTCAACACCTGTGGAGCCCCCAGAGGGAGTGGTGACGTGTTCCTGGCTGACAGCATTCCCTGGGCTTTAATGAAGTGTAGGCAGATGAGAGGGCAAGGCCTGCTAGTTCTAGAAAGAAGATGATGGACAAAGGTCCTGAACTCACTGGGTACCAGATTGCTAGTGCAGGACTGAGGGCCTAGGAAGGATTTCTTCAAATATTAGTGTGGCATAGTTGCTCAGTTCATGCTTATTTGTAAAACTTAAGTGGACTAAATACCTCTTTGAAATATAAACTGAACACTCAAGCAATTGAAGGGAAATTTGCAACAAGCTGGACCTGGACGGCTACAGATCTTTTACACAGTACTGTTTGTAAATGTGCAGAACTAAGAAAGACTCTTGCTTAATACAGAAACACTTGTCAGAAACTAGGAATAGGTTGTTTGCACTATAGAACCCTTTAGCACTTCTGAGGCATTGCTTTTCTGTGGTGGAATTAAATTGGAGGTGCCACGCAGCACTTGATAGAACACTATTCCCCCCCCATGGCTAAGATCTTTTTATAGTATGCACTCACAAGAAAGTCCACTTCAGTAAAGGTCCTTTATAATGGTATTAAGTAAAAGTTTCCTGTTTGCAGGTCCTGCATATTTATTGCTTCCTAGGGGCAGTTCTGTCAGGAAGAGAGAAAAATGCTTGGAGCAATGGACCAAGGTGTGGTATGAAGGAAGTGTGTGAGAGAGGTGGGGAGTTTCAGCATGTACTTTCTACATGCTCATTTAACTGTTCAAGTAAGACCCTCTAGCCACACATGCTTTTTATGTGAACCAATAGGGGAGGCACTGTTGCAACATCTAGCTTGGTCCTTAGACAGAAATGAATCCAAGGGATGCAGAGCCAACCTCTTGTGTAGGCCTAATAGACAAAATGAAAACTGACAAATTGCCTGGTCCAGATGGCATCCTCCTGAGATTCCTCAGCTCAGATGTGAAATTGCTGATCATCTTCTTTTTTAAAAAAGCAAGTTGTTTTTAAAAAAGAGATCCAGAGGGGTTCCTGGACGTGACATGTTGGTTAGTTTAACATGTGTCCTGAGAAAACTGGTAGAAAGTACCGTATTTTTAAAGATAAACCAACCAAACATATAGAAGAACAAGCCTTGCTGAAGTAGAATTAGCATGGCTTTTGCAACGGTAAGTCCTATTTCACTAACTTGTTAGTGAGAGTTTGTCAACAAATGTAGAGACTGAAGTGATTTGGATGACATTGTATACTTTGCCTTTGAAAAAGCTTTCAAGAGAGTACCTCACCAAAGACTCTTGAGAGAGCTAAGCAGTCGTGGAATGAAGTGAAGTCCTCTTGTGGACCAGGAACTGGTCAACTAACAGGAAGCAGAGAGCAGGAATAAATAGGAAGGCAGAAAGTGGAGTCCCCCAAGGATTGTTATTGGGACCCATGGTTTTTAACTTATTCATAAACAGACTAGAGTTAGGAGTGAGCAGTGAGGTTATTAAGTTTGCTGATGATATTAAGTTGTTTAGGGTTGTTAAAACAAACAAACAAACAATTCTAAGAACTTCAAAAGGACCTCACCAAATGGAGTGAATGGGTAGTAAAATTGCAAATGTAGTTCAGTATAAAAAAGGGTAAAGTGATGTACGTCGGGCAAACAAATCTTAATTTCACATATATGCTCATAGAGGAGAGGGCTATCATTGGTCCCTAGCCATGTTGGTGGTGCTTTGCCTCCACAGTTGGAGGCAGCAATGCTTCTGAATACCAGTTGCTGCAAACCACAGGAGGAGGGAGTGTTTTTGCGCTAGAATCCTACTTGCGTGTTTCCCAGAGGCATTCCACCTGGCCACTTATGAACATTCAGTGATCATAGAACTATTCAATTCACTCTAATGGGAGGCAGTGATGGCCACCAACTCGGATGGCTTTAAAAACGGATTAGACAAATTCAGTGACTGTTAATGGCTACTTGCCATGATGGCTGTGTTTCATCTTCACTCTTGGAGGCAGTATGTTTCTGAATTCCAACTGCTGGAAACTGCAGGAGAAGGGTATGCTCTTATTCTCAGATCCTGCGTCCGTGTTTCCCATAGGGTTCTGGTTGGCCGCTGTAAGAACAGGATGCTAGACTAGATGGGTCATTGGTCAGATCCAGCAGGTGGCTCTTACATATTATGCCTCCGGGAAGACTTTGCCTTTGCCTTTGCCTTGCAATATGATGGCTGCTAACACCTTATTATCCTTTCAGGCCAATAATGTAGCTTTCTGGACTGAGAGGATTTATATGGATTAAATTAGAGTGTGGGGAGTGTGAGAAATTCACCAATGCTTGGAGCTATGGACACTCTACCCAAGGTTCCAACATCAATGAGTCTTTCCTTCACACCACCTCCCCATTTTTTTTTTTTATTTTGCCTGATTAAGAGTTCTGGAGAACTGAAAAGCTTACACATTACAGTGGACGCTCGGGTTGTGTACATGATCCGGTACTTCCGGGTTTTGGTTGTCTGCAACCCCAAAAAAACGCAACCTGAAGTGTCTGTAACCCGAGGTATAACTGTACAGTGGTACCTTGGGTTACACACGCTTCAGGTTACATACGCTTCAGGTTACAGACTCTGCTAACCCAGAAATAGTACCTCGGGTTAAGAACTTTGCTCCAGGATGAGAACAGAAATCGGGCTCCGGCGGCGCGGCAGCAGCAGGAGGCCTCATTAGCTAAAGTGGTGCTTCAAGTTAACAACAGTTTCAGGTTAAGAATGGACCTCCAGAACGAATTAAGTATTTAACCCGAGGTACCACTGTATTTTGAAACGTTTTGGTTGCCCTGATAAGGGTGTTGCCCCAATGTGAATCACCAGAGTTTTTAATGGGTCAGTACCAACACCTTTGCTGTTTTCTCTCTCTCTCTCTCTCTCTCTCTCTCTCTCTCTCTCTCTCTCTCTCTCTCTCTCGTCCTTTTGGTGCCTATTTTCAGCAGCAAAGGGTCTGTTCTCTGAATGTGAGGGGGACATATCTTTCTCTGCCTTTATCCAGAAGTTGTGCTGAAGAGGATGCCTCACCAGAGCTAAGTATGGAAATGCAACATGTGGAAGCATTTAAGAAGGGAGCTCAGAGGAAACTGCGCTGGGGTGGCAGGAAGGCGGGAGGAGAGAGGGAATTTGTTTTTTTTCTTTCCTTCTCCTGGTATATAAGGAAGCTGCCAACTTCATATTTTCATTGAAAAATGAATGGTGCAGACTTGAGTTCCCCCTCCCCTCCCCCCATCTCACTGCCGCTCAGAATAATACCCACCATTGTGCCTGAGGTTACGAGCTGAAGCGGAAAAGGAATTGTGATGGAGGAAAAGCTGGGGCCTGAATTCTTTACGATAAGTAAGATACATTTTAAAGGCAAGGAGTGAATGGAGTTGGCACAGCAATGCATAAATACAGCTGAAGAAGAAGTAGCAGGGAGAGGGCCTTGGCCTGCTCATTTGCAGAGAACCTACGATGGGTTGGGCCAGAGATGGTGTGTGTGTGTGCGCACTGGAATAAGTGGGGCTGCATTTGGGGGGACTGAGGGACCCTGGGGACTGCAGGAGGGCAAGATGAATGGACGTGTATGGAATCTGGAAAACATTGTTCTACATAACATAGCTCAGGAAAAAGGGAATTAGGAGTGCCTTTTAAAAAATAATTACATTTGTCAGTCATTTGTTACCTAGGAGGTCTTCAGATGACTTACATCTTCAGGTCATAGCCTGACGGCTTATTCTGCATCCAGTGCTCCCCCACTGCCATGTTTTGTAGCAACATTCACAAAATGTTAGCCACAGTCCATATTGTTACATGCCACTCCAATTTCTGAGCAGTGCAGGTTTCCAGGGGTCCAGGCACTTACCCAGGGTTCCTGTTTCCTTTGGAAATGAGGCAGAATAGAGACTGTTGTGTCTTTATGATACATGTTTTATTTACACATATATACAGCCTGAGCCTACGATGGAGGGACTTACAGCATTGGCACCCTAAGATGATCTTGCTCAAGGGTTGGCAAGGCTTACCTTGCCTGGTCCGGTCCACTGCCGTGGAGCCCCCTCCGTGGGCTGGATTGCGGGTGCGCATGAGTGCATGCGTCTGCAATTTTCTGTGTTTGTGCATATGCGATTTGCAGTGTCTGCGCATGCTCAGACAAGATTTGCGGTGCTGTGAAAGTGATTTCCCGCGCCGCGCTGTGCTAAACCAGCACGGGGACTCGCCAAGTGGGCATCTCGGTTTGGGGGTGGCTCGTGGGCCAGTAAAACGACCCCCATGGGCCGCTAGTGGCCCAAGGGCCTTAGGTTGCCGACCCCTGATCTTGCTTCTCCCATAGCCACAGCAGCCTTGGATTCAAAAATATGCCAGCCATAGCATAGCCTTCCTCCACCTTTACAGACTGCAACTATTTTCCTCCAGCCTACATCATCCCCAACTACTTGAGCTGCATTCCCTTTGTACTTAAGTCAGTTGTGTACATTTGAGACAGCTGCCATACATGCACAAATGAGTGTGCATGCGCAACTGATAGTTTCATGAATAAGTGTTCTGGGGTAGGAATACATCCCTGCCCCATCTCTAATGTGTATAACACCATGCAAATGTGGCTCAAAATGCAGCAAGGGAAAACAGCCTCACTACATTTTAAACCTCTAATGTGACATACAAAGAGTGCTTCTTAATAGGCAGGACCTTTGACTGGGGTCCCCAATTTGGGGCCAAGGGGTGGTGTGAAGTCCCCATCTTTAGCTTTGAGCTGGGTAATCAGATCCTACAAATCCTTTCTCTCTAGATAAGGCAGCAATGACAGCATTGCAGCATACATTCTACAACACATGCAGCCACATGAGTGAATTCTCTAGTGCCATATATATAAACATATGAAGTTGCCCAGAATATTGGTCCATCTAGTCCACTATTGTCTACCCAACTGGTGACAACTCTCCAAGTTCTGATGCACATATCCTGCTCTTTGAGATCTTTTAACTGGAGTTGCTAGGTATTGAATCTGCCACTTAGCTATGCCTACCTGCAAAATGCACACTCCATGGGCTTACTGCAATTGCTCAACACCTAATTGCATTGTTTCTACACCAGGTGCCTTGCTGATAAGTATAGTTTCATTGACCAAAATCTGAGTTTACCAGAAACTACATAGGGAGTCATCCATCTTTTTAGTTGCATGCCACGGCTCGGAGCGCCCCACTTCCCTGACTGCATAGGAATAATAGACACAAAACAACTTAACTTGGTTCAAATAAAACCACAGCTTTATTGAATACAGATGGAAGAGGTTTGGCAGAGGTATTGGGCAACCATTGACTTCTGGCCTGCCTGCCATAAGTGGCACCCAGTGTCAATCCGGAAGTGGAGCATTCCTAAGACTTACATCAAATAGGGGGATCCCCGCATGGATTGCTGGGTTGAGCAGTGCTATAGGCCCCCTCCTGGGCATCTGGGGATAAACAACTCCTCCCATATCCCTTTAACGGGATATCTTACCACTGTAGGGGCAGGCAGAGACCACCTCTCCAAGCCTGCCATTGGCCAATCATGCAGGCAGGCCTGGATCTAATTCCTGGTTGGCATGGGGACTGTTCAGCCAGGCAGACCCCAGCAACCTGAACCACATCGGATCCAGTGGGGAGTCAGTCTGCATTGCCAGTGGGCAGGGTAAGCAGACTTGTGCCTGCATTGCCACAATTTTGGAAACAGGGGCCCCATTCCATATTTTATTGAACTGTGAGGATACTTTTAATAGGTGGCCAGTGTAACATCCACAGATTTGTTTAAGAAATTTCCGTCACCAGCTACCAAGATTCACAGAACCTGTTAACAAGTTAAGTGAGTGCAGAATACCAAGATAATCCATTATCTCAGATGTGGGGAACCTTTGGCTCTCCAGATGTTGCCAAACTACAATTCCCATCTCTGCCAGCAAGCATGGCCAATGCCAGGAATGAAAGGGATGTAGTTCAGCAATACCTGGAGGGCAAAAGGTTCCCCGCACCTGTACTATTTCAGTCCAGGCAAAGATACCTGCTTAGATGGAGTTCATTGAGACATTACATCAGAGGTCCAATGTCCCTCATACCTAGTGGGAGGCCAGACTATATTTTTTTTTAAATAACAATGAATTCCTATGCCCCACAAATAACTCAGAGATGCATTTTAAATAAAAGCAAAGGATGTCCCCTTTTACTGAGACACAGCATTTCAGCAGAACATTAGGTAACCATGATATGTGGGGCTGCACAGTATGATGGGTGGTGGTGGTTTGTCTAGGTTCAAACAAGGCTGTACTTAACTCAAATTTGCCATCCTCCCTATTTGCCTCTTTAGCAAACTGGTTGTTATGCTTTGTGTGGTCACTAACCACAGAATCATCATCATGCACGATATCATTTTCTCTTCTGCAACATAGCATGACTGTTTGTTTAGGGATATTACAAACCAATCTTGGTGTTGTTGTTGTTTTTAAAAGTGATTTTTCAAACAGGCTACAATGAGAATATTGAAATATAATCAGAATGGGATATACAGATAAACAGATATTCTGACTTCAGGATTTAGTTTTAGAAGTTTTAACAGTTCCAGAATACAGTTAAAGAGTGCTAGGCCCTCGGATATTATTCTAAAATCTTGACTTTCTCCAGTCGTTTTTAGAAAGTTAACTTGTTCATTTTCATGATGAAGCAGGATTTAGTGAGCCAAGCACTAACTGAGGGTGGGGTTGCATTCTTCCCCAGTGCTTAGCCAAAACAGGCCTGGCTGCCAATAGCAAATTCCCAACAAGATCTCAATGTTTGGGCTCTACATCTCTTAAGCTATTCTAATAACAGGATTAATAAGGTAGGGGTGATTTTATGAACCAATTATTCTATTTATGGTTTTATAGAAAGATCTAATTTTCTGGTATTTCTGCCAATTACATTTAAAATCTGCACTTCAGATTAAAACACCAGGGCTAAAATCACCCTCCCCGCAGTTTTCTCAGAGTTAGATAGGAGAGTGACATAATTGCATAGTAATTGTTGTTTAGTCTAATGCAAATTGAATATCTCACTGAACATCAGACAAATTTGCGTTTATTTATTTCCGTCAGCTCCTCTTCAGAAACCTGAGGGCATGTAGTTTATAGCTAAAACTATAAAATCCTCTCAAATTTTATTTATTTATTTTCTATACTGCCCTTCATCTGAAGATCACAGGATGGTTTTCAATATAAATTATGATATAAATGTTACCTTCATCCTACCCTGTCCCAGGACCTGATCAGTAAAAGCCATCTCAAAAAGAGAAGTGTTACACTCTTGTTCCCAGATATGATTTATACCAGGGGTTCCCAAACTGTGGCCCATGGACCACCAATGGTCTGTGAGCTTCATTCATGTGGTCCACGGCATGCTCACATTTGATTTTTAATTGTGTTTTATTGCTTCTTCTTGTATTGTATTGTATTACTGTTTGGATTCTGTGGAATGCAAATTGTAATGCAATCCAATACAATATGAGGAATAAAAGAAGCAATAAAAAATACCAGGCAGAAAAATCATGAAGTGCTCTGCCAAGACCATCAGCAGTTCTCAGGTTGTTCATGGGGAGGGAAAGTTTGGGAACCAATCAGTGCCAGACCTCAGGGTCTCAAATTTCAGCGGTGTCATGCAGTGGCGTAGCGTGGCAAGGCAAGTAATTTGCGCCCCCTAACCCATGGATTTGCGCCCCCTAACCCTAACCCCCAGATGTTGCGCCCAGTGCAGCCGGCCCCCCTGCACCCCCCACGCTACGCCACTGGTGTCATGTGCAATGCCAACATTCAGTGCCCCTCCCCTCCCCTTTCATTCTCTACCTCATAGTTGTGGTGATCCTTTCAGCAACCCCAAGGCTCTGCACCCAGTGTGACCAAACCCGTGACACTTCCCTAAACCGTCTCTGAATTACTGATCTGTCCAATGACCTGGTTCACAGGTAACACTAAACCAAACCTGCTGCACTCCTCCTCTGGTCTTGCCATCACCATGCCATCCATGTAGTTTGGCAGCATATTTTATTAACATGGAAGGGGAGGGGGACACAAAATTAAAAGGCAAGTGCTTTGCAGGCCCCATCCAATTGAATGAGAGACTTCTAAACTTCATTGGTTTTGATGTGATAGAGCTAGTCGTGTGCTGAACTCTTCCTTTTTAAATTAACAGGATATTTAACTTTTAAATATCGAACTATTATTTATTTTCTGCTGTGTCATTCCACGGGACTGAGTCATCAGATGAGAGAATAAATTATCCAGTTTCTTTGCTTGAGCCTGGAATTCTGACTAACTCAAAGAATTATCTATAGTACTTCATCATTCTGCTTGAATTAGTTCTTTATTTAATCTGCCAAGAACATCTTGAGCTTCCTGCCTAAGAATGCCTATTTAGTTATCATTAATGGTCATCTTAAAGGAGTTCCCCACCTGTAGCTCTTAACTTTTTATCCAGCTCACTCTTAGCAGTATTCTACTAATTATCATTTATTGATTCTTTCCTTGATGTTCCTTGCTCTGAGCTTCCACTCTTGCTTTACCAAACAGATCATTCATATATTTTCAGAGTGAAAACTCAAGCTTCTTCATGTCAAAATGTTTTCTTTTAAACTTGTGATGTTTTAGAATATTTTTTCCGCTTTCAGTTGTGCATACATTAAAGGTTAATTTCAAAAGCTTCATTGACATACTGGTTTTGGATTTTCTTAATGCGGTTGTCCGCATTAAGATTCTTCCTTTACAGTGGTTCCTCAGGTTAAGTACTTAATTCGTTCCGGAGGTCCATTCTTAACCTGAAACTGTTCTTAACCTGAAGCACTACTTTAGCTAATGGGGCCTCCTGCTGCCGCCGCGCTGCCGGAGCCCGATTTCTGTTCTTATCCTGAAGCAAAGTTCTTAACCTGAAGCACTATTTCTGGGTAAGCGGAGTGTGTAATCTGAAGCGTATTTAACCTGAAGCGTATGTAACCTGAGGTACCACTGTACTTTCTTGTAGCTCAGCTCAGTAAGAGTAAAGGTTATCTAATATGCCCCCCCCCAATAGCTGAACACTCCTGGCCTGTGAGATGAGAGAGCCCCTTTAAAAGGGCAGCATTTGTGCTTCTGGGGTGCTAAAGTGAGTCCTCATTTTTGCCCAAACATACATGGGAAGCAATTTCATGAGTGGGAGAAGGGGCCAAAGGTTCTGTTCAACACCTGTCACATCTCTGCTGACCAGCTACTGATTTGACCCTGTCCCTGCAGCCTTGTTTGTCTCTGCCTCCTTCGCCTCCAGCATCATCTTCGCAAAGATAACATCTTCCTCTTGTACCTCCTCTGTGTGGTAAAAGGGAAGACTATTTCAGTGTGTAAGTACAAACTGTGTCTCCTCTTAGACACCTCTTTCCCCCCTTTTTCTTCCTAATGTAACCCTAATGTCTCAACAAATGAAACTGACCTATGGAAAATGTAACTTGAAAAAAAAGAGACATTGCGCATACCTTTGTAAACCAAGAAATCTTTAATAAAAGAGGGGCAATAGGGCATTCCTGGCATGTAACTGGTATTCTTCCATTAATCCAAAGAATAATTTTGCAGCATGCCACAGTGCAATCAATAGATTAATTGCTCTTCTTACATGGACTGCATTTAAGTGCTGTGTTTCAGATAAGGATATCAGTTTAGTGCTCCCAATCTTATTTCAACCAAATCGACTCACAGTCCATTACCATGTTTGCTTATTTGCCAGTGGACAATGATAACCTGATTTTCATTAATTGTTTACCTCCAACCAGATGCAACAGAGGAATAGGTTTTTGTACTTTTTGTTTTTGTACTTCCCCAGCACAGAGGCTGGAACAAGTCCCCCCAATATTTTTTTTCGGGGTCCCCCCATGATCCTACTCATAGTGGTAACAAAAAAGCGGGAAAATTGATACTGATGCAAATTGCCCATCCCTGATAATTAGATGAAATATTTAATGATCAGGGAGGAGGCAATAGCCTCCCTCTTCTGTTCTGCATGGATCATCTGAAGTAAGTGGGGGGCGGTACTGAGTGCCTGTGTTTGCCCTCTCTGTGTGAGTGTCTTGTGTGCATGCATATCAGAGCATGGGGTGTTCATGTGAGCCGTCGACATATCCGCCCCCCGAGAAGTCACCAAGGGGGGCCCCAAAAGGTTACCCCTCCCTGTTTGAAAGAGTAACTTTTAATCCTGATCCTATGTAACAACAGGGACGTGGGTGGTGCTGTGGGTTAAACCACAGAGCCTAGGACTTGCCGATCAGAAGGTCAGCGGTTTGAATCCCCACGACGGGGTGAGTGCCTGTTGCTCGATCCCTGCTCCTGCCAACCTAGCAGTTCGAAAGCACATCAAAGTGCAAGTAGATAAATAGGTACCGCTCCAGCGGGAAGGTAAATGGTGTTTCCGTGCGCTGCTCTGGTTCACTAGAAGCAGCTTAGTCGGCCAATAAAGCGAGATGAGCGCTGCAACCCCAGAGTCGGTCACGACTGGACCTAATGGTCAGGGGTCCCTTTATCTCTTTATGTAACAACAGCTCTAGAGTTGTGTGATGGAGGAAAACAGCAGGAAGAACAGCAAGCTAAATATGTCTGTTGTGTTCAATATCTGCTCTGCGAAGAAGTATAAATTATAGGGGAAGACGCTTTTGGTATCTCCCAGCCAGCCACCCTCCAGCTGTGCGGTGATGGTGGTGGCAAAGGCTGCTTGGGTGGACCAATAATTGTGCCTTGCTCTCAAGCCAGAGATCTGGTCTGGCCAGGCATACAGCCCCCTTGGAAACCAGATCCCTGAATAACTCAGCTCAGACTCCAGCCTCCTGCTCCCTGGTCTTGCCCGTCCCCCTCTGTCTCCGCACCCCCCTTGCCGCTTTGCCACGTGCCTCATTATTACTAGAGCTGTTGAGGTCGTGACCCCTGGCTCGTTCTCTATTGACCCCTGACCTCCTGAGACTAATCTGTGTCAACAGGCCCCCAGGGATGAAGAAACAGCCGCGCTGCAGGTGGAGAGGAAAGGAGAGAGAGGAGGCTGGGGGGGGGGTTACCCCCTCCAGCTCCAGGAATTTGGTGGAGGAGGCAATGAGACAGGATGATAAAGGGCAATCCAAGACAAGTGGGTGCATTGAAATCAGGCTGATTTAATCCCTTCTCCCAGCAACCTGCTGCTCCCTGCTCTTTGCTTTTGTCTCTCTCCCGACCTGTCTCTTCACAGCCATTTGCCCCGGTCCTTTTGTCCTTCCCTCCCATTGGACTTGCTGCTGCATCCTTTTCCCTGTTCCAGTTCCTTCCCCCTTTCCTGTCACTGCCTTTGCCCCACCTCTCCCCAGTGAGAGGGCAGAGAGGGCCCCCTCGTGGCAGGATAATTTTGCCGGTTTCTCCCTGAGATGTTGCAATAGTTCTCCAGGGCAGCACGTGGCAGGGAAATCCCCCGCTGTGTCCTCGTTTCATATCCTGAATGCCACCCATTAATATTTTTCTGTAAAAAATTTTTTATGGAGTTCTGCTAGTGGCAGCAATAAACAGACCAGGGGATTGTCCATGCCTTGATAACAAAAACAATTAAAGATGTTGCTTCTCATTGGGCCAGCTTGCAAGCTGCATATAATTCACAGCTGGGTGAAAGATTTTGGAGTAGTGTATTGGACTAATTCAAGTTGGCCCCAAAAGGATCTTGTTTTTGTTGAAGTCAGAGGCAAAATTTCCATCACTCTCAATAGGGCAGCACTGTGAAATGAGGAGTCTTTTAAACAAATGGCTGGAGAAAATTGATTATTGAGCCTCCTTGGGTCTCACAATGGATTGCCATACTGCCTCTGTCTCTCTCAGTTCATGAACTATGGAGGGGCCACCCCCTTTTAACAGTTTTGGAAGGGTGTTGGAACAGGAATCTGTTAAAATTAAGGAAAGTCAGGAGCAGTGCTTGTGGATTTCATTAACATCCCTTTACCTTTCCCCCCATAATTGGATCTCTGCTCTCTCTCTCTCTCTCTCTCTCTCTCTCTCTCTCTCTCTCTCTCTCTCTCTCTCTCTCTGTGTGTGTGTGTGTGTCTGTGTTTGTATGACTTATTATTCCCATCCTTTTCAGCTTTCATTGCTCTTTAATAGAATGAAGGCATGGGTTAATTTGTTTTATTTTGAATAAGTTGGATGTGCTAAGAGTTCCATTCTTGCATTCTTTCTCTTTATATAGCAGGGATTGAATAATAGAACCATAGAATTGTAGAGTTGGAAGAGACCCCAAGGGTCATCAAGTCCAACCCCCCCCCCCCCGCAATTTCAGGAATCTCAATTAAAACATCCATGATAGATGGTCCTGTAACCTCTTCCTTCCATGGGATTCTGTTCTACTGTTGAACTGCTCTTACAGTCAGATAGTTCTTCCTGATGTTTAAACTTCACTTTGGTTCTCAGTGGTTCTGCTTTATCCAATACATCTTTCTCCTCTGTTTGCAATAGTATCCTCCAAAATGTTTTTCCTTTGCGAGTGAGTATCTGAAATACTGTGAGTAATCTTCAAGTAATGATAAGTATTGTTTCAAAAGGAGCGGGAAGATTTAGGCAAATTCATTCACAAAGACTGCGCTGGACTTGAGTTAAGGTCCCTCCACAAACCACAGCTTTTCAAGCCAAACCACAGCATACCATTAATGTTTCCGCAATCTCTGCCAGTAACCTATCCTAGAACTTTTCCCTGCTCACTTCTACCATAGATCATCAGTTAGGACAGGTTCTGCCTCTGGGCCTATCCACACCAGGCATTCTTCTGCCTCCGGTTCAGCGCCTTAAAATTAAGCCAGAATTTTGCAAAACGGTCTGTTTTAGCTATCTAGATAATGGCACCAGGGTGGCCTCAGTTTCACATCTAGTCCCTAACAAGGCATTGCCTTCACTGGAAAATGGAGAACACTGGGTTCTTGAGCAACCTTTATCCATTGCCTTTGTGGTTTTGTTGGCTTCCATGCCACATTGTTTATACATGAATGATCCACATCATATGATTAACATGAATCAGGTGGGTACTACTCATATCACTGTGAACCTCACTGATCCAACAAAGCCACATGAAACAAACTCCAGAAATTACCAAACTCCAGAAGCCAACCACTTGGCTAGTCATTCCACAAAGGACTTTCTTGAGTTGGGTGGATGACATAAGTATAGCAGTAAGTGAACACTTGGACAGAGAAGTCACTGCATGGGACTAGAAGGGGTGGCTAGCAGAAGCTTTATCTATACTTCCACTTTTGCTGGATTTTGCACTTTGACTCATACTATGTACAACCTTGGTGAAATAATTGTCGTTTTTCTTGGCTGGAATAGTTGGCACCAGCTGAGAGACTGTTTCTGCTCGGAACACTCAGAAGTTTTTTTCCCCCCACCACCAAGACTGGATTCACACAACTGAAGTTTCCTTCTTGTCTCCTTGGCATTCTTTTTTCATGAGTCGGGAACATCAGTTTCTGTGGCAGGCAGGCATGTCCCTGAAGAGGCTTTGGCAAAAAGCATTAACCACATATATGGGGTGGAGTGGGAGTTACTGAGATGATATTATTAGAGGGAGCTTGTACTGTGTGAAAGGCAAGGAGCCCTGTGCAGAGCTAAAAGCTTCCCCTTTGACACGTGCTTGTGTTTTGCAGGCCAGCTGGAAACATTTCGCTGCTTGCACTGTCTTCCCTACCTTTTTTTTTTTTTTTTAAGGCCAGGTTTATCTGGTGTCTGCCTGCTTGCCACTCCCTGCTGGGATTTCTTCTGCAGGAGTCTGAGGAGGTGGGATCTGTCTTTCTTGGGGGAATCAAGAAGTTGAGGCTCCTCTTTTATTGGCTAATTAGTAATGGCAGAGCAGGTTGCCCTAGGTCAGAAGTCAGGGATGGCTTCCTTCAGCGCTCCATTGCTCCTGCCCTGCAGTTACACGCCTGTCAGTTACTGACCCTGTCATTAGCACAGTGGAAGAATGAAGCAGAGCTGGCTGTCTCAGCAGGCTGCCTTCTCCTCCTGCTGTATCAGTAGCTTCTCAGCACTGTAACCCCCTCCTGCCTTTTCTTTACATCCTTTAGCAGAATTAAGTAAAATATGGCTTCTCCTTGTGAACTCTGGCTTAGCATTGGGGAAAGGGACTTGTGTAAAATTATACAGCAACTTCATGGCAGATTGAGATTGCCCACAGTTCCAGTGCCTTACCATGGGGATGGACCAGAACCACTTTTTTCTTTTTAAAGAAAGAACTTTAGAATCTGAGGACCTCGTCATGAGACTTTCTAGCCCTTCACTATACAGGTGATTTTGAATATATATATATCAGATACCTTTAATGTTTTCTGGCAAACTTGATGTGGGTCAGAACTTTTGACTGGAGGATGCCACTGGGTGATAGGAGGTCACTCAGAAGATCATGAGCTTTTTTAACCTCAGCTTGTTTTCTCATTAGGAACAGAGCTGAAAAGCCTTTAAATTTATTGCAGGCAAGTGACAAGTGGTTCATTGACCGCCCTGATCCCCATCAGAACTTGTAGCTTCCAAGAGATTATTTGTATCCTGTTTCTCAATCCTCAGAGAAATTCACTCCCCCTACCCTGCTGACCATTTAATTATATACTTATTACCATATAATTACAGGGTAAATATACGTGATTATGTCCTTTAAATCAGAGGGCAGGTTACATGATAATTAGCACTGGATGTGATGAAGGTGCTAATTGTACTTCCCAAAACTCTGTTTCTCTGGATGGCCAGTGTAAAGCCCTGCAAGAATTGCTCGCAGTTGTTCAGAGTGGGCTATACTTTCATCCCTCTAGGGCTGGCATCCTAACAGCCACTTGAGGTTGCTCAGAAAAGCAAGCAGAGAGAGACTCCTAAGGTCTCAGCAAAGCCTACCTGCTTTCTGCAGGATTCAGAGCTTTGTAATAGGGGCTGTTTGATTCTTTGCTATTAGTAAACACAATTGTGCTTATTGGTTTTAGAACTAAAATCACATTGTGTCAACAAAAAGGCAAAAGAATAGCCATGAAAACAATACAAATTTGCCACAAGAAGTGCTGTTAAAATAATGTCATTTCCCCTCCTCCCACCGCTGCAATTTTATTTCATTTATTTATGTAATAAATTTCTCTCCTGCCCTCATAGTGACCATTTGGGGCTGCTTATAGCACTTTCAGGGACGCGGGTGGCGCTGTGGGTTAAAGCCTCAGCGCCTAGGGCTTGCCGATCGAAAGGTCGGCGGTTCGAATCCCCGCGGCGGGGTGCGCTCCCGCTGCTCGGTCCCAGCGCCTGCCAACCTAGCAGTTCGAAAGTGCAAGTAGATAAACTCGGGTGCAAGTAGATAAATAGGGACCGCTTCTAGCGGGAAGGTAAACGGCGTTTCCGTGTGCAGCTCTGGCTCGCCAGAGCAGCGATGTCACGCTGGCCACGTGACCCGGAAGTGTCTTCGGACAGCGCTGGCCCCTGGCCTCTTGAGTGAGATGGGCGCACAACCCCAGAGTCTGGCAAGACTGGCCCGTACGGGCAGGGGTACCTTTACCTTTACCTTTATAGCACTTTCAGATTACTGTACCATACAGAATAATACATTCATTAAAATATACAACAGAAGCAGCCTCCACACCAAGAAGTCTGTCAAAATAAAAATGCCTTTGCCAATTAACCAAGAACAGGCAAAAGGGGGTCCACCTGCACTTCACAGGCAAAGTATTCCACACGGTTGATGCAGTTCTGTCTCTTGCCACCTTCATCCTCGGTTGGACATGGGAGAGGCCCTCTGCTTCTGATGTTAGAGAGCAGGTAGCTTGTTGGACATCCCTCATGGTGTTCTCCTCACATCAAATGTAAGAATGTAAAAAGAGCCTGCTGCATCAGACCAGTGGCCCATCCAGTCCAGCATTTTGTTCTCACAAGTACTGCTGTTTGATGAGTTTCCCCCTCAAATGAGCTTTAATCTGACTACAAAACTTGAGCTGCATCTGCTTCGTACTTAAGAATGGCGTGAACATTTGCGACAGCCATGAGTGTGCATGTGTAGATGACAGCTTCATGAATTGGAGTCCCGGGGGGAGGTGTTGCGGGGCTGAGTGGGACCAAAAGAGCATACATGCCTGGTGAAGATAACCCTGTACCCTCTGATATGAACAATACTCTGCAGGTGTAATTTGAAATGCATTGGGCAGGGGAAGACCTTGCTGTGTTTGAAGCCACAATGGCGAATGTACCCTCTGCCTCTCCCCATAAATATATGCTTTGCACCCTCATGTTTCACTTCCATGTAAGGTCTAGGGGAAACTAAGGAACTGTGGTAGCAATTACCTGAAAACCCTCTTGCACAGCTGGCCTGCCCAGATTGCCAGTGGTGAAAGGGGAGGCTGGGCTTGGGCTGCTAGCAGTGGTGATGAAAACCTGTTTAAATTTCCCATGATCTTGCAATGTGCCGACTGTTTCAGGGTGGGGTATAGTGAGAACGTCACTGCTCCCACTGTATGGGTAGACCTCACAACTGATCAGAACCCCAATACTCCCAATACTGGGAAGAAGGTGCAGGAGGTTGGCTTCCTAGATCATCTGGCATAACAGACTGTATTGACTTGCCAATCCTCCATTTAATTTAAGCTGACCCTACCTTGAAAGTCTGGGGCTCAAAATGTGCTTCCAGATGTCATACTTCTAACTTTGACTCATCTGTCAAAGTCAGGGCCAGCCCACCCATTAGGCAAGGTGAAGGGACCACCTAAGGCGGCAGGGTCCACCCAGACCAGCAGATCCCAATGTTGACCTTTCTTCCTCTCCCCTCTTGTTCTTGATGTAGATATTCCCTAACCCTCTTCTTCCTTGGCCAGGGACCCTGGGAGGGGGGTGTCTTATGCCATTTGGGGTTCCACCTCAGGTTCCGAAACATTTTGGGCCAACTTGGGAACACTATCTCCAGACCTTACAGAGGTCCTTCCTTGCCTTGGTCATGCTTTGTCAGTTGCAGCTTGGATCTCATGATGCTTACCGTATATTAGGCTCTTACAGATAACAAGATAGAGGTGCGTTCAGACAAGGACGGGCAGCGGATGTGCCCTGGAGGATCCTTGAGATGGTTTGACCTCAAGAGTCCCTTCCAACTCTATGAAAAACTTATGAAAATAGATGGGGACTCCTTCTCCCTGGTGCTGGAGCAGCTGTAAGTTGGGCTGTCCCAAAATCAAAGACAAAGACACTATAATCCAGAGGAACGAACTACTAGGGGTCGAGGTCCCTCTGCCCCCCTCCTAAAATATCCCTAACCCTCCTGAAAGTTAATGGGCAGGTGGGTTTGTGGAGCTATAAATGTGAAGCGTAGGTCTTCGTGAAAAGTGTAAGTATACGTGTAAATATATGTTCAGAATATGCCTTGCAGTCCCCCCCTCCCCGGTTGCGCTCAGTTTTCCCTAACTTCAAGCAGAGAGTAAGGGCATGAGTTGCCATGCGGGGAGCGGGACGCCCCAACACCTTTATCGTCAGTGTAGCAAATGTGGCCATGGTGCCTTTAAAAGTTCTGCAGCTCCTTGGCTGGGCCTCCCCTGCTCCAGCCCGGGGCCCCCAGATGTCTTGCATTGCACACATCTGTTTGACAGCTTATTTTCTGTGGTGGAAGAAAGCGGCTGTGGCTATGGGTTTGGGGAGGGAATCTGTCTGCTCGGAGAGGGAGAGAGAAAATAATTGTGGGGAAGAGGGTGGGAGAGCCAGCTCATGGAATGGGTTTGTGGTTGGGAGGAGAAAAGTGTGGGGTAAGATGCAGAGGTGTCTGGGGTTTGGGTCAGGCCTTCAGGGGAGGAAAACGTTACGGAGAAGTGTCTTTCTTAGAGATGGGCAGGCGCGGCAGTTTTCATCTGCTACAAACGTGGGTTAAGATGATCCCAGAGTGTATGTGGAAGGGGTGCAGGAAAGGATCCTGTTTTTTGGGGGGGAGTGAGTGGGGGGGAGGTTCATTTACTCCTCCTCTCTGAAGGAGTTTGTGTTGTTGGGCTTGGGAAGCTGCCCTGTGCTGTATGCACCTCATGGTACCTCCTGGGATCCAATATAAACAATAAAGTCTTTGTTACTTTGACCTGCTGGCGTGGAGCCAAGCAAATTCTTTGCGTATTTCCTCTGCTCAATTCCCTCCCCGCCCCCCCCAGCTTCTTCCAAATCTGCTCCTGAGCACATAAGGAAAGGCAATGTGCTTCTGCAGCCGGAGATTCAGCCCAAGCCACCCTATCCACACCACCCAGCGCCTTGGCTGTCCACCAGCTCTCGCTTCCAAAGCAGGCGTGTTCCAACCTTTAGGTGAGGGAGGGAGGCAAGAAGCTCTGAGCAGAGAGCCTGGTCTTGAAGTGTGAGAGGTTTAGCAATGCCCTCTGCATGGGGGGCTGGAGTGGCAACAAGTGGCTCAGGGCTGAGGCTGCGCAAGGGGTGGGCCCTGCAAAGCTGAGCTTGTGTGACAGGAATGCATATGCAGGATGAGGGCAGGTAGACAAGCCTCGGTTTCTGCCAGATCTCTCCTCATCTCTGCAGTTTAGCCTTGTCATTTGCTTTTAGTGCTAGTGCTCTGTCCTAGAGCATGTACAGAGTGCCTTTTCTTCCTCACTGAATAACAAAATAAAAAAATTCCTTCCAGTAGCACCTTAAAGACCAACTAAGTTAGTTCTTGGTATGAGCTTTCGTGTGCATGCACACTTCTTCAGATACTGAATAACACTGAATAACAGTTAGCACTCCCCGTGCAGTGATTAAAGCACCAGGGGATGTCAGATGCATTTACCTTAAAAGCCCCCAGACCTCCTTATTATGAAGGGATTGGGAGACAGCAGGAATTCCTGAGATCATTCCATTCACACTGTTGTCAGCCATCGAAGCAGTGGTTCTTATATACTGCTTGCAATGGTTTTATTAAATTATATAATTGCAATATTTTATTAAAACATCAAAGTGGTCTATTTGTCACAAAGAGCCGTGTTCACCAGTCCAGGGTTCATTAATGCAACCCGGTAAAAGAGCTAGGAAACGAGCTAAGGATTCAGCGCTGGACATAGTCTGTGCCCCATACCTTAGGGAGGGTAGTTCTCATAACAAGAGCAGGAAGGCAGAGCTAAGGCAGAGTTTGGGCCCCAGCTTTACTGAGGAAACTGGGCTCCAAAGGTGGCATTGGAATAGATGGTTTGAAAGTCATGGGATGGTTTTATTGTTATTTTGGAATTCAGTTAATAAAAGGCCAACAGGAAAATGAAAAATTATTCTGCCAGTCAATTGCAAGATTTCCAAATCTTATCACAATGATGTTATTATAGACACATGTGCTGGGTCTGTAATAAGATCCTTCTGTTTAAAACAGAGTTTCCCAAACTTGTGTCTCCAGTTGTTTCCAGACTACATTTCCCATCATCTCTGACCACTAGTCTTGCTAGCTAGAGACTGGAGACCCAGGTTTGGGAAAAGAAAAAAACGATCTATTTCCATTGTGATTTGAAGTTTTGCTCCCCTGGTAAACTTTCAGCACAGCTAAAAAGCGTTCAGTGAGTGAAATTTGCACTTGGGTGAAATTGTAGCAACAGCCGTTTCCTTCATTAGCTGGGAACTTGGCCTGGGGATGGCCACAGCCAGAATGGTGGCTGGGATGGCAGCAACACTAGCAGCCACCTCGCCTGCCTCTCCTTTGGAGTGGCTGCAGAGGCTGCCAGTAAGGGCAGGTTAGTCTCTGAGTTGCCTCTAAGCAAATAGGGAAGAGTCAGGCCTGGCTCCCGGGGGCAGGATTCAAGTGCAAACTCCCTTGTGCAAGGCATTCCAGAAAGAGCGTTAGGATGCAGCTGCCTGCGGTGGAGAGGAGGGTGAGGGTGAAAGGAAAGTGTTTCTTGTGCTGAATTCAATTGCAATGAGGGGGAGGGGGACACAGCAGGGAAATGGGGAGAAGGGAAGTGGGAGATGAAAAATGATGGGTGAGCCTAGGGATTCTAATAAGAAAATTGCTTCCAGTCCCAAAGTCTGCAATTGTGGGTTAAAATTACAACCATTCGCCAAACTACATCTCATCGTAAATCTCCACCTCTCGTCCCATTCACCCCAACAACAGGAAAAACAAAGCCACTGTCTGGGGAGAGATGTTATTTATTTATGTGACTAGAAATATAGGGAGGGGGTTATGTGGGGTTTTTAAAAAAATTAAAAAAAATAGCAGGGATTGGATCATCAGGCTAGAAAGACAATCAATCTGTTAGCAAGAGGTAGAAACTCTGTACGGTCTTCTAGACTGGTTCCACTCTCCAGATCTGGTTGCCTTCCCCTCATTCTCTCATGATTAGAGTGGCCACAAAAAGTGAAGTCCGAAAATTGTGAAGTAAATGCACAAGCACAAAGTGGGAAATGAATACTGAATAGCCTTTTTCGCTACCAAATTACATTGCGTAAACATAAGCACACCAGGAAGAGATGTAAGTTGTTAACCCCTTTCATTTTTGAAGTCACTCTCTCCTGTCCAGGTCTTCTCCCCTTTAAATTGCTCCCAGCACAATTCCTCACCTTACAAAAATTTAGCAGGACCCGTACTCAACACTCTGCCTTGAATAGCTACACAATTTACACATGTAGAACGAAATAGCAGAGCTTTTTTGGGCTGTACCACTCCAGTCTGTAGAGGAAGGAGAATGTTTCAGTGCTCCTTCCCAAGAAAAAACTTGATATGCACTGAAAGATAACGCATCTCAGAGAAGCTTAGCCTTCTCCCCACCATGTTCTCCACTGCATGTTGCTTTCCATGTGGAGAAGCATTCAGGCATGTCTTGTTCCACTTGCAGCCTGAAGAATAGCTTTAAGTAGAGCCTCTCTTGCTCTGAAGGCTTAGGGTGAGTAAGAAGAGCAAAGAACAAGAAGAAAAATTAGCAGGTCATGCCTTCAATGAAAATCCATTTAAAATTTCAGCGTCCTTTCCTTAATTAAATCTTGAGCCCGCTAAGGCCAGCCCAAACAGGAAATTATTTCAACACTCAGGATTGGACTTTGGGATGGGGGTCTGTAGCTGAAGTCTTCATGCTCATTACAGCCTGAACTTGTCGCATCGATAGTGTCCTTCAAGTGGTAATTTCATTGCATCTCACAGGTGATAATAGGACATGAGGGATACCAGACCTGCAGACAAAACACAGACCAGCTTGGAATACAGATCCCTAGTACTGTACTCATCTCCTGGTATCTGTGCCCACCTATGCACTCATTTCCTCAGGCTCATGGCTCTATACTAGTCCGTATTTTCCACTTCTGATTGGTTTAATGTGGCACCTCCATTCACAGCTTTGTCTTACTGTTCTTTCACTCAATTTTGTTTACCTCTGCCCTTTAAAGAATTCTGGTTTTGCTACATATTTCCTCCGGATTCAGATCTGCCGATGGTAAGGTTACAAGGAGCTGATCTGAATGGCTCCTCATTTCCTGTTCTAGGATTGATCAGTGATGGGACTTAGTGTGGAGAAAACCATTTAGAATAAGGCTTCTGTATACTGTCCCAGCTCTGGGTTCAAGGGTACAACTCTGCTAAGAAACTACGCCTAAGTTTGCAGAAGTCAAGAGAAAAAGGAGGGAGAACACTGTGCCCCTGAAATTATTGCCTGCGATGTCAGGGGAGGTGGAAGAGCCATTCTTGCTTACTTAATTAAGAGCAAACAACAATTTGAGTCTGCCACCCTCCTATTAGCTACGCCAAGGACTGTTATCTGGGAGCTCCCAACTCACACGCCTGCCATGGGCTTCCAAGGGCTGGGGGTTCTTTGCCTCCTTTCTTTGTGCTTTCATTCATTGCTGAATTTAAAGAGAGCTACAGCAGAGGCAGCCTTGTTCTTTCTAATGCCAGCTTACTCACATGCAGCAGTGCGGCACCCCACTCTGCCCCCCCAAACTTGTTTTAAATTCTAGTGGAATTTAGGAGCAGCCTGCAACTTGATAGGAAGAAAATGCGAAATAGTGGACAGGAATTACTAACACCAATTTTTTTGAGGGATGGGGAAGAGGGGAATGCTGGTTAATTTGAAGGGAAGCAAGGAATCTGCTCATTTAAGTGGCAGAAAAATAGCTCTCTTTGGAGTGATGCTGGGATGAAGGAAGTTATGAAAGAGTGACTTTTTGGGTGTAGTCGGAAGACAACAACGACAACAACCAGGTTACTTTTTCAAGACCCTCTGGGAAACTTGGTTTACAGCAAGCAGCCCCACCCCTATTCCCAAGCCTTGTCCCCACTTTCCCCCCGATGTATTCCATGCATCTGCTGCCTGTACGCAGGGCCCCATTCACCTGAATCCCAAGTGCTTTACAGGCTTATAAAAATAATCCTATCTTCTTGGCTGATTTCCCAGAATATCAGAGCCAGCAATTCCTCCAGGACGTAGCTGGGGAGACAAACTCCCCCAGAGATGTCAGGTACTTGAGTCAGTTTGAAGTGCTTATAGGTGGTTGTTCCCCACCCCCACCCCTGCCTTTCCTTCTCTCCCCTAAACTGGAGAGAGCAGTGTTGCTGTGCAGGTTTAACTCCTGGGTCATCTTCTAGCTCTGAAACAATCCTCCAAAAAGGCTATAGTGATCAGAGTGTCAAGGTATGCCCCTGCTGCCACCTTTTGCCCCATTTATGCATTCATCTCATTTCAGTGTGTGTGTGTGTTTTAAATTCATAATCAGAGAGAAGCTTTTCTCTATGCACACACTGATAAATTTGATGTGGTGGTGAAAAGAAAGACTTTGTGGAATTTTGAAGCAGCCAAGAGTGCTGTGCAATGTCAGAAGTAGCCCCCCTTCCCCTTTATCCAACCTGTAGTCAAGAACAGAAACTAGCACGCTTCAGTGGAGAATGAATGAGTGCCTTGATTTGGCTCAAACCAACTTAGGAGGAGGAGAAGGGTCCAGAAATTAAGGAGGAGGGGTAGAACAATAACCAGGATGTGGAGCATCATGATACATGGCCCAGTCTAACTGCATTGCTAACAGTTCTTGAATGAGGAAATGGCTTTGATAAAAAGAAACCAGGCGAGTCCTAATCAGGGGCCACCTGGATCAGGACATGGAATTGAGTATGTATTCCAAGTCCCTTTTCCCCAATAGCCAATAATGGAAAATTGAACTGGTGCAACTTGCCCTTTGTGATGTGATCTATCTCCTGGAGCTTTCGTAGAACCCCGCTTTGCTTACATCCAGTTACAAGCAGCTTTTACATACAATATCTAAATGGGATATTCAGAGACAATACCAGATGCTGAGAACAAATGGCAGGAGAAAGGTGTCTGTTTGTGGGCTTCTTGGAAGCACCTGACTAGCCATGGTTGAAATTGGCATTCTGGACTAGATGAACCTTTGGTCTGTTGCAGGAGAATTGCTGTTAACCTTGAACATGGCTGCTGCTGGTGTGGTGGTTAAACACTCAGTTTCTGCTATATTCTTCTGAATGATGAAAAAAGGATGGAAGATCTTGCTTGTAGGCATTAGAAAACCTTGTTGGAAGACCTTCACATGTGCAAACCAATATTATTCCGCACATGCATTGTTTAGGTCTGGTGACCACAGAGGTATCTAGACCTGGAGAGCATCTCTTCATCATGGATGAAGCCAATTGCCTAGAGGTTGTGAAAACCTGCGCGCCCCCCCCCATCCACTCCCACCCACCCCTCCTTTATTGAATTCCCCAAAAGGTAGAGCCATTCCCTTGCTGGGCACCAGCTGTAGCACCATCAGCAAAGGAACCTTCCTTTATGTCTGCCTTTCCAGATCCTGTATGTTGAAGGATCTGCTGCTAATGGCTGCTCCATCTCTCCTTGGCCAAATCCCTTTTAGCCTCCTTTCCCTATCTGTGTGTGGTAGTAACACTGAACTACATCTTGGGGATCTTGGGGATGTTGTGAGAGCAGAGATTTCTTAGCTGTTTCATTTTTTCTCTTTACGTCTTGGGAATTGAAAGTAAGAACAGGGAACTTGACTAGAATTTCTGGAAATGACATATACTGTTAGATCATAGACTTGCTTAGATGTGACATTCAGAATTTGGGTTTCTCCAGACCTTGCTAATTTACATAAGCCTGCATTTGCTAATGGGGGGGGGGAGGGGAGTTGTACAAGGTACTGAAGTCCTGTCTTTTGACACAGGAGTTCTCATGTAGCAACCCCATTAACTCCTAAGATTCCACCAGGTATTTATTGCTGGTGCACTTTAAGGGATATTGATGCAACCATAAAGGCTGGAGACGTGCGTGTGTGCGTACACACACACACACACACACACACACACACACACACAAATATAGCTGAGGTTCTTTGGGAGCTGGATTCTGAAGCTAGTTCCATATTCTGCAGTTTTCCTGTGTTTCTGCAGTATTGCAGCATACATATACAGCCCTAGTCACTCCTTTTAGTAATTTCACTCAGCTATAATTAGCTATACTTTCCTACTGACGTTTTGTCAGCAGTTTGGGCACTCACTCTGGAGGGTCCAGTTAGGGTGGGTGTAAGCTTTGTTTGTTTTCAGTATCTGCTACTATTATTCACCTGACAATGGGGTGCAATCCACATCATATGCCAGGATCTGTTATTGTTTGTGTTCTAGTTCCTGGCTTTCCCCACTCAGAATCTGGTATGTTTCCCCTGCCCACCCCCACTTGCTCCCACTTTAAAAAGACGAGTTTTTGCGTGGTTGACTACTTTTCCTGCCCTTGGTCCATTGTTGAATGTCTATCAAGTAAGCTGCTCATTGCCTTCTGTGACAGCAAATGGGGTTGGCTGGTAGGAGAAAGGGCTTGCCTGTCATTCTCAAGAACTGTGTCATCTTGGCACCTGGAAAAGGAGCTTCAGCATATCTCACACTTTGTCCTCCTAGCTGTGTCACAGTTACAACCACCATTCAAGCACAAGGCTGTGTCCAGCCTGCAAGCTCCTCCAGGGTGTCACGATGCTGTGTTATTGCAGCCATTCATTCCCTTTTGGTCTGTCCTAAGAGCAATATTTAAGACTGCTACGTCATAGAAGGAGTGCATACTGAAGACTGCATGGGCCGTTTGATACTGATGGCACCATATTTGAACGCTGATGGTTCTTGGCAGCTGAGTGAACCTAAAATCAACAATCAAATCAAATGTCCTCCTTTCCCCTTTTCACATACCCTTCCCCAACATGGTGCCCTCCAAACCTGGACTACAACTCCCATCAGCCACAATAGTCTAAAATTTCTGGAGAGCACCAGGAAGGGAAAGGTTGGGCCTGGCACCATCATTACATGTCTTTAGGCACCAAGCAAAAACATTCCTCTTTGCCCAGGCCTATGGCTGTTAAATAATCTATGGCCTGTATGGGGGAGAGGACTATTATTATGATGACTATTTTAATGTACATCACACTGGAATCTTTTGATAAAGCGTAGTATATAAATTGTAGTAGTAGTAGTAGTAGTAATAAAAATAATAATAATAATGGCCTGCATTATGAACCAATGAATTCTTGTTCATTTTTAATTTAGGCGCTGGAGCTCCCCCACCCCAGTATACTGACATGGCTACTCTTGATTAATTTTTTACGTTGCAGAATTGGATATGTATTTGTTCAGGGGTTTTGGGGGGGCGGGCTAGGAAAGAATGGTTGGGGGAAATACTAACATTTGGCTGATGTATTGTGAAGCCAGGAGGACTGTGCAGAGATTTGTCTCTGATTCAGTAACCTTGCTAGCATGCTACCTAGACTCTAGTTAAAATAACCACAACTTTCAAAGTGCTTGCCCATAATAGTGAGGACTATGAACTTGCTATTTCTTTCCCAGAAAATGAAACAAAACATGCCAGTTCTCAGTGATCTGCAGCAGCTGTGCATTAGAGGTCATATTCTGTGCCTCACAGCATGGCTATGGCCTCAACAGTTTCTAGACTTTCTGCACATGCCTAGCTGTCTGCGTGCATTTTCAGCTCTGAGCTCTCATGAAGCTCTCCCAGTTACTTGCTTTCCACCCTATAGCCGTACCCACCGCAGGTTTTACAATCCCAGTCACTGCCCCATGTCCACTTGTTCTAAGTAAGAGAATAAACAATGCTGAAAACAACACAAGTTCCATAAGTAAGACAAGTCCTGGTGATGTCACTTAGGATATGAGGGGAGGAAAAGGAATCTGGGAAGTTTCTTCCCGCATAATTGAATTAGTAGGGAAATGTTTTGGCAGAACATTGTGTATCCACAGTGCTTTGTCACCCGGACAACATCTTGGTGGGGAATTTCAGGCAGCTGCCTATGCTGGGTGTGGGAATGGGAGCCCATCTCACACTTTAACTCCTTCACATGGAGCTGAACAAACAGTTCTGGCTACACTGTACCAGGAGTACAAGGCAGCCTAAATGAAATGAATGCATGACAGGCTGAAGTCAAAATGAAAGCATCACAGAGATGACCCGTGGGACTCTCTCTCACACACCATAAATATTAAGGGCTGTAGGTACTAACAGTTCAAAAAAGAAGCAGACAAATTCACGGGAGCCAGAAAGGTCTACTCCTACTAGGTAGGATTCTCAAAATCTTAATCAAGCTTAAGAGAGTAGCAGGGCCTGATTTCAAAATAAAACATGTTATATAAGCACTTCATTGTTTTCTCCATGAGAATCATTTTGTTTGGTCTCAGGATGAAAATGATGTTCTGAAACATCCATGAGTGGTTTCTGGCAACATTTTATTTGATCTTGAGCAAAAGGCCCTAAACCTTCTGACTTGCTCCTAAGAAGCCCGAACCCTCCTCTGATCATTTGGTTTAGACTACTGCAAGCTCCATTGTTGTAATATTTAGGTAAAGGTAAAGGGACACCTGACCATTAGGTCCAGTCGTGACCGACTCTGGGGTTGTGGTGCTCATCTCGCTTTATTGGCCGAGGGAGCCGGCGTACAGCTTCCAGGTCATGTGGCCAGCATGACTAAGCCACTTTTGGCGAACCAGAGCAGCACACAGAAACGCCATTTACCTTCCCGTCAGAGAAGGTATTTATCTACTTGCACTTTGACGTGCTTTCGAACTGCTAGGTTGGCAGGAGCTGGGACCGGGCAATGGGAGCTCACCCCGTCACGGGGATTCGACCTGCCGACATTCTGATCGGCAAGTCCTAGGCTCTGTGGTTTAACCCACAGCGCCACCCACGTTCTAATCTTTACTCCTTTGCAAATTCAAAAGGCTTCTTCTCTGATTTCTGTGCCCATGCCTTAGTATCTGCATTGGCTGACTCCCCAGTGCTTTCCAAGTGGGCTGGCACCAGACCCAAAGAAGACCCCTGGCATGGTGCCCCCATCTTCCCAACCAAGGAAGAGCCTAGCTCTGTTGGTATTGACAGCCGCTACATACCGGTACTTTCTCTGGTGCTGCTATGGTGGCAGCAGTGGTGTCGTTCACCATCCTCTGCCAGGCCCCCAGACATGCTTCAGCAGTGGATGGGTGTCAGTACTTTTGAATGGGAGGTAAACCTGGCTCCGATGTATAGTGGCTGCTCACCATCTTGTTACCCAAAATGCAATTCTCCAGTCTATAGAGCTATGAGATCTATTGATTTCATAGCTCTATGGACCTTTCTGGTTTTATACTGAAACTTTAGAGTTTGTGCATGCAAAGTGGATTAAAGTGCTATACTGCTCTAGCAAAACAAATTCAGTGTGTGTGTGTGTGTGTGTGTGTTGTTGAAAAACATACTTTTTGCAGTTTGGAAAGTGATGGGGAAGTGGATTGACAAATGTGGGAAGAATGAATGACTAACAGGAAGATGTGTAAACCACCAAGCAAGCAAATTGAAATGCATGCAGGATGAACGCTCATTGTCTTATAACCGTTCCATAAACAGATCAGAACAAATGTTCAATAAAGCTGCCATAAGCTTTCTGGAAACACTTCAGGATGAATGCTGAATAAACAGGTCATCTGGGGGAGACCTAAGTCCAGTTCCATCTCTGCTCAGGCCACTGATCCCCAGAGGCAGGCATTTTATACTGTAGTCCTTGATCTTCCTGTGGGTTTCTCAGGTATTTCTTTCTGCTTGAATCCTAATTATGAGCTCCCAACCACTTCTCAAAATTTGTGTGTCCGTTACCCTGTGAACATCCCACCAAAGCTGCTCACAGCTGTTTATTTTGCTATTCATAAAAAATCCTGCTTTTCTCTTTTGGCAGCCATCTAAAGTTGTCTCCCAACCTTATTCTATGGACTCCCACCCTGGCTGTGTGTCTCTTCCAAGAACCTGGAACTCTCGTTAACTTTAAGGAAACACAAACTCTGAACTAATGAGGATTCACTAAAAGTTCTGCAGGTAGAGGGGCCAAACCCCAGTGGGTTGAGAAGGGGAAGCTAAGCGTATTTTGGAGTCTTTTCTCCCCTAATCTTCTGCTGAAGCTCTTATGACATGTGCTTCCACACGTCGTTCTTTTGGAGTGAGATTCATACACGTATTGGCAAATTCACATTGATTTGGCACTCTTCTGCAACAACACCCCCAAAAAAATATTTTTAACAAATAAAGTAAGATGGGAAATACAATGGAAATTGTGGGATAACTATTGCTTGCTGCAACAACAAACAAATAATGAATGTTCAACAAACAGGTCGCCTGGCAGCAACAGGAGAGTCTTAGTTCTTTCTTTACCCTACTTATGGCCAAACTACATATTACACCAAAATGGGTGAAACAGAATCCTGACAGCTCCCTTTTTAACAAGGAAAAAATGCTTTGGGAGTGGGCATTTAGGATTGGAGATGGGGCAATTGTGGTTTGTTTGTTTTTTAAAATACTTACCGTTCCCTGCATTGCTCCCTTCCAAATAACTCTCAAATGCCCTTCCCTTTGATGCGGGCAAACACATATTTGGAAACTCTGTTGGAGGAGGAGGGGGGGGAGCAGTGTGCCTGAAGGACAGTTTGGACCCAAAGAATAGAAGGCAGAGAAAGTTAAGCATCCTTCTTTCTCAGCCACTTTTGGCCTATAAATTGCCCCTTTCTAAAACAATGTTTCCTCAAAAGAAAATAAAATAAAATAAAAGGCAAGGCAGTGGTCTACCCATCCCTTTGTAATATACCCATGTAGCCTGATTTTATGTGCTGTTGCTCAAAAGTTAGCCCCACTAAAGGAATTGGGACCTGTTGTGCATTTCTGATAGTGGAGCTGTCAAAAGCAAATAAATTGGTAGTGTTAGAAAGGTACCAGTCAGCCATTAGAAGAAGAAAAAATGCTTTCCATTTACTTTACCTGATGCTGGGTCCTGATTGCAGCCAAACCAACTGGAGGGCACCAGGTTGGGGAAGGCTTCCAGAGAGGAAGCTATCAATCCTCCCGAACATTTTGATCAGTATTTTTGAGCTCTCAGTCCAAAGGGGAGCGAAAGCATGACCAGGCAAGGTTTGAGTGCCTTCTACCTGGTAGGCAAGCCCAAGGTTTCATGACTGAATTGCCAGAACTTGACTGGACCTTTTTATTTCTGCTACAAGTCTTCAAAGTAAATGGAAAGCGTGTTCTGTGAGTATTGAAGGGGGATGTGCTCAGAATCCCATGATTCAGTTTCCAGATTTGGGAGGGTGCAATGGGGGAGGGGTGGCCAGGTCGTCCAGGGTCTCAACACACTCCCATTTGGGATGCCCGGGTACTTGCCTCAGTGCTGCCACATGCCCTTTTTGTAAGGAATTCCCGTGCCTGGGCTTCCCTGACCCCCAAATGGGTAGAAATGCTTTGGCTAAAGGAGCCAGCTGCATTTGGGCAGCCGTGGCTACCGCCTCCTGCAGCGCATGTGCCGTGCACTTGCGGGAATCATAGGCGGCCACTGCCTGGCCAGCATGCAATATGTTGCCGATTATGGCCCCCGTTGTGTCAGGAGCAGCCAGGGCCCTGTTTGTGGCTTCCTGCTCTGTTACTAAGGCAGAAAGTAGGTCACTGCTGGGAAAGTAAATGGGAAAAAGCTGTAAGGGTGGCATGGGGCAGGCGTCAGGGCTGGGCTGGGCTTGGCTTGACTGGGCTGCTTCTCTCTTTCTCTCTCTTTCTCTCCCCCCCCACCTCCTCTCTCTCTGAGCTAACTCTTAATAATGACTCTAATGTGGAACAGAAGGTCAGGCGTGATTTTGAGGTTACCTCGGATAACCTCCCCAAGACAGACAAAGAGCCTTTCAGCCTGCACACTCCGCCTGGGCCTTCGCACTGAGCCTCCCTTGCTCTCTCGTCTCTCCTCCCCTTCACTTCTTCCTCTCCTCTGCCAATCATCAGCTGGGACAGTTGTAGAACTGGAATATAGTGTGTGTGTGTGTGTGTGTGTGTGTGTGTGTGTGTGTGTGTGTGTGTAAAACAGTTATCTCTGGGCTCCTTCTTGAGTAAGTACAAGACTCCTGAAAACATTTTCGGTTTCTGCAGAAGAGGAGATTTGAGCCCAAAGATGAGAGGAAAACCCAGGGCTCTTGAAAACTCCTTCGGCACCCTTAAAGGCATAAGAGTTCTCCCTTTGCCAGGACTGGACCAAGTCATGGCCTGAAGCAAAGGACAAGATGCCCTCCTCTCCCCTATTCCACATACTGGACTGGTCTTTAAATTTTACTTCAACAGTGGCAATGGAATAGTATTCTGACAGACATCGAAGGGCCGCTAGCTAGCTTTAGGGGCCGCAGGGCAGGGTGTGTGTGGCACATCCCTACCACTGCTGCCCATCCCCACCCCCCAACGGCTGCCTTTCCTGAGAGATACTCCACATATTACACCATTCCCTGCTCCATTTTGAAGATGTGTTGCGGAAACAGGAAGCGGCCAAAAAGTTACAATTTTTGCACTGTCAAGAAAATAAGTGGCATTTAGTGCCTTGCACATCCCTTAAGACCCACTCTGAAGTTTGTGCCATACATGCTCACACCTGAGCATTTCAGATCTAACAAAGGTCTGCAATACTGGGCTCTCTTCAAAATGTAAGCAGAGAAATGTAATGTCGGAGAAAGGGTTGCTTCTTCTCCCCCTCCTCCTCACATGGCATGTACCCACTGCTTGATTCTCATTGGAAATTTGTCCAGGTAGTGGAAGACACTAAGGAGGAAATCTAGCTGGCATTTACAAAGAAGAGAGCCAGAGAGAAGCATGGAGTCCAAAAGCGGGAGTGTGGGGGGAGGAGGAGGAGGAGGGGATAACAAAGCCACCTCTTATTCCTGGTTCTTGCTTCTCCCCTCCTTGTGTCTCAGCACAGAGTAAATTGTACACCCCAGCAGTGTTTGGTGTGGGGGTAGCGCTCCCTCTCCTCCTCTCCTCTCCCCTCCAAGAGCAAGTTTTCAGAGCTCTCTACAGGAATAGGCCCCTCCTGTGCTCAGAGTAACCTTAGCCCCTCTGGGCTCCTGCCAAACAGATGCAGGGGACTGGAACGGGCCCAAGCAGAGCTCAGCGCTTGTGAGTATTTTAGGAAAGCTCCGCTCTGTGTGTGCGTGTGTGTCTGCATTAAAGGGATACTACTACTCTCTTTCCTTTATGTTAATTCCTTCTCTTTCTTTGTGCTTTCCTTCTTTCCTCTCTCTCTTTCTCTCCAGCCTTTAACCTACCTCTTTCTTTCTTTCTTTCTTTCTTTCTTTCTTTCTTTCTTTCTTTCTTTCTTTCTTTCTTTCTTTCTTTCTTTCTTTCTTTCTTTCTTTCTTTCTTTCTTTCTTTCCTCTCTCTCTCTCTCTCTCTCTCTCTCTCTCTCTCTCTCTCTCTTTCCACTGACAACACTTTCAAGTCGCCATGGAGTACACAGCAGGCGTCGGAGAAACGAAATCCCTAGGTTTTCGAAACCTTTCCTCAGCACCCTTCCTTGATTTGTCCCTCTCCTTCCTCCCACCTCCTGTCCGAAGCCCAGAGCTCATATTTCTGTTTATTGATTGATTCATTTTCTGAGAGAAACCACATTTTAAAATAACTTTTATTAAAGCTGAGAGACAAAGAAGGAGATGCTGTCCAAAGCCCAGCACAATTGGCAGCCTCTGTGCTTTAAGAGGCCCAGCTGGGGTAGGGGAGGGTCTGCAGCTTCATCCATACAGTGCAGAAAATTTCTGCACCATGTATGATGTGTGGGGCCTGGTTGCAGTAAGTAGCAGGATACTGAAGAGCTGCTTGCAGATACTAAGACATTGTGTTGTGTTGCAGCCCCATGGTGTGTCAGCTCTGGGGCAGGCTTTATAGAGCACACCTTGCAACAGCTGCCAAAATTGCAGCTTCAGTCCTCCTGTCTCCAGGAGGAGAGAACAAAACTTGGGAGTGGGGGCACGTATAGCCAAGGGCACTCAGTTTTATTTACCTACCACAGAGGAAAAGTCAAAAGGTTCAAGACTTCTCCGATGATAGGCGACAGTTGAATGGTGCTGGGTCAGCGGGGAGATTGTGTGAAGAGCATGAATGGAAACTAGTTACTCACTCTTGTGAAGTGAGAACTTGGGGACATTTGACAATAATAGCAGGCAGCAGGTGTTGCCCAGAAGGGAGCAATGTTTTACACAGTGCATACTTAAACCACAGTCACACAACTTGTGTGACTCATTAGCAAGGGATGTTGTGATAGCCTGGCAGATAAAGGTGTTTGGGGGAGTGGGAGTGTGTGTCAATTAATTTGTGGAAGATCAGCCCACCTTCGGCTATTAGCCAAGATATTCACAGCAAGCAGCCTCAGTCTGAGGTATCACGACATGTCTATGAGTGATTGGGATGAATGGAACAAGCAGCTGACTCTGAAACTACACGTATATAAATCCCAGTGCTGGAGGCAGAGCTCTGTGCCAGGAGGGTCACTGGCTTGGGGTGACCCATCGTTTTGACAGCTCTTCTGATTTTCACGTTTCCTCTTGCCTACCACAGGATGCCAATAAAAAGCCTGTGGCCAGAATGTGAAGGCATGTCAAAAGCAGCCTGACATGGTTTTGGGGCTTTGCCCAGGGCGCTAATTGCTTGTGCATCTCATGAGTGACCCATAATAGGACCCAGGCCCACGAGCAGAGGATTCTCTCCAGGCCTGCTGCTGTTCTTCGTGGTCATTTCTCGTTTCCTGCAAAGCATAGTTTGCACAATGGCCAGACAAACTGTTGTTGGATCGCAGAAGGGGCACCCAGGAAGCAGTGACATTTGAAGTGGTTCAAGATGGATGTATTTGAAAATGAAAATTTGTAGAACTCTTGTAGTTTTGAGATAAAGCTACAATAGATCTGCATTGTGTCTATTGGAATTGAGTTGCACTTAGGGGCAAATGTTCCTGAGATCCATTCTGTATTGGGAGGAGAACTCGAGAATGATTGTGTTTTGATTGTGTGGTTTCAAGCATCTGTTTTGCTACAGATCCTGCAGCTGATATATATACACGTTTCTTGTTGCTCAAAGTCTCCCCTCTAAAACCAGTTGCTTGTTTATTGGTGGCTTTCGACTTCACCAAGTATCCTGGCTTGCAAATGTATGACAGGTGTGAGTCTAGTCCCTGCAAACAATCGAATTCCACTGCGGCCCCAATGTGGTCAAATCATGTAGATCCCCTGCCCTAGCCTGCTGAACACCTAATTGTGGCAGCCTTTCTCTTTAGCAGATAAATATTCTGGATACATGAGCACCCCAAGGTTTGACACCCCCCTCACCCAAAGGTCAAGCTTTTGGGAGTGGCTGATTTGAGAGCTCGCAGAAGGCTCAAATGTGCTCGCAGAATGCCTGCCTCCACAATCTCCTTCCTGTGCCACCCAAGGTCTCAACAACTTTGGTAGTGGAGAGCAATACCCAGAGCTCATTTTGATTGTTTTCTCCCATGGCCCCAAACTGTTGAACTCTGTGGCTGTGATCTCCTGGGTGATGCGGATTCCATTAGGCAGTTGAATTCCTATGCGTCCTCTGTCTGTTTCCCACCCTCCGATCCCACTCCTTCTTCACGGCTCTGGGCACTGGCAACCCACGCTACGCCACTACCTTAGGGTCCCTCCCAAATCTACAAATCCATGACTCTATGGTTCTAAGCATAGTCCCAGTGAGTTCAGTAGGGCTTACTCTCAAGTACGTGTACATAGTAATTCTCTGAATGTCGTTACTGCAATGGAACATTGGGTTTATGCTCTGGGGACAGTGGACTGCCTTTGGGAGCTCTTCAGATGTTCTTCAGTAAGAACAAGATAGAAATAGCATGCAAGCTTCCATGAATGACAGCTCACCTGCCACTTCTGATAATGCCACTTTCCTGGTAATGTGCAGTTATATGACAGGGTGGGGCATGTTGTATGTTCATGTGCAACAAAAGTGAAGCCAAACAGTGTGAATACAGAGTGTGCGCCCTGCATGTTCTAGACTATTCTGCAATGTGCCAGGGTTCATACGTAGATGGAATTGCTACCTTACAAGTAATAAGTTTGAAAACCGCTGCCAAGCCATAAAGAAGTCATGGTCTTTTAAAACCAATTGCATTTTTTCCTCGATAGTAGAGCTGCTTGATCCAGTTTATTAATACAGGGAATGTCAGTTTTAGATGCGCGAATGCATCTCTGAGTATGCCAACCATCACTAGGGTTTTCAGTGCCAGTGTTCTCCAGGCTGATGTTCCCACTAGAAGAAAGCCAGATCTCTGGGAAAGGCAGAATGCAGATTCTGTATCCTCACTGCTCAAAGGTAAAGGGCAGGGTTGAGAGGTTGCATGTTCCTGGCCTGTTTACCTGTCCTCTTTGCCTTTCCTTTAAGGAGATATTTGACTATCGCCTTGTAGAGCAGTCGGTTCTGTCCTTTTATCTGATCATCCATTGAAAATATTTCATCTTTTATATCTGTCAGTCTGTATGCCCATTGAGAGGGCACCTCCGATTTCCCGTACGAAGTGGAAGAAAATGGTCTTTAGGCTGCTTGGGGCTTTGCCACCCTGTTGCTATGCCGCCATTTTAGGGGAGCGCAGGGTTGGCGATGTGCTCCCATCTCACTCCTGTTTCTGTCTCTTTCGCCTTCATCAAATGGCTGCAGCAAGCACAGGCTGCTCGTAAAACCTGGCTGCCAACGGGTACCAGGGCAGTGCCAAGTCTCCTCTTAAAGAGACAAAACACCTTTTTTCTTCATGTGGGATTAGCAGTCCAGCTGCAATTAGACAACAGAGGAGGCTGGAATATAGCTTAAAGAGGTACCTTTTCAACCATCCATGCAAACAACCCCATTCTATGTTTTTCCTCTCCTTCCTCATGGCATAGTTAGATCCCGAGGGGAACATGTAAGGGAGGCTCTGAATCCTGATTCTTATTCTGTCTTCTGTTCTCCCCATTCAGTCCTATTCCCTTAAACATCACTATTCCTACTATTATTCCTATTTTATCATCTGCTTATTTATTATTCTAAATGTGGAAATAACAACAGCAACAATAAATAACATCACAGCTGAGCGCAAACCCAGGAGTTGCTGTTTCCTACACTTTCCCCTTCTGCTGCTTTCCCTAATTCCTGAAGACCAGAGACCTCCGCCCTTCTCCTGGTCCATTTGTTTTGCCAATGCACACTTGCCTGGAGCTAGATCTCTTGTTGTTGAGCCTCAGCTTAGGCTCTGCCGCAGTACCGTCTCAGACCATAATGCTTGATTTAGAAATATGGAACAAAGAAGGTATATCTTTGGTTTAACTATAGTCCATATAATATTTTAATTGGGCCAATCAACCAATTAGCTACCTATTAAAGGCTTTTGGCAGCAGAATTTTGAATAATGGTTGGCTCAATAAAAGCTATTTCCTCGCTTCTTCTGTGTCATAGGGTCCTCCTTCATTTCCTGATGGGGCCAACACAGCAACCAAGGCTTTGATCTAGTGTTTTATTAAGTCAAGGGTGTTGTTTGAAGCCTTACTTGGAACTGAGATTTGGTGGCTCTTCACTTGAGCTGTGGCTCCTCTATCAGCTCCTACTACCATGAAGTGGTGCCATCTAGTGGCAGGAGTGTGCACTGTAGTACGGCTTGTCTCTTTCCCTAACACAGTGGCACTTTGCAACAATGGCCCCAGAGCTATGGTACTTTCCAAAAATCTCAGTTCTCCTAAATGCCAAGATTACGCACACACTTCAATGAATCGTCTCCTGCCTTTTAAGGGTTGTATGCATTCCGAATGTCTGCATTATTGCAGTACAAATCCAAAAGCTGAATTTCTATGGGTGGGCCCATAGGTTAGTGTTCATGCTTTGCACACTGATGGGCCTGTGTTCAATTCCTGGTGTTTTCAGCTTTGTAAAGACTTGCATAGCTCCCCCTTAGACCCAGGACAACCACTGCTAGCCTGCGTAGACTCTATTGGATTATATAAACCAGTAATATAAGCAAACTCTATACATTAACATAGGGATAGAGATAAGCTCACAGCTGGGTTGGAATTTGAATTGCAGAGAATCCCTCTTTCTATTTGTACCTAGCATCCCTAGTTGTGGAGAAAAGTCTATATACATTTAAGACTGTGGTTTGATTTGAAGGTTCAGGAACACAAGGATCTGGGCAGGAATTCCTAGCAGTGGCAATTCAATGTTCCGTATCCCCACTGCTTTATAAAATCTTCCAGTAGCAATTATTTGATTACTCTATGTCTTTCCCTGCTTCTCTGTCTCACCTTGTCACCATTTGAAATTGCCCAAACATTTGAAATTATATGGGGAAGTATTCTGATAAGCCAGTTTTGGTTTCTTTGGTGCAGAAATACACCCAGCGCTGCTTACCCACTCCCTGCTCCCGCTTCATCTGCCTAACCACCTTTCTCAGAATCTCTTTCCAACTACTGCCTCTGTGTTGCATGTTGTTGCTGCTGCCGCCGCCCCTTTCTTACTAGAGGCTGCCATCCTCTGACCCAGACAATTGCTAGATCCAGAAAGCCTGATGGGCCTCTGCAGTGGGGATCAGGAGCTGCCCCTCTTGCTTTGGAGAGGCTGCTGAGCAGGAAATGGTGCCAGCATTGTTTGGAGAGCCTGTATATCCCCCCTCCCACCTCCTCCTCCTCTGTGCCCTTGCCAATCAGAGGCCTCCAAATCATCACTGCCCCAACCAGGAGGGCTAGGCAGATGCAAAGTACCAGCAGCTTCCCTTAGTTATGGGCTGTAGAGGAGCAGGCTCTGGGCCAATGCAGGCGTTGCTGTCTTTTCTTGTTCTTTATGTGCCCTGAGAAAGATGAGGAGAGGGATTTCATCAACAAAGGCGAGGGCATGGGATTTCTTTAGTAGAGGGTCTTTTTCATCCTGCCAGATCCAAACAGTTTGCTTGAAGAAAGGGCAGGACTGGAGAGATGAGCATGAAGTGTGTGTGTGTGTGTGTGTGTGTGTGTGTGTGTGTGTGTGGGCATTCCCTGATTCTATAGGATCAGAATCCAAATAAAGAATTGAAGTACTGATAGTATTCCCCAATTCCAACAGATAAGACCCCGATGGGGACCGTTATGCTGAAAGGACTGAGACAGTTACAGGCATTTGGAGAAGCGGAGGTTATTATTGGGGATGATTTCAATGTGGTTCAGAATCCCCAAATGGATAGAAGAAACGAACATGATAAAATCACTCAAGCCCTTTCACAAAAAGCTCAAGCAGCTTTGAACTTTTCAGATGGGTTGATGTTTGCAAATACTATAATATATAGAGGGGGAAAGTTGTACCGTCTCTTCTTCTCTTTCTCATAAGTCTTCATTTTTATATATGCACACCCTCCCCCCAGAAAAGACATGAGCTGGTTTCTTTCTCACCAAGTAAGGGGGGGGGGAGAACCTAACATAATTTCAGATCATGCACTTATTCAAGGACTTCTGCAGGTTGAACAGCTTTGCCATCAGTATTGATGTTGGAACTGTTCTGCAGTCACCTGCACTTGATCAGATCTTACCAAGCTTGAACTTCATGCTTTTATGGACACCACTGAGAAATATGGATAATTAAGCAGTACATAAATGCTAAATAATATATCTGTATATATATTTAAAAAGCACACCCGTACCTGCCTGCTAGTGAGCTACTCTCTATTCACTGTGGAGTAAAACTTTGCTGGAACATTCAATGTGCTTGTGAAACTTGTCGAGCCATATGTACTGATACACTTACCAAAGGCATTAGAATACCACACTGCACTGCCATAGTCAGGGCTCGCGCCTAGGTTTTTATGGTATTGAAGCCATAGTGTTGATATTGGTACACATTGGTCAAACATTTATCTTTGTTGCATAGTCTTAGAAGCTTCTGCACTTCACCATTCACAACTGCACCACTGCTTAGAAGTAAGCCCCATCATAGGAGCCAACTCCTAGGGGCCAATGGGTCTATGCTCCCCAATAAAATACTTGAGGGGGCTGCCCCCCAAAAGTTGATGGTGATCGCCATTCAAATGGTGTGCATGCACCGCATTATGTGATCAGTTATGTGGGGCGGGGCTCACCTGGCCCCCCAATGTTTTATTCAAATTGGCACCCCTGAGCCCCATGGATTCCAGTGGGGCTCAATCACAGGTAAGTGTGTACCACTACTACATTAAGAGGTACTGTAGAGGTGCTGGGGCTATTTAATTATCATTATTTTTGATGTTGTTGTTAATATTTGTCTGTAGATAGGCTTACAAGAGAGAGGAAGGGAATTGGGTGGGATGTGGTTGAGTGAATCTTTGGTGAAGATGGATGAAACTTGGCATGGCTTAGAAGAGTTCAGTGGCTCCCAAGGATCATGATCAACCACCACCACCTCCACCATACTTTTACTAGGACTGATAAAATTGGGTGGTATTAAATGCTTGTCCTACTCAGTTAATAGACATGGCTGACTTGGCTTTGTTAATTTGATTGGTTGCACTCTGAGTAACACCTAGTTGAACACAACTCAATATCATGGAGCAAGCTTTTGAGTTCTCCAGCATGCTTCATCAGGCTGGATGCTAGCAAAACAGAGGGAAGGAGAAAAATGTGTAGAGTTGTTGCTCCAAAATCTGCAGCCTTAAGATGGAATGCAGGCCAGCTGATGCTGACATAACTGGATTGGCTCTCTAGGTACAAGACAGATGGCCGGGTGCACCCAGGGACCTAGGGTGCCTCTGGGAAAAAGAAAGCAATAATACCTGTCACCCAGTTTTTGAAATATAAAATCTATCAGTTACTCGGTTCTGTTTCCACTCTATCCAGCCCTAATCAAAACACACAAGTTTCTTTTGAGGCAGAAGTGAAGACAAACATGGTAGTTTTAAAGCTGGAGTTTTTACAATGTCCATACTTATCACATCCGGGTATTAACAGGCTGACCTTCCTCTTGAGACCATGACCTTTCCTGCTTGTTTTTATCCCCTTTCCCTTAGGCTATGGCACAGGAAGCGTTTTCCTGAAAGGCTGTCGTCATAGGTCCTCCTCTAGATGGAGCAGAAGATCTATGTTGTGGAGCTTCCCAAGTAAAGTGACATGAGATTGTGAAGGGATCGTCTGCTGTGTCAGACCTAAGAGAGCAAGCTGAGCTTCCAGGAGAGCTGCCTGTGTGCTAGTTCAGAGAGCTTTTTCTGTGGCCTGTACACTTACTGAGGTCTCTCAGATGGTACAGATAATCCTCTTGGAAGCTCAGCTCACCTTTAGGCCAGGCACAGAGGATGATTCCTTCTCAGTCCACTGCCATTTAACTGAGGAAGCTCCATATAAAGGGTATCTGTGAGCTAGACTTGGACCAGGGAGGTCCAGGTTTGAGTTCCCATTCATCCATGAAGCTCACATGACACTGGGCCAGGCATCATTTCTCAGTCTGATCTACCTCACAGTCTCGTGGTTGTTTTTGTAAGGATAAATTCGTGTTACTTAGAGGAAAGATGAATTGCTTGGAGGAAGGAGGTATTACAATAGAATAAATTGTATGTGTGACTATTGGGTAAGCTGTCAAATGACTTAATGGGGAGATATATGAGTGAATAGGTAAATATGGGATGGTGGTGGATTGGCTAGACAGCTCACCAAGCGCACACTGAGGGTTGCAGGTGGAAGATATATTGATCCATGGCTAAGTCTGCACATGAAGGATGGACCTCACAAATGATGAGCTTCTCAGTGAAGTCAGCTGGTTACTCGGAGGAGACGGGACATAAAACCTCTTGAGGAGAAGAGCTGTGCATGGGTGTCAAGATGCAACTACTCCCTAGTCAGTCATCTCATAAAATGTACTGGGCAGGACAAGGTTAGCTTGCTGAACCCTTGCAGAAGTAGGATAAGCAAGCAGCATTATAAAGATGTGTGATAGTGAGGGACACACACACACCCCCTCCTGAAAACATGGCAGAGCCTGTAGCATAGATGAGTGGTGGCAGCTGAGCTTACTAGACAGTGACAGGGAGAGTTTGGGGCCAGGCCATGCCTGGATGGGTTGTAGGGCCTGGCCTGGCGCAGTCCATCTGTTGCATTGTCATTCATGCCCTTTGTGTGTGTTTTGGTGAGAGAAGGGGCGGGCAGGCGCTCAACAGCTAGCCAGAGTGTGTGGCTGGGCTGGCTTCCAATCTGCCTTCCATCCGTGACCTTTAAGGAGCAGAGCAGTGCAAGGAGCTCTTTCAGGCAGGGCCATCCCAACCCACAGCTTATCCAATGGCTGCTTGTAGGTTCCTTTGCCAATAATGCAGTGGGAGGAGCTTGAATGATATTGAATAATGCTTGAAGAGAGGAGCTTCAAAAAAATGAATACATTGCATCATGAGGCACCTTGGACCTGTGTCCTATCCATTTAGTTACCCCTTGCCCTGTGCTGCTTCCAGTCCAGAAGCTGGTTAGATGTTAGGATATTTGAAAACACACACACACACACACACACACACACACACACACACGGCTGTCTTTGGCTGATTTCCAGAGAGGCGTAATTAACAGCAGCTTGATATGCAGGAACTGTTAGGTGACAGTTCTACTCTCCATGCTGTGAAGAGCTTCACACTGTTGTTTTCTGCACATGATCTGAAAGGCATAAGAGCAGACTAGATTTCAAGTGTCCTGCTGCTTTCAGCCCAGCAAGGATCAGGCCAGTGGGATCCTATGAGGAGCCAGTGGGATCCTATTAGGACCAGCCTACACATGAGGAAGGGGGAAGCAGCCGCCTCGGGAAGCAGAAGCCCACACAGGCATCCAGCTGCCTCAGGTCGACACCGATTTCCAGCGAGATGCTCGCTGGAACCTGCTACTACTGCTGCCCAACCTGGGTAAGGGATGCTTCAGCAGTGGTGGCACTTCCTGTTTCACCTCAAGTGATAAAACAGGACATGGCTTCCCTGGATCCTGTTTGGCCTTATATAACAGCTGGTTCAGGCCTGTCTCCTTAGCATGAGCAACTTGCCTGCACAATGTAGTCTAGAGTCTCAACAAAGGATGACAATTCCAGATGGAAGCGTTTGAGCTCATCCGCTCATCCACACCACAGACTTGAACTAGTATAGCAGTCAATCCCTCTTCCTTGAATTTTAATTTTGTGAGAGAATTAAGAGTATCTTAACAATTGCCAGCAACCTTTATTAACTACAGTTCCCAGGATTTTTGGTTGAGGGGGGCGAGAAATAGTATTAAATCGATATAAATATGGGTGTGGGTGAGGCCTATGGTTGTCTCTCAAGAAGTCCCAGATTCAGTCTACATCATCTTCAGCCTGTGTGTACTAAAAGTTTTAAAAGGCAGAGTCAGAGTTTTTTCTTTGTTTGGGGGTGGGGCAAGTTTGTCTCTTCTGCCCCATTCACCTCTTTTCCATGCCAACCAGAGGACAAATTTCTGTGAAGCGGGGATAAAAGCTGACTTGCTTTGACAGGTATTTGGAAATGGGCAAACAGGCTGAAGGGTGAAAGAAGGAGCTAGCAGAGATCTAAAAAGACACCAATCCCAGGGGAAGTATTAGGCAGGTCTAAAGATGAAGGGAAGCAGAGAGAGCTTAGAAGAAGGAGCCTGAGATGGGAAGGCAAGCTGGAGAAAATGATGGGCCTAGAGGAGAGGTGCACACAACCAGAAACTGCTCATTTGGAAGGAGATTCTCTTGTAGGTATGATGCATCAAGACTATTTAGTCCAGGGGAGGGGGACTTGCAGATGGTGCTAGACTACAGCTCCCATTGTTCCCGACTGCTGGCCATGTTGGCTGGGGCTGATGGGAATTGGGGAGCAACAAAGTCTGCAGGGCCTCATGTTCACCATCCCTCACTTAGTCTTCATAGTTAATGTTCAGCACCTTGACTTTGCCCAGAAGCATACAAGAAACTAGTGTCATAGTTCGATATATTTCTTGTGAAACAGCCCCTATTAGGTGACAGGCTTCAGAATTCTGCACTGAGATGGAGTCCTCCAAGCCGTTTTAAAGGACAGCACCACAGAAATTAGTTTGAAGTACAGTGGTATCTCGGGTTAAGTACTTAATTCATTCCAGAGGTCCGTTCTTAACCTGAAATTGTTCTTAGCCTGAAGCACCACTTTGGCTAATGGGGCCTCCTGCTGCTGCCGCGCCGCCGGAGCACGATTTCTGTTCTCATCCTGAAGCAAAGTTCTTAACCCAAGGTACTATTTCTGGGTTAGCGGAGTCTGTAACCTGAAGCGTATGTAACCTGAAGCATATGCAACCCAAGGTACCACTGTATAAACACAGAATGGATAGCAGTAGCCTGGTACACTGTGTTAAGGGAAATGTGCAAATCCTGGCCCGGGAGCAAGCTGTTAAACTGGAAGCCTCCCTCACCCCCCCTACCCCACCCCCAATGTATTACAAGGACCACCAACCACCATCATTTCTGTCTCGTCGGTATTCGGCTTAAGTTTGTACATTTTGCAAACACCATGCTTGTTGGCATGGACATACTGTATCTGATGCCATGTATTTCCTCCCCACTCTCCCCCCTTCTGCCCTTTGCCTAGGCACTGGTGTTGGGCGTGTGCCACTCCTCAGTTCTGATTTATTGACTGCCCAGCTCACAGAGCGGAGTTTGTTATGAACAGGGAGTTAGGAAGCTGCAGACCCAGCAAGCAGGACGGGACATTCCTACATATCCCAGTGGGAACTGTAAATTCAGCACTACAAGTATCTGTGAGAGAAAATATACCCACCCCAAACATGCCATCAATCTTGCCTTTATGGGCAACAGAGCCCCTCCTGGAAGCACAGGAACCTCTCTTGTGCACCATGCAGGTTTATATGGGAATTTGTCTATGTGTGTATCGTGTGCTGCATCCCTGTGAAGAGAATGTCAATGCATCTCAGTGATGCGCGTCTATATATGTGCATAGAAGCCATATTTGCTTGTAAAGATAATGGGGGGGGGGACCTTTAAAAATGAAAGATAGCCTTTTAAAAAGATGTTTCGGACACGTAGCAATTGTTCATTTCATTTCTCCTTGTGTGTAAAGTGCATTTATTTTAAGTTTCACTTTAATTTTGAAAATGACATGGGGCTGTTTCTTCAATCAGTTGGCACAGTGTTCCTGTGGAGGGTGTTTAGCCCTGTTCCCTAGTGCTGTTCTCCCAAATTTAAATTGCGCCTCTTCCCTAAGTGCTCTGGTTGCCAACTGCCCGGGGGCTGCAGAGCTGTGAAGGAGGACTGACTCCTAGGAAGAGTGCTATGACCATGAGAGAGGAAGAGAGAAGCTGTTCCCACTTTCTGCCAGAAAAAAAATTCTGCCCCAAATGTCAGTTGCCCCTGGGACCTTTGCAATGAATTGAGAAGGGTGCTCTGGCCCTTGCCACCAACCCAAGGAACAAGTGCTTACTGGGTAGTCTTCTGTATTTTTAATCTTTCATAAGTTGCCTAGGAGACTGTTTGATCGAAAGACGGATGGATAAACACCACATCATTATAATAAATAAAGCTGCTATTACCTCCACAGCAGAAAAATATATAGGTTCTTGAATTTTTCTGCTGTGGTTCTAATAGCAGCTTCAGGTGGAAATGTTTTGAACTAATATTTGGTTTTATTTTGTATCAATATAATGGAAACAACCATAGCAACAAATAGGGAAACTAAAGAAGAATGAAGTCTTGCAGGGAGGGGAAAGGATGGTGATCAGTATTCCAAAATTCTGATCATTCCCCTAATTCTCCATCTGTGAGAACTTTGTACATAAAATATGCTTGAAGCCAACTAAGCATGAAGTTCAGTATAGGCTTGTTAAGAATCTAATTCAAATTTTCTCTGACACATGTATTGGTCAGTATTGGTTTTTAGTAGTTTTCAGCATTCCCGACCTCAGCTAGGACTTGGCTTGACTATCATGTTTCACATGCTAGAGATATGAAAGTGTGAATGACGATGATGATAAGCATTTGTATAGTGTTTTAGAGTCAACAAAGCATTTCACAAACATTGTCTCAGTAAGTCATGCAACAAACGTGTAAGGTAGGCCAGTTTTATTATCATTATTTTATGGTTGGGATATGCTGAGACTGAAAGAATAGTAGCTTGCTTAAAGCCACTTCGTGAGTTCATAGCACACGCATTGGAACCAGGGTCTTCCTTGTTTTCAACTCAATTTCTCTGACCCAGCCTACATGTAATGGGGATGTGCATGAGTGCTGTAGGTGAGTACGGACCTGTGCCTCTCTGGAAATGTTTCTGATAAGGCATCGTTGTGCCAGCATTTCCATGTTTCCTGGATGCAGCAGCCTGTGAAGTACAAGAGGGGCAAGAGATGCCAACACAATGATTTCACCTCACAATATTTTTCAGCTACACATTAGTGGGGAGCTGCAGATTGAAATGTCTGTAACTGTCTGCAACTGCAGAACCAAATAACTGGTTTGAAGGAACATGCTGATATATTTTGATATTCTCAAAAAAGATTAAGGGGCAAATCAACTTAATCTGGCCCCTTGTTGCCAGAGCATGCTAGCATGTGTGGGCCTGCAGTCCATTTGCAGTGGGTGCAGGGACTGAAGGCTTTTGCTCGTTTTTCTGAGTATGAGGCAAGCTTATTTGTGTGTGCCTGTGTCACCCACTTGTCTTTATCCAGTCCAGAAACAGTGGTCTGTCTCTCTTTCCTTCATGTTCCCCATCCCCCTTTGACAGGTCACAGATCCAGCTTTTCCATTCTGCTGAATGACAAGAAAGAGCAGCTCTGTACTGGAAAAGGAAAACGGTTTTGTTTGCTCCTTCAGCTCCTCTAAAAGAGGGTTGCCAGGTTGCAACCCAGAGATTTCTCCTTTATCATCAAATCTGTTTCTGATCAGGGAAGATTCACTGACCATAGATTCTTCTGGCCATTTCCCTCCATTACAGCTAAAGCAAGCTGGCTTCCAGGTGTGCACCACACAGCAGGTGGGACAAGTGGACAGGATCTGCGGAGAAATAGCTGGGAGAAGCTACAGCTGTTGAGTCTCCCAATTCAGCAGTAGATCTAAATGGGGGGAAGGAAATGTCCAGGCTTAACATAACACTCCAGTTTAAGGGAAGAGATGCTTTCCCCAGCAGCTACTATCTTTCTACTACAAAGAGATATCAGATGATGAGTCAAGGGCCATGAGTCAACCAAGTCCAAACGCTATAGCTATAGCTATAGAGTAACTTCTCCTTGACCTGGCGTGTTGATCTATCTCTCTGACAGCTCCCTCAGCCTGACTTTTGAGAAAGCACCTTGTTGGAACAGGAGAACATGTACCGCAATAGTATGCTATCTGTACTGTTTCAATGCAAAAGGAGAATTTCTGGACTGCAACCTGGCATCCTTTTCTCAAAATAGCTGCCACCCATCTCTTCCCCACATCTCATTTTTGGAAGAGGTTTTTAAGGAAGGGGCCAATGCCTCTGGACTGGGCAAGATTGTCCCCTCTCCCACTCCCAGGCTGTAGATTGGGCAGAGAGGAGGCTTGCCAGGCCTGTGAGGGACAGATAAAGAGTTCGGCAAAGTGTTTCGTCTGCTCAGGCAATGGATCTGTTTGTTTGTTCAGCTGCTGCCTCCAGATAAGGATTTGTTCTGCCAGATAAAAGCACCTTTGAGGTTTGGAGATCACAGCCCTTGGGGAAAAGACTAGTACGCCAGTTTGGGGGAGTCGCGACACACCAGATTGGCAGACAGACAAACCAGCCTATGCACCCGAGAATTGTCTTCTTTCATGTGCATGCAAGATTGGGGGCAAAGGGCAGTTCAGTAATAGGGCAGCTAGAAGACTTTGAGTTGCAGCAACTAATACAGGAACATGGAGAAGCTAGGTGGTGAGGAGGACAAGGAAGTGTGAAGCGCTTAAGAAGGAAGAGCCCCCTCCAGCCATTTTTACCACTTCTGACCAACTATTAAATCTTTCCCAAATTATAGAAGGTTTTCACCATAGACAAATTATAAATTATAGGTGGTTAAATCCATCCATTCATTATAGATGGTTTTCACCAACTGACGTTCAGACCCTGTGTTACACGAGTCCCTTTCTAGGTCCATCAGAGGCTCCTGATTTGAGATGCAATATTGTTAATATCATCAAACAGCTTCCCTTTTCCAATTTGCCCTGCGTAATGTGCGCACCAGTCTGTATAGTATACTGGATAAGAAAAAATTGGTTCTTCTCCATGGTAGGCAGCATGGCCTTGTCAGTAAGAAAGTGGGCTACTGGCTTAGAATTGTATGTCTGTATAAGACATACTCCAACTCTGCCTCAGAACAATCATTTTGCTCTCCAGACCTATACTCAGGTATAGTCCTATATTCCTGCCCGACCTGGCAAGGTATATTGCCTGAGTTTTTGCTTATAACCTTTGTTCGTTTCACTTATGGATTGGCATTATGGGCAAACCATATATTTGGCCACCTCACCCTAGTTGCTCACCAAACCAAAAAGGCACAAGGCAAAAGCACCTGGGAAACGAATCAATTTTGGAGAAACAAGCCATGGTTTATTTGCCAGCCTGGGCTCCTTTGAAGGAAGCTGTAATATATTAATTTAATAAATATAAATAGTATTTGATTTTCTATCAGGTAACTCATGCATAGCTAGAGTTTGTTAAGCAAAGCATAGGTTAGCATTATGTGCAAATCAGGCCGTTATGAACATGACAGGGAAGGTGCCAAAGCCTTAATTAAATCTTCTGAGAACTGCGTCCCATGATATATTTAAAAGATATGTCTGTGGATGGCAGCTGTATCATGTCTAAAGAACTGTCAAAATATACCTGGGTCAGAAAGATCAATACAGTGGTACCTCGGGTTACATACGCTTCAGGTTACAGACTCCGCTAACCCAGAAATATTACCTCAGGTTAAGAACTTTGCTTCAGGATGAGAACAGAAATCGTGCTCTGGCGGCACAGCGGCAGCAGAAGGCCCCATTAGTTAAAGTGGTGCTTCAGGTTAAGAACAGTTTCAGGTTAAGAACGGACCTCTGGAACTAATTAAGTACTTAATCCAAGGTACCACTGTACACAATTTGCAGAGTTACTATCAGAATTTCCCCTAGCATGCATTTAAGCACCTTTCCTCTTTGTTGAATAAACAGTGATGTGTAAAACCATATTGTGTTATCACTCTGAAGTGGAACAAGTAAAAACCCATGATTAAGCTGGCCACAAGATCTTGGCCATTCTTTACATTTTGATATATGGAAGCATATAAGGAAATTATGCACTATGTTTCATTATTGAAATGGTGTTTTAGAGTTTTTTGCTTTTGTGTGAGCTGCCTTGAGAGAGGGGCCATGGTTCTTGCTCTGAAAGCCCTAAATATATTTCAAATAAATATTTGAATAAATTTCCTTCCAAGATGGATGCACGATTGCATTTCGCAGTGAGTGGTCCTGAGACTGTATCTTTGTTCTTTAAAATCTGGTGTGAAAAGCTGTCCTCAAGTAAGAATGCCTTCTCACTTTTCTTTTCTCTATATGTCTCATATATAGAAACAGGCAGACATTTATATTTATAAAATGCCATTCTATGCAAGTCCAATATTGTGGCAAAGTACTGCAAATTACTTTGGCCAACAAGTATCTAAGATTCATCATGGACTATTCTCACAAATTCAAAGGCAAATATTTTTAGCCATTTTTCACCTGATGTCTTGTATGTTTTATAGGAAACAAAAGTACTGAAGTAATAATAATAATATAATTTATTATTATTATTTGTACCCCGCCCATCTGGCTGGGTTTCCCCAGCCACTCTGGGCGGCTTCCAACAAAAATTAAAAATACATTAAAATGTTACACATTAAAAACTTCCCTAAACAGGGCTGCCTTCAGATGTCTTCTAAATGTCAGGTAGTTGTTCTTCTCTTTGACATCTGATGTGAGGGCGGGCGCCACTACTGAGAAGGCCCTCTGCCTGGTTCCCTGTAGCTTTGCTTCTCGCAGTGAGGGAACCACCGGAAGGCCTTCGGCGCTGGACCTCAGTGTCCGGGCAGAACGATGGGGGTGGAGACGCTCCTTCAGATATTCTATATGCCGTATATGCTGGAAGTGGTGCTTAGAGATCAGTAGCCAATATTTTCCCTACAAAACTAAGGGTTTGCTTTAAAGCAACATGAAATAGTCCAAAGATTGCATGTGCCTACTTCCATCCTCCATCTCTGTGAGGCACTAATTCAGTGTGAGCTCTAGTCCAGAGAGGTTATCCATGTGTGCCATTTTGGCTTTCAGATATGAAAATGTTTTAAGGTCCTCATTACTTCAGAAGGGGCTAGGAGTGCTCAGTGTGCCAGAACACTCAGGGCCTAGTATTACGAAACAGCCCTGAGGAGATGGGCAAGCTATGATCTGTGGGATTGTTCATGATGGAAACTTTTCAGTATTGAGTGGTTGGTGGGGAATAGCAAACAATTGATAGCATGTTTATCCTTAGCAATAAGGGAAGATGCATATGGGTGATGGTTTGGCATGCGTGAGCAGTTCTTTGATACTTGGATTTTAGCTAAATTTCATCTCCCCAAAGTGAAGGTGCGCTTATGGCACTTTCTGCCACATGTGTGCATTTGCTGCCTTTATATGTTGGGGGAAATGTGGAACTGGAGAAGACGAAATGCAGACATTTGAGAGGGAATTGTCAGTATAGTCTGAAGCTTGTGTGGGCGTGAAGAAGATAATACTTGTGATATCTCTCCCTTGTGCACCTCTTACTCATGAGCTAAGAGTTCTTCCAGGGTGAAACTTTGCAACTTTGCCAAGGCAGCTAGTCAGTTTAAGGAGAAACTGAGATAGGGCGTTAGGTTTGCAATATACCAAAGGCCAAACAGATAGGCACCTTGCAACAAGGACTCACAACTGCCAATCCCTCTGGCTCTAATGCTGTGGTTCTCTAAAGGCTGTGACAGGAGAGGATGGCAAGTGTGGCAGGATGATTCAAGGACAATCAAAGAAACATTTAAACATTTCAGTGTAGTAAGATATAGTAGAGTATAATTCTTTTCATATTTTTTTTTAATTTGCAGAATATGTAGCTGCACTGTTTTTTACTTTCTGGACGTCCCATGATCATATTATAAAGTACTGTAGTTGTGTTCTGTGTTACAAATCAAGCACTGCTAGGAGTTGTTTCTTTTTTGTTTCCCAATGTATTTCTTACCAATTAAAAAAAAATGGTGTGGCACAAGCAAATTTTTATGCTGAAAATGCCCAGAGAAAACAGTTTGAGAACCACTGTTCCAATGGCTCCTTACATGCTAAGCAAAAACTTTCCCTATAACCAGGCCTTTGGCCTTTAACTATCTGTTGCCTTTTAGAAGTTCATGAGATGTTTTTAATGTATTTCTCTTTCCTTCTGGTTTTAATGCATCTGTGTGGGGGTTTATCGTCCATTTGGTTGTAAGTGTCTTTGGGTTGCCCTGCGCAAGATAAAGCGACTGACAAATTTAATAATTAATAATTTTTTAAAAAATGCACAAAAAACAGCTAATATCTAACTGAAGACTTATGTGAGAAACATGTCTGGTTCCTAGAACCTGCTGCTTTCATTCGCTATCTGACTGAAGCAATTAGTGATCTTTTTCTAATCTTTATCTGGAGAAGGCTAACCTCTTCCAGGAGTTTAGGGTGAAAAGGGAATCTCTCTGTCTGCCCCCTAAGATCAGCTTTTAAGGTCATTTTAGAAGGTGGCGCTGCAGTGCCACTCCTGGTGAAGTAGCAAACAGGTGATGATGATGACGAGGCAAGAGCTCCATGGCAGCATGGCATTCCCTGCCTAGATCAACTCGCCTTGCCCAGCTCATTGGGCAACTTTTAGGAGTCTCATAAGAATGACAGTTTTCCCGGGGGTAGGAGGGGTCTTACCCAACCTTATTTGGAATATCCTACAGCCGCATAATTGATGGCACAATATATTAGTGAGAGCTGTGATTTTTGTCATGGCCATTTGTTGAAGTTGTTTTTAGCATATTTTTCTGACGTTATTATTGTTAGCTGCTTCAAGGGCTATGCTGGGAAGCAGGGTTTTTTTCTTTTTCTTTTTTCAATCAACCTTCCCAAAATAAATAAACAATACATTCTCTCAATCCTATTTTTCTCCTTGTTTCAGAAATAGAACTTCTGATTCCTGATTTCTTCCCTTGTCCTGCTCCCATCATCATCATTATTAACATTTATATACCATCCTTTATCCAAAGATGACCACAACATTAAAATACAAAATGAAAACACAAATTACATAATAACTTTAATCACTTGGGTTTTTTGCAAATACCTTGAACATTATCTGTCACCTGTTGCACGCAGACCACATTTCTTATTTGCTCAGAGTAGAAGTTTTTCTTGTGTTTGCTGCTGGCTCCGCCTCCTTATTTATGCAACTGGCCCCACCTCCCAAAGGTGTTGATAGGTTAACTGGGGTTTGGCGGGACTAGCACAGGGAGGTGGGCCACTCCAACCAGCTGGTGAGTCCCACATGGCCAGAGGTGCTGTGCGTGGTCCTTGCAAAGAGCACCCACAAAGGAAGGTGTGAGCGCTCATTCTTGTGTAGATATCACAGTTTCTGAGACTACCATGCATTGCAGTGCAGGATTGAACACCTAGCCATATTTTAAGGGGGGACAATAGCAGTGCTTTCCTCTACTGCCCCCACAGCAAGACTCTTCTCCCATCTCTTGTGGAGATGATATCTTGCCATTCTCGCTGAGTGAAAAGTCACTTGTGTGAATATTGAACAATGGCCAAAACGGTGCTTGTGATGGATTTTTTGTGCGATCCCAAGGGAAGGCTGTTCAATCTGTGTTATTGAGGCAACAAACTATGTTGCAATATGCACAGTACATTTCGTTAGATGAAGATGACACCCCACCTAAGAAATTACGATGTCTGAAGCTGACCTAAAGCAGCATGGGTATCTGAAGTGCGTTTTGCCTGTTTCCTTCTTCAAGTTCTCTGCTCTGCTGCTGCAACATTTCTTTAAACTGGAAAGAAAAACAAAATCATGATTTATTAATTCTGAAGCAAACCCCCGGTGCCTCTCTTGCGCGTAGTGTTTAAGAATTTATCTTCTATCTGTCCCTGGGCTAAGCAAAGCCACGCTCCTCCGTCCGATTGCCGGTTGCCTGCTGCCGGCGTTGGGGGAGCAGTCCTAGCCGCCAGCACTAAAATGGCTGCCAAGTTTTAAAATGGCTGCCAGCAGTCGCAAGACCGAAAGGGAACAGTGTGCCTCGGCCAACTTTGAAAGGGAAGGGAGAAGAGGTGGGGGGAAGAGAGAGAACCAACTCTGAAATATTTCCTTAGTGCTTCCCCAGCTGTTGCAGAGTATGAGGCACATTTCCTGGCTTCTTTTTGCTTTGCTTTGGCTCCGATAGAGGTAAACTTGCAGTGTTGTTGACATAGGTAACCTGAGTTCTGCAGCTAGCCTTGCTGCGCCAAGTCTGGACAGGAAAGGGATGGGCTGGTTAACTCTTTGGAGGTCTTAGGCCTCGTTTGCATAGTGAGCGCAGGTGGTCTTCCAGCACAGGGTCGAGGGGCTCAAAAATTAAGGACAGCAAAGCTATTTGAGGTCCCATAAACATTTCCTCTTGTATTTTACCTGCCCAGATACTTCTCTTTTTCTGTTACTTGTTGAATTGTCAATAAACCAAGATAAACTTTTCTTTCAAGATGCCTAGAAATCTGCTAGGTAGGCCATGCCCACACCACTGTCTGTGGGTGCTTGACAACATACATGATGCAAATCGGAGCTTTCCTTTAGAGGGAAAAAAGGGTGGCGCTGTGGTCTAGACCACAGAGCCTAGGGCTTGCCAATCAGAAGGTCGGCGGTTCAAATCCCCACGACGGGGTGAGCTCCCGTTGCTTGGTGCCTGCTCCTGCCAACCTAACAGTTCGAAAGCACGTCAGGTGCAAGTAGATAAATAGGTACTGCTCTGGTGGGAAGGTAAACGGTGTTTCCGTGCGCTGCTCTGGTTCGCCAGAAGCGGCTTAGTCATGCTGGTCACATGACCCCGACAAACACCAGCTCCCTCGGTCTATAAAGTGAGATGAGTGCCGCAACCCCAGAGTTGTCCATGGCTGGACTTAACGGTCAGGGGTCCCTTTACCTTTAGGGCATGTTTCTGACCCCCATGGTTAAAGATAAAAGGGGTTTTCTCCTAACCAAGAGGGATATTTTTTCAATCAGCAGAGGAATGGGTTGGGTATGGATTTTCTATCTTGGACACTGGGAAGAAATGAGTCTTTAGCCAACTAGGTCTAGGATTCCTAGATGCCATTTAGCATGGAGTTTCTTTGAGTAGTGTAGAAGAAAAAGAATGCAGGCATGGTCTGCTTCTGCCACCATAGCAAGTTGAAGATAGGATGACTTCCATCTGCGACAATATTCCTTTCAAAGCAGGCATGACAGGCCCAGGAACTCTATGGTAGAAGGCATCTGGAAACTAGGTAGTATTGAAAAAACGACAGGAACAAACCCATACACTTCAACTTTGGATTCATTCTGGTTTACATGGATTTGAATCCCCACTCAAACACTAGAGATGGGTTGAGGGAGTGGAAATAACTTTGGAATACTTTGATAGTTGCTGTGAAACCTGTTTAAAGCTCGTTAAAGTATGGGATCTTGATACTTAGCCATACTTAAAATGTCCAAACCCACCCTCATGTATCTGTGCATCATTTGTACTGTATCTTCTTTCTTAGGTTCATATCTTTGCAAGACGATTTCAAAATTTCTCCATTTCTGTGCACCTAGTAAATCATGTAACTCCTTTTCACTTCACATGCATTATAGTTCTATAATTCTTACAGTAGTCCTGTAAGGAAGGTCAGTATTATTATCCTCATATTGCAAAAAGGGGTGCTGAATTAGAGAAAGTGGCTTACCTAATGGAATATACACATTACTTTTGCTCCAGTGCACTCGTGCTGCTGCCGCTTGAAGTCAGGTACACATGATGTTAGCCACAATCCATAGCTATTAGTTTCTTGAGAAATACTCTGGCTTGATACGTTTTCCTTCAAACCAGCTTTCATCTAACTTGAAAATGCAAGCTGCAGATAAGGTGAGATGTGTACAGTTCAGGCAGCCATTGTGCATGGGCAGCTGGCAGCTTCCTTGAACAGGATTTTCAGGGGGTTGCGGGTGAGGGGGAACAAAATCAGGCAATGCACATTAGGTGAAGATGTTGCCACCCCCCTCCCTGGTGTGTACAGCAATGTTCAAATGTGAATTAAACTGCAGCTGGGGTCGGGGGAGCAACCTCACTGCATTTTTTTTTTTTATTTTTTTTTTTTTTATAAAATTTTTTATTCATTTTAAACAGTATAGAAAACAAAATAGACAATAAAATAGAAAAAGAAAAAGAAAAACATACAAACAAACATACATGACTTCCCCAAACCTTCCCATCACTGCACCCTTATTTTTTAAATTAGCTTTAAGCAATCCTTCTTTCAATTTTAAAAGAACAACTTTCTTTAAATTTTCTTAAGTTTAGATTTTAACAGCTATAAATTCTCTAATTTCATAGCCCTTGACATCTTCTCATTCCAAAATTTTACAAAAATTCTTAAGATACACTTTAAATTTTTTCCAGTCCTCTTCCACCGTCTCTCTCCTCTGGTCGCGGATTCTGCCGGTCATCTCTGCTAGTCCCATATATTCAATCACCTTGATCTGCCATTCTTCCAGAGTAGGTAGCTCTTGAGTCTTCCAATACTTTGCTAGAAGAATTCTTGCTGCCGTGGTTGCGTACATGAAAAAAGTTCTATCTTTCTTTGGAATCGTTTGATCGACCATGCCCAGGAGAAAGGCCTCCGGCTTCTTTGCAAATGTCCACTTTAGGACCTTCTTAATTTCATTATAGATCATTTCCCAGTAGGCCTTAATTCTTGGACAGGTCCACCAAAGATGATAAAAGGTTCCTTCACATTCATTACACTTCCAGCACTTGTTATTGGGCAGATGATATATCTTTGCAAGCTTGACTGGGGTCATGTACCACCTATAGATCATTTTCATTATGTTCTCTTTTAAGGCACTACATGCCGTAAATTTGATGCCTGTGGTCCATAACTGTTCCCAGTCTGCAAACATAATATCATGTCCGATATCCTGTGCCCACTTAATCATTGCTGACTTTACTGTTTCATCTTGAGTGTTCCATTTCAGCAACAAATTATACATTTTAGACAAATTCTTAGTATTGGATTCCAATAGCTCTGTTTCTAACTTTGACCTCTCCTTCTGAAATCCTAGTCTCCTGTCTTGCTTAAATGTCTCATTAATTTGATGATAATGTAACCAGTCTCGAACTTTAGATTTTAATTTCTCAAAGCTCTGTAATTTAGGCTTTTCACCATCGTATTCTATAATTTCATAATATTTTGGCCAATCTGATTCCATATTAAGTTTTTTTACCGCCTTGGCTTCCATGGGTGACAACCACCTGGGGGTTTTATTTTCCAACAAATCCTTATAACGAATCCATACATTATATAATGCTTTTCTGACAATGTGGTTTTTAAAGCCTCTATGAACCTTTACCTTGTCATACCACAAGTATGCATGCCAGCCGAAGTTATTATCATATCCCTCCAAATCCAAGACATCTGTATTCTCAAGAAGTAGCCATTGTTTCAGCCAGCAAAATGCTGCTGCCTCATAGTAAAGTCTTAAGTCCGGCAGAGCAAAGCCCCCTCTATCCTTTGAGTCAGTTAAAATCTTAAATTTTATTCTGGGTTTTTTGCCCTGCCAGACAAATTTAGATATATCTTTCTGCCACTTCTTGAAACAGTCCATCTTGTCCAAAATTTGTAGTGTCTGGAACAGAAACAACACTCTCGGCAATACGTTCATCTTAATAACAGCAATTCGGCCTAACAAGGAGAGTCTTAGTCTAGACCAAATGTCAAGATCTTTCTTCACTTCCAACCAACATTTCTCATAATTGTCCTTAAACAGATTCATATTCTTAGATGTTAAATTCACCCCCAGATATTTCACTTTTTTTGTTATTTCCAAACCCGTTTCCCTTTGGAAGCTATCTTTTTCCTCCATTGTTAAATTTTTTCCCAACACCTTTGTCTTCTGTTTGTTTAATTTAAAACCTGCCACTTGACCAAATTTTTCAATAAGTTCCAATACCCTTTTTGTACTGGCTTCTGGTTTTTGCAAAGTCAAAACTAAGTCATCTGCAAATGCTCTTAACTTATAATGTTTAGCTCCGAGCTGTATCCCTTCCACCAGCTGGTCTCTTCTAATCATGTTTAACAGTACCTCCAGGACCGATATAAACAATAGGGGGGATATTGGGCATCCCTGTCGTGTCCCTTTTTCTATCGGGATCTCATCCATCACCATACCATTCACAATTACTTTAGCCTTTTGCTCAGAGTATATTGCACCTATACCATTTTCAAATTTTTGGCCTACCCCCATCCCTTGCAGATTCTTCTTCATAAAACTCCAACTAACGTTGTCAAAGGCTTTCTCCGCGTCCACAAAGATCAAAACTGCTTTTCTGTTTATGTTCGTCTCTAAAAGCTCCAAAATGTCTATAATGTTCCTCACATTGTCTGACATATATCTCCCTGGGAGAAAGCCTGTTTGGTCTTTATGAATCTCATCCAATAACACTTTTTTCAATCTTTTTGCTAAAATGTCTGCAAAGATTTTATAATCCACATTTAATAGTGAGATAGGGCGGTAGTTCTTAACTTGGTGCTTCTCAGTTTCTGTTTTCGGTATGAGTGAGATAAATGCTTGCTTCCACGATTCAGGAGCCTTTTTCCCCTCCATGATTTGATTACACACTTCTTTCAACGGTTGTATTAGCCATTCCTTAAGTGCTTTGTAGTACCTCGCGGTCAATCCATCTGGTCCTGGTGATTTCCCCAATTGCATACCCTGGATGGCACCCTCTATTTCTTGGTCTGTAATTTTCTCATTCAAAATCCTTTTATTATTTTCACTAATCTTTGAAAGTCCATATTTTTTAATAAAATCTTCTATCTCTTGTTCATTCTTTGGCCCTTGTGCATATAATTTCTTAAAAAAACTTTGAAAACAATTACTGATCTCATTTGGTTTACTGATAAGTTTCCCCTCTACCTCGAGGGATGTTACCGTGTTCAGCTTTTGCCTCTTTTTCAATTGCCATGACAGCAGTTTCCCACATTTATCTGCTGACTCAAAAGTCTTTTGCCTCATTTGTTTTATTTTCCATTCTATTTCTTGATTTATCAGTTCCATATACTGGGTTTGTTGGTACTTTATTTCTCTTAAAATCTCTTGAGACTTGGGTTTAGATCTCAATTTCTTTTCTCCTTCTTTCATCTGTTCCCAAATTTTTTCTTTTCTCTCATTCTGTTTTTTCCTTTTTATAGAATTTTGTTGGATTAGGAAACCACGCATCACGGCCTTGCTAGCATCCCACACTATTCTTCTTTCCACATCTGATCTTAAATTCACCTCGAAGTAGTCTTTCAATGTCTTTTGGGCCTTTTTGTAAATAGCATCATCTCCAAATAGGGTGTCATTCATTCTCCATCTGAAGTTTCCAGCTGTTGTCAGTTTCATGTCCATCCTTATTGCGTTATGATCGGAGCAGGTTTTTGGGCAGATTTCTGTCTTTTTAACCCTTGGTGCCAGATTGCTAGAGATCCAAATTTGGTCAATCCTGGTCCAGGTCATCTTTGCTTCAGAGAAGAAGGTCCCCTCTCTTTCCAGGGGATTCCTTGTTCTCCAAATATCAATCAAGTCCATGGTATCAGTCAGCTCGAAAAAGGTCTTTGGTAATCTCCCATCTTTAGAAATTATTTGTCTTTGCGCTTTGTCCATGTTTGTGGAGACGACTCCGTTCATATCGCCCATCATTATGATTTTAAAGTCCATATAGTCCATTAAAGTCTCATGCAACTTCTTAAAGAACTCTGCCTTCCCCTCGTTAGGTGCATAAACTCCTACAATCAAGATCTTTTCTCCATGTATTTGAATTTCCACTGCCAGATATCTTCCTTGTTCATCCTTAAAGATCATTTTTGGTTCTAATCTTTCTTTAACATACATCACTACCCCTCTTTTCTTAACTTTGTCTGACGAAATGAATTCCAATCCTAATCTCTTGTTTATCAGTAATTTTCTATGTATCCTGGCAATGTGGGTTTCTTGCAGACATATTACATCTAGATGTTCTTTCTTTAATATGTGAAATACTTGACCTCTTTTTCGGGGGTGGTTCAGACCATTACAATTCCAACTCAGAAGTTGCAGAGACATTTTGTTACTGGGCTTCTTTTCCACCGACTGCTCCAAGTGCTTGCTCCTCGTCTGTCGGTGCTGGGGTCAGGCCAAATGATAAGTTTGTTATATCCAATACCTCCCTCTCAGTCACGGTTCCTTTTTGGAAATCCTCAGCGTTTCTTTCGAGGAATTGATCTTTCTCATGGATTGTTTTGATTTTAATTTTCTTCCCTTTGAAGTTAAAGGACAACCCCTGTGGGAACTCCCACCTGAATCGGATGTTATTTGCTTTCAGTAAGTCCACTAGGTCTTTAAATTGGGCCCTAACTTCCAAAAAGTGTTTAGGGATATCTTTGAAGATCTGTATTTGGGAATTTTTGATGATCAAAGCCTTCTGGAAGTGAAGGTTCAATAATTTATCCCTTTCTTCTTTGGATCTCAACGTGATTAAACAGTCCCTTGGTTTCTTGCCTTGTTTCCTGCCAATCCAGAAGGCTGTGGTTATTGCAAATTCATCTTCCTCTCCTTCCAACTCATCCGTCCAGAATTCTTGGAATTTGTCTGTGAGAAATTCCCCAAGGTTGTCCTCTTCCTCCTCTGGTACCAATCTTAATTTCAGATTCTTGCTTTTTCTCTCCAATTCCAAAAGTGCCAAAGTAGCATCGTGTTCATGTACTTTCTTTGCAATAGGTGCAAATTTTCCCCTGGTTTCCTCGGCAGTGCTCCTAGCGGTCTCAGCTATTCTCCTTGTCTCAGTACTTTCCTGAATTAAACGGTTAATAGAGTCAGTATTTGAAGATATTGCCGTTGTGTTCAGGTCAAGTCTTGTTGTCAGCTCCGTCAGTTTCTTAGAGTTCTCTGTTGATTGCTTGGTAAGTGCTTCTAAGGATTGATTTATTCTGAGCAGAGCCTGTGTCATAGAATCCATTGATGCCGATGTGCCTTTTTCCTGTGCAGCTGTAGCTCCTGTTAAAGAGCCTCTTTTTTGAGCTTGCTTTTGAGCTTGTTTTGTTTTGCTTCTTGTTGATATCTCTTCCAGTGGAGTGCTCATCTCAAGGTCATTCACACAGGAAAGTTGTAAATGGAAAGTCCCACTTTCCTGCCTTGATTTTCTGTTTTAGTCCTCTAGAGGGAGAAGTTGTATCCAAATAACTGTAACAAAGAGACAGGGGAGCCAAAAGCCATGCAAAGTCCCAAAAGAAAAAGTTTATCCAACAGTCTTACTTTGTTGCTACTGAAAAGTTACAAATTTTGCCCTCTAAAGTCCCTATACTTTTGTTTCAAAAGAGATCTTACTTTGTAACGCCGCTTTCTTTTGACAGTTCTCTCCAGGCGCTCACCTCTCAGGCAGCCCGGCCAGGGGTATCGACAGCGGAGAGTTTTCCTTTCTAAACTCTCTTCAGTTAGCAGGTTAAATTCAGTCAATCTTCTTCCCCCCCTCTCCCGCTCAAAAAAAAGGGGGGGAGATCACCTCAGATGTCAGGCTTAACAGTTTTCAAAATAAGGGTTCCTTTTAAATATAGCTAGTTCCTTTCATTGCTACTTAAGTCGTGCAGTTCCGGGAGGCTGACTTCCTTACTTTTTCGCCTTCCCGTTTTCAGCCAAATCTTCTTAATTTACTGAGTCCGTTAACTTTATATTTGCCGTTCTTACTCACGGGTTGTTGTTGCCAATTAGTCGTTTCAGGAAGGAATCGGCGCTCTCCGTTAATGGCGACGCGGCTTCGCTCCGCAAGCTGGGTTACGATCAACCTCACTGCATTTTAAGCCACTAATGTACAAATACTTAGTGAGCTCATGGTAGAAAGAGAGTCAAACCAGGCACTTGCTGAGTTATAGTGCAGTCTTTTAGCTGCTGTAGATTCCAGCTCACCTGGCTGATTAAAAACCACTGATTTGAAGGGCTTTTCTTTTCTTGTCAAGTGCTCTCTCTAGAATTTGGCATTTCACTGTGCTCGTGCAATACCTCTGGCACCTAATGACCAGGGTGGACAAACCCTTTTGCTTCCATCCTTGGGGTTCTTTGAGGCTTGAGAGGCATTAGCTGGTAAATGAAACCTTCAGGGAAAGTCGTTCTTAAGTGGTAGTGAGGCCTTGAGGAAAAGTGTGTGTGTGTCTAAAAGGACAAGCCAGTAAATAGCACAGCGACTTGTGGGGACAGAACAATGGAAGCCCTTGAAGCTCTGCAAAGGGAGCAGAAGCTAAAGATCTGCCTGCTCACAGAGGAAGCCCATCACATTCTCTCTGTGTATATATACCCCCATGCCAACTTCTGATATAATAAGGAGGTGGCTTCCATGTTTGCATGGATGTGATGGGATGGTCCCACTTATTAAACAGAGTCAGAGTAAACCCAACAGACAGTTCGGGGCTCGCCCAAACTTTACAGCTTAGTCGGAGCAAACGTCAATCGCGCAACACTGCTTAGCCCCAGCTTTCTTAGCACAGGCCGAGCAGAAGTGTGGACAAGCCCTAAGCCCTCAACTCTTATATCCTGAACCTAAATAATCCCTGCCCTGAAACAAGCAAACTCTTAAGACCTCGTTGCACATTATAACAGTGGGTCTTTAAATGTGATCCAGTCGCATGGGAAATGAGGCTTGATGGGCTGCAATTAAATGTGAAAAAATGATTTGCGAATGAGGGTGCTGAACCTTTCCCGCTCCTGCTTATCACGCCCTAATTTGTCCCTCAAGGTGATTTTCTCCATGCCTAAGTCAGTTTTGATAGAGGAGCCCAGCTGGAGGGAATCATGTCAGGTGACAAACTGCAGGGAGGTAACTAGGAACAGTGGAGAATTTGCAATCTGTTTGCTTTTTAATTTGGATTCTCCCTCTCTTCTGTATGAATGGGGCAGACCCACATTTAGTCTGCCACTATTGCATGTGGTTTTGACCTTCGTGCATCATATTCCATCACTTAAGTGCTTCTAGGTCTGTTGATCTATTGACAGTTTAAACTTGGGTTTCCCAAACTTCGGTCTCCAGCTGTTCTTGGACTACAATTCCTATCATCCCTGACCACTGGTCCTGCTTCTTAGGGATGATACCTACGTGGGGAATAAGAACAGAGCCATCCAGGATCATGTGTGTGTGTATATTTTAAAAAATTAATAGCAGTCATAGGTAAAAGGTAAAGGGACCCCTGACCATTAGGTCCAGTCGTGGTAGCGGTGCTCATCTTGCTTTACTGGCCGAGGGAGCTGGCATTTGTCCGCAGACAGCTTCCGGATCATGTGGCCAGCATGTCTAAGCCGCTTCTGGCAAACCAGAGCAGCACTCGGAAATGTCGTTTACCTTCCCACCAGAGTGGTACCTATTTACCTACTTGCACTTGACGTGCTTTCGAACTACTAGGTTGGCAGGAGGGACCGAACAATGGGAGCTCACTCCGTCGCGGGGATTCGAACCGCCGACCTTCTGATCGGCAAGCCCCTAACCTCTGTGGTTTAGATCACAGCGCCACCCTTGTCCCTTAATTGCAGCCATAGGGGGACCAAATTGGATTGGGACTGCAGCACTGGTATGGTATTTGCATGTTTTTCCCCAAGGGGCAAATAGCAGCTTCAGGAAAGGAGAGGGAGAATTTAATTAGGAGAATAGAACTGGTGTTTAGGTGTGTGTGGAATTAAACACATGGCAGGAAATGCCATGTACGTTTCCAAGCACAATTCAAAGTGTTGGTGCTGACCTTTAAAGCCCTAAAGGGCCTTGCCCTAGTATACCTGAAGGAGCGTCTCCTTCTCCATCGCTCAGCCCAGACACTGAAGTCCTCCTCTGAGGGTCTGCTGGCAGTTCCCTCACTGCAAGAAGTGAGGTTACAGGGAACTAGGCAGAGGGCCTTCTCAGTAGTGGCACCTGCCCTGACATCCTTCAGATGTCAAGGAGATAAAGAATTACACAACTTTTAGAAGACATCTGAAAGTTGGTGTTTTATGTTTTAACATATGCTATAAGCCATCCAGAGTGGCTGGGGAAACCCAGACAGATAGGCAGCGTTACTACTACTACTAGTAGTACTACTACTAGGCTGTCCCTGCCTAGGCACAGCCACCAACTGTGTTACCAAATTAACCTTCATCCTTCAGATTTTGTAGTGTGTCTGTAGACAAGGAAGAAGAAACGATCTCATAGGTTGTGTCAGGCCAGAGATGCCTGCAGAACAAGAAAAAATGCTTGGCAGAATAGACCCCAGTATTAGGCAGGTGAGGCGGCCTGCCTCAGGAAGCTGGTTTGGCAGTGCTATTAAAAGACAAGCAAAATGTCAATTATTTAGTTTGTTATATTTTTAGAACCATGACAGGGGTGCAGGGGTGCCATTTGAAATTTTCTGCCTCAGTCACAAAAATACATTCAGCATTTCTGAAACCTAGTAACGAACAAATCCAGATGGCTCCTTTGAGTGAGCAGTGCCATACTCTTCAGCAGTGGGTGAAAATAATCCCGGGTAATCTGGTGGAGGAAGGAGCACAGGCTTCATTCTTGGTAATCTTGTAGGGTTGGAGCATGGGAACAAGAACCCTCTACTTCATCCTCCTGTCCTGTGGCATCATATCAAAGGGCCTCTCTGATTACGGCAATCAGTTGTTTAAAAACAGCCAGGTCTCCTGGCCATTTCCAGTGAAACATTATTTGTTGCTTAGCTTTTTGGAACAGCCTTTCTATTGGCCACAAAAAGGAGTGAAGTGGTGCAAGATGCCCACACAGCGGGCCTCAGCTATTGCCCGTCATCTTCTGTTCTCTGTTCCAACCATCTCCTGATGTCAGTTTTTGCTTCTGTGTTTCAGAATCCGGACAATCAGACAATTCAAACCAGCAAGGAGATGCGGACATCAAACCACTGCCCAATGGTGAGTGAACTCCTGCCCAGGAATCAGAATCCCCGGTCACTTCTCCTGACTATTTGTCTCCTCACACAGAAGCCTTTTATTTCTCCCCTCCCCTCAGATCCCCATTTCTGAGGCCAGGTTGGGGTGGGTGGCAGGTGCTGCTGCGAATCAGAGGTCTTCACCATCTGGTTTGGAATCATTCCCTTCATATTTGAGAAATAAATGTAGCAGATTGTGAGACCTAAAAGGGGTGCTGAGATTTGATTAATGGATATGGCCAGATCTGAGAGCAGGCGCCTTGGACTCAGATGTGAAGCACTGGAGAAATGGAATTCAGAATTGACCTAGAAGGGAGATTGCAAACTAGACTCACTTTCTGTCCAACTATGCTATAGCAAGCCACCTCTTGTTGCTGACCCCTGTTCTCATTCCATTTTGTCCTCATGACCTCTCTTCTTCTCTTTGCAGGGCATTTGACTTTCCAGGACTGTTTTGTGACATCGGGTGTCTGGAATGTTACGGAGCTGGTGAGAGTGTCACAGAGTAAGTCAGAGCAACTGAAACTTCTGGGTTGCTGTGCTGTTCCTAAGGGGATTAGGATTCAGAGAGACCTGTGCATGTGGCCTCTGCGGCTGTAGCCTCATCCTTTCCTCACTTTCTTAGCTTTCAGACTTGTTGCACAGTGTACTGTGACATCTCTGACTATGACTGGGCTGCCTTTTCAAATGGCTCTGTGGTCTTGTTGCTAAGCTAAGCCCATGGAAGCTGGATTTGATGAAGTGAAAGCTTGTGGAGTCAGATTTGAGAAATTGCTAAGATGGACATCCTCCATATTCATGCTCTTTTTAAGGAGTTATGAATGCAAGACTCTTTCTCCTAATCACGGTCTTGCCCTCAGCAGCATCACAGCCTCATCCCTTCTCCTACTTTGTGTATTTACATTAGATGCACATTAAAGGAGCAGGGAAGGGGAAGCATCCCAATTACATGTTGAACGTGGTGTGAAAATAGGGGCTTTTTTCCTTCTCAGGTTTCAACACCTGGAAAGGTTGACATTGTCGCAAAAAGATTTTGTCTCACTTGCTCCGGGCATCTTGTTCTGTGGGTCCAACATGGATTCTAAGAGTGCTTCCCAGCCAAAAGGTTTATTAGTCTCAGGGAACAGAGTGCCAATCGTCACAAGGATAGCAGCTAGTCCAAATGGACAGAGCCAGCCCTACTCTTTAGCAGAGTAATGATTTTATTTTTTTACCATTATTAAGGTTGCCATTTCAACTTTCTATGTCAGGCACTAGAATGTGTCTGCAAATAGGCTGGCAGGATCAGTACAGGAGGCACAAAATGACAAGAACCAGCAACGGCAGTGCCCAATCCTAGCAAGGGATTCTTTGAGGTTCTCATTCCTATTATTGCTACCATTTCTAGGGAGGCTGATGTGTAGGACCATCATAGGACCTCCTTCGCATCTTTAAGTCCAGTTGAGGTAGTTGATCCCAAATATTGCAAGAATTAATATAAGCATTTTGTGACTATCCTGGTTATTATTATTTTAGGCTATTTTCATTGGTTGCATTAGAAGTTTTTGGTTTGTTCATCGTTTTATGGATGAAATTGGAAAGTTTTAGAAAGCAGGCTTTCAAGTTCTCCCCTTAGCTAGAAGGGAAACAGATACTCAGTTTCCAAGTTACCTAACCAAGTGTTGACTTATTTAGCACCATATAGTGCCAACCCAGTTCTGCTCTCTTTGGGCAACAAATTTAGTAACCCGAATCTGCTTACACTTTTATCTTTTCCTTTTCCTTGTGTGCCATTATATTTCAATTTGCTGCCTTTCTCTTTGGCATTTTCCTGCACTCAGTAGCTTCAGCTACTGGTCATGCTACTACAGTCAGGGCTGTAATGTGCATATCTATCAGCAGTGACATTTTTCTAGAAAAGGAGGCACCAGAACTCACTATGAATGCCTCCCTTGTTCTCTTAGAATGACCGGAACTGAGTTCCAGCAGCTGGAACTGAGTTCCAGCAAGTTCTGGCTGAAAAAAACAAAAAACCCTGAGTAGCAAGCCATTTGCTGATTTGACTGCTGAATCTCCTGTTTCCTAAAGCACGGGGAAAGCAACCAATGAAATCCATGCTGTCCGGCTTCCTTGCACTATGACCCCTGGCTGAAAGCTGTCATACAATGACAATGTCAGGACTTTTACTGGGTGCACGTTGCAATAGTTGGTTTGCCTTTCAAGGGTAGAATCAGTTCTAGAGGACAGATGTTGGCATCTTGAAGTTAGCAAACTGCCTGAGCAACACCTCAGCAGAGCACCCTGGCCTGGTTTCCATGTAACAGTTCTGTTAGAGGAAATAGACTGTTTTTGTAATTCCTGATGCTGGAGTCAGCAAATGTCTCTGGTTGTCAAAAACTAATGACTAAGATAACAGCACCGAGAGATGGAGCTTCTTCAAGCCTGGTGACATCTGCCTTCATTCTGCAGAGCACATGGTGGGAATGTGCTAGTAGCCAAGATTGTCCCTAACTGGCCTTGCCAATATTATACCAAACCACCTTTAATACCTTCATTCAAGAAGATGGCAGCTACTGATTTAGGAAGTCAGTTTGACATTTTGTTTCTCTCTTGATGCCGATCCTCCAGTTTCTGAGTTTTTCTCTCATTCTTCAGCTCCTGTTGCCACAGCGTCTGGTCCAAATTTCTCACTGGCTGACCTCGAGAGTCCCAGTTACTACAACATCAATCAAGTGGCTCTTGGTAGACGGTCAATAACATCTCCACCTTCTAGCAGGTATGTCTCCCCACAACTGTTGCATAATGCAGAAGTCCTGCTGGAGGGCCTCAGCCTTGGAAGCAAATGGTGCCTCTTTTACCAGTGTCCTCTCTCAGTCAGTCCCATTGTGAAGGATGCCTGGGCAGTAGGAGGACTATCTACTGTTGTAAACCAATACTTTCCAAAACCACAGGCCACTGGTGGAATAAAAGAAAACTGCTGCTTGCCCTTCCTAGTCTTGATGTCAACTAACCCCTCCAAACAAGAAAGCCCAGGCTCTGAAGGAGGAAGGCCTTCCTCAGCTGGTACCCTATTTCATCACTCAATGGTTGCTTATGGTCTGCCCTTCTGTGGTCTCTTCTCATTGCAGTTCCACCAAGCGGCCCAAGTCGATAGATGACAGCGAGATGGAGAGCCCTGTAGACGACGTGTTCTACCCTGGGACAGGGCGGTCCCCAGCAGCTGGCAGCAGCCAGTCCAGTGGGTGGCCCAACGATGTGGATGCAGGTAGGGGGCACCAACTTTGCACCCCCAGTTCACATAGATCTTGATGGGAAACTAAAGCAGAAGAGACTGGGCTGCCCTCTGGCCTTCATGTGCTTAACACTCTTCTTGTACTGTATGGGCTGCACAAATTCCTTTTACAGAAGCAAGGACCTCCTGTTGTAAATTTCGTTCCTCCAACACAGTGGTCACCTTTCTAGATAATGCCTTAGGTTTGTGAGGCAGGATTTAAAAGGAACATAGGCAGATTCTAGTCTCTTCTGACACATATTCCTTGAGGTATTGTAGGCTGCTGTAATTTCTGGTCCTGATACTCAGAGTTTTCCTTTGCATCCCCTGAGACATTTTGCAGAAAGTGCAGGCCAAGTGGTAGTTGTGTTAAGGATCTGAAGGAACTGTGTTTGGACAGCTACCTACAGATTCCGCAGGCTGGATAGAACATTTCAGAGGAGCAGAGATATAGTTATTTACGACAGGCTTGGGGTGTAACTCTTTAATAGACAAGTCCTCGATGCAGGATTAGAGGGGAGCCCAGACCTAAAATAAGAGAAATGGGGTGGGGATGAGACACAAGGATAGAATGACAAAAAGAGAACCCAGGACCAGCAAAGTTGTGGCCTGAGACCAAGTGGTACAGATCCAAGCACAGTAGTTGGATGCCAAGACAATGTAAGCCCTGAAACAAGCCTAGGATTCTGGAGCATGGAAAGAAGGGACCAGTGGGACGCTATTCAGTAAAGCATTCTAGCGTGTAGGCACAATAGAGAAAAGAGGTAAATTGCACACATTGAACACAGAGATCTTCACATTTACATGATGTTTGCATAGAGCATAATACAATGCAGTATAGATCTGCAATACAGAGGATATGATTTCTAAATGTTCCCTGTGTCATGTGTTGTTGGGAGTAAAATGTTTAAGCACTGATGCCAGAGAAGATGCTAGCTTGTAGATGCCAAGCGGAGGTTGTGAGTGACAGCATGTATTGGTTGGTTGTGTGCATGAGGGGGTCTCTGTGAATAAAGAGGAAGGGGGTTAATAAGGAGGGAAGCAGCTTGGGTGCAGGTTTGTGAGAATGGAGAGGATGCTACATGGAGTCTGTTGGGAAGAGGCTTTGCTGAGATGCAGCAGCCTCTGAGGTGAGGCACAGCTACTGTTTGTACTGGGATTGCTTATTCAGTGCTGGGAATCAGCTGCCCTTAGGCTGGAGCATAACAGCAATCTGTTTATCCAGGGATTCCTTGTTGCAGGCAGGCTTGGGATTCAGATACTTCTGGGATAGGATGCTGTTGCTGTTGAATTGTTATGTGGAAGCAGAGTTCTCTATTTGGAGACCAAAAGACAAGAAGCAGAATATAATTAAAAACCAAAACGCTTAATGGATGGAAAAAGGGATGGGGGGATGAGATCAACATCCATAGCCCAGCAGGGGAGCATAGTTCAGCTCATTTGAGAGCCCTTTGTCAATTCCTAGTCTTTCTAACTAAGGGACTTCAGATGCCAGAGCTTGACACGGTCTGCACCTGAGACTTGAGTGAGCTGAATTCAGTTCATGCTAATCAGGAGGTGGTTGCAATGCTTTGTCTGTACCCTGTTTTCTTGACTGACACACAAACCCTTTGCTATCATTTTGAAATAGCAGTTTTCTGACATGACTCGTGTCATTCTCTGGTTAGGGCATTTGTGTGCTTGCTTGGTGATATTTTTCTCTGCATTCCCAATGAGATCATTTGCCCATTTTGAAACATGGAAATAAAAAATGATTGACAAATTCAGACTTCTTTGCAAAGTTGAAATGCGCTTTGGAAGTATCGCCAACGTTCATGACTGTCTGTGGTGAGAGTGACTAGTGTGACCAGGTTATACCCGCTTCAGTTAGCTAACAAAATTCCTTCCCACGCCAATCATCTCTTCAAATTCCTGTCCAGCATTTGCAGGGATGATTGTGAATCTGTGATATCCTGGGAGAAAAGAAGGAAATTGGTTTCAGAATAAAACTCCTCTTACACTGGCTTTTTCCATTGATCTTTCTTTCATCCCTTTTATATGTTAGCAATAAAAAAATTATCCGACCCCATTAGGCATCTGCTTATCAGCATTCTTAGCTAATGACAAAGAGACATATATTCCTATGGTACCTGCTACCCACACCTTGCTAACAAGTCAGATGTCTCAGCAGAAAGGGGACCTCCTTGCTGTGTATATTTGAGGAAATGCTCTTGCCTGAAAATTTTATAGGGTATACATTAGATAGCTATGAAGTAGGTAGTTTATGGACATTGCACAATTGCTGCAGGAACTAAGCAACTCTGCATCTTTGGAGAGCTAACTGAAATTACCATAGAGGCTTCCAAGAACAAGAAATAACACTATCTGGTAAAATCTATCTACCCCCGCCCCAACCAGCACATTCACACTTGTAGAATTCCTAGCGTTTGACATTGCGAAAAGCATAAGTCAGATCCAAAATTGGCCAGCAAATGGCCTATGGAGGGCCCAGGCGAGGTCGGAGCTGCAGGTCCACTCCTGCCTAGTAATAGAAAGTGAATGACAGAAGATGCACGTCTTCTTTTGAGAGGGAGCCTTGAAGAAGATGGCCTTTGCTTGGAAACACAAAAACAACAAGTGCAAAGACTTAGTGAAATGGGTTGCTAATTCTCAGTGTTTGGCTGCCAGATTTGGAGTCAAGAAGCAATTTACCCTCTGGTCCGGGTAGGAAGTGTATGGAGCGCTTTTTCCATTTGCCTTCCCAGGCAGCATGTGGCACATGTCTTCTTGAGCCAGTTGCTCTCCAAGCACCTTCTGCACTACACCTGCTCTCTGTTTGCAGCGCATTCGATAGGATAGGGTTGTGCAGCGGAACTGTGGGGAGTGAATGTACTTTGCACCTGGGGGCTGCTCTAGATTAGGCTTTTAGTTATGCATTTGTAATCCTGTCACATCATCCTGTGCTGTGCTTAGATGATATGATCCCAAAGGTGTCTCCTCCCCCTTAGAAGCCTCAAGGCTGTGGAACAGGTTGTATTCATATGCATTCCCCCTCTTTCTCTCTCTCTCCTCTCCCCCCTCCTCCTTTGTCTTGTTGAGTTTTGTTCCCAGCCATCTCAACAAATCGCCAATTAAGCAGCGCAGCTGCAGGGCTTGTGTGAACAGCTGGAGAGACCATCCAGCCGTCTGACAGGGACAGGTGTTCACAGCTGGCTGGCAGCCCCCCTCCCCATCCCTGTGCTCAGGTATCAGGTGTTAGGCAGCTGGCATGAGATAACAGGCTGGGGGCTTTTCTCTCCCAGGCCCCCTTGCCTGCTGCTGAAGTGCCAGATTGTGCTGGATTACAGAAGCAGCAGCAAACATGAAAACCATGGCCCATCTCCCTTAGCGGCAGTATAGCAGCTCCCACCATTCAAAGGGCGTGTCGCCAGTTTGCTTGTTGTACACACATTGGGATGTTTTTTTGTAATTGACAGCCCTGTTTGCTGGGTGGCTGTAGGCTTCTGGACAGCATATTCAGGGTCAGCCCATAGCACTACAAGAATAGGCACACACTCCAAGGAAATTAATTAGTGGGTAATTAGTAGGAGATTTGAGGTAAAGTTCTAAGTGCTGAACCTCAACTCTGACACTGCGTAGTACTCCACACCCAAATTTATTTCTCGGTGTTGTAGTCAAAGATGGCTGCAGACACAACAGCTTGTGGTGGTTATTAAGGAGCCACAGGATCAATTGTGGTCTCAGGGCAGAAGCATCAAAGACCAAGCAACAGCCTTTTTTTGGTCTGGGCAATATTCTTTTCCAGTAGGACTTGCAACAAAATGATGCAGCATAGAGTGCTCCAGTTCAGAGATCTAGCCAGATGGCCATGCTGTTTTCCAGGATACTGCATTTCCACATACACACTTCTGGTATGTGCCTCCCACCCCAAACAGTCCTGTAGTCCTTTGTTCAGTCCTCATTGGACTATTCCCCCTTCCTCTGTTTTCAATGGGTTGTTTGTTTGTTTGTTTGTTTGTTTGTATGTTTGTTTGTTTGTTTGTATGTTGTTTCTACTGCCACAGTCTTTGAGATTTCCAGGAGCGTGCTAGTATCTAGAGCTCCAGTGGCTGATGCTGTTTTGACCACATAAGGATACACATTCAGAAAACTGGTTCATTATTAGCAAACAACAATCGTTCTCAACCCCAATCCCACAGACAACTGGATAATTGCTGGGGGTCTCCGCAGAACAGTTAACATATGTTTGTTTAAGAAATAATGCACATGCAAAACTTGCATTTTACTAAAGTTCTCTGCCCCCGTTGACATTGTTATCAAAAACTGCCAGCAGCATATTATGAAATAAACTGGCCCAGGCCAGGCATCTAAGAAATCCCCTTTAACTAGTATTTTTTTTACTGGGGGAACAGTATGCTGCACCAGTGTTCTACTGTGAAAATTATGAGCCCTAGGTCAAATCAGCCTCAGTCTCTGTTGTCTGAAAAAGATAAAACAAGTCATGGGCCACATACAGATACTGACCATTTCACCACCTTTCCACAGGGCACCGGTGGTCTGCATACCATCATTTGAGAAACTCTGGTATGTAGGATGTAATTCTGCTAAAGCAGTTCCAAAAAGAGAGAAAGCATGAAGCGACTCTATTCTTTGACTATTATTTGTCTGACTGGAAAAAAAAACATAATTCCCACGGCTTGGGGTGGGTGGGTGGGAGAATCAGAGACATAATAATAGTTACTAAGAAAAATTAACAAGGAGTATTGTGGCACCTTAAAGACCAACCAACATATTATGGCAAGCTTTCGTGGACTGCAGTTCACTTCATCATATGCAACTGTTGAAGTGGACTGTGGTCCGTGAAATCTAATAGCACAATAAATTTGTTAGCTTAAGACACCTAGTCCTCAAGGAAAGATAAGCACAAGCTAACATGCCAACCTGTTGGACAAGGAATTTGATTCACCGGGAGACTTGTGCTGGTGACAGTGGTATATATTGAAGTACGACAGACTTAAGCTAAAAATAAGACAGTAAGAGGATTCTATTAACTGAGCAGCTGCCCTTGAGAGGACAGGTAATATATGGAACCTTAAGAGCAGGAGCATCGTGCATGAATGGCCAGTGGAAACATTGTGGATTTTATTGCCCAAACTGCTCAGCATTTTTGCTATTGAAATGGCACGTCTCACCCTTTAAATCCAGACATTTGTGAACCCCAAGTATTTATTTATTTTTAATTGCCTTCTACTCACATGGCTTTCTTAAAACAAGTTTTTAAATAAAAAAAATAGATACTAGGGGTTGTCTTTGTCTATTTACATTCTAGTCGCCGAAGTCTTTTCTGAATAGTGTCACCTGCTCATTTGTTTCTTTGTATGCTTGTTTCTGTTGCGTTTCTGTCACTGGCAAACACATTTTTATAGCGGTACCCAGCTATTTAAACAGAGCTACTTAGATTGAGATGTGCATGTATGTTTGTGGCTGCTACACGTTCTTACTGGATTTTACTACATGAGCTTTAACTGCTCAGGACTTGTGTGTCCCTGGAAAATATAGAGCCTTTCTTCTCCAACAGTGCCCTACCATTTCAACAATCTCTTCCTATTTTGCTGCTGTTGTTAAGTCACAGGGGACCAGTTTGTACATCCTTATCAGAATCTGCTCTGTGAGTCAAGTTTGATGGCTAGGTGGGGTTGCCCACTTGTCAATCTCATGCCGTCACATGATTGGACATAGCACCCACCTGTTAAAACCCCTTGCACTTTGCAAATCCACTTTTAAGCCCCCAGTCGTCCCTATTTTCCCATTGCAGAGCTAGTACCAGTTTCAGCTTTAGATCTGGAAAACGGGGCAAAGATTAAAAATCTCATTGCACAGCACCACTCACAGCTGGAGCTCCCGGCAGCAGCTTTCAGGTTTTAAAAATTAAGATACTGGGAGATCTGACATGGAGCTCTTGCATCTCATGTAGTTTGGCCCTTAACTCTTATTAAAAACAAGGGGTACATACTCATTATTTAAAATAAAAATAAAAATTACTAAGCTTGATTCCGGACTAGCCCAAAGTACTCTGTGGTTCTCTGAATGTAACCTGCAGTCTGCATATACTTGAGTCCCAGAGGAAGTAGCCTGATATGTTCTCCTTGTACTGATTTCATGACAGGTTTTAGCAGGACTTCCCTTGCCCATAATGGTATATCATATTTCTGTGGTAAGCATGTACAAGTGCTGAAAGATCACTTTGAGCTGGGAAGATTCAGGATGTGCCTTTCCACCCAGGACTAGGAGGTCTGCTATGTAGAATGGCAGAGTGGGGAACCTTGGGCTTCCGTGGCCTCTTTTTGCTTTGTTTCTAAGGGCCTTCACAACCACACACGTATCTCCCGAGAGGGAGACAGTCTGTGAGTCTTGGGGTTGAGGACATCAAGGATGGCACTTTGCTCCCTGGCTTCCCACCTGTAGCATCCTGTTTCTCCCTAAGAGTGGTACAAAGGAGGGCAGCTTGAGTCTGCACATTCCTTGAAAAAACGGCTGATTTAGAAGCAGTGTGCATATCAATCAGGGTATGCAATTGGTTCTGTGTTGTTTTGGAAGGGGGAAATGGTTTGAGAGCTCCTGAAATATACATCAGGATAAGATCACAATGTGTGCAACCAGTGGGGAAACAGCAGGAGTCATTTCTGAAAATTGATCCATTTGGAAAAGATAGATCCCTTGTGAGTTACTAAAACATCCTTGTATTTCTGGGTTTGCAGGCAATTCTCAAACAAATTCTAATAACACCCAAGTGGCAGGTCTGTGGGCATTACTCTCACAGAACTGCAGGGCAAGAGTGAGGCTTCAATTACCTCTGAGCATACCTTCAGAGGAGGAGGGGCAATTGTCATGCAAATGAGAATTCTGGCAAATTTCATTCCCATTATAAATCTAACTTTAAACCTGCATGGAAATACCCTGAAACAAGGTCTTTCAAAGCACTAATAAACACTCTTCACAGATTAGTTCACATTGCTCAGATTACAGAGTGACACAAGCGAGGTGCACAACCATCTCAGCTGTGCCTGTAGGACAAGGGATAGTTTTGCAGCAATGGGGGGGCCAAAGAAGGAAACCAACCCTCTTCAAGAGGAAGGAAAATGTGGTGATCTAGTGGGATCAGCAAGCAAGCAATTCATATGCTCCCTGGGCTTTCATTCCAGGCTCTCTACAGATAATTAAAGTTTAGCTCTTAGTACATGTTAAGTGCTGTAGAAATAATATATGATGACTATGTCTTTGCATATACCACTTCTGCAACACATATTGGAATCTGACTGTTTCAGCGGAGTTATTGTGCAGTGAGCGGGTAGCTTTTATGAAGGATAGATGTACCATACACGCCAACTGCTTCATAGACCTGTTCACTGGCAGGCAGAGAGAGACACAAGGAATTCAAAGCAGCCATTGCCCACACACTCTTTCCCATAGACCTGCAACAGCTGAATCCTGGCAAAGGGGGCCTATTCAGACTGTGAGCTGGTCCACAAGAGTGAACGAAAGAGCACGGCTAAATACTAATCCATCTTTCCATCTGTTAAACCATGCACTTTCTCCCTGATTCCTTGCCAGGACCGGCTTCTTTAAAGAAGTCAGGGAAGCTGGATTTCTGCAGTGCCCTGTCCTCCCACACCACCTCCCCGAGAATGGCTTTCACCCATCACCCGCTGCCTGTCCTAGCAGGAGTCAGACCAGGTGAGAACAAAGCCATTTTCTTAGGGGGGCAAATGGGTGGATTGCGGGCAAGGGTGGGGAGGCAAGGGACAGAGCTGTCTCCCTGAAAGGGCATGTCAGAGTTCTCAGTCATGTCGGTTCTGGCAATGGTCTCCTGCTCGCGCGCGCGCGCTCTCTCTCTCTCTCTCTCTCTCTCTCTCTCTCTCTCTCTCTCTTTCTCTCTCTTTCCTTTGTTCTTTCATTTTCTTGCTTTCTCTTTCTGCTGCTGAGGCAGCTTAACACGAGGATTGTATAATGCATCCTGGAAGACCGATCATTTTGGTGGGATGGGGTTTTCACCAAGTTTTCCTGCTCCATTAATCCGGATCGACTTGGGCAACATCGAGTCAAAGATGACCGTAGTGGACTAGATGTTCTGGTTTGACATACGGCAGTTTCGTATGCTTCTATGAGAACCCTATGGAAAAAGAGTGTCCAGAATTAATTGGGTTTAGATTTAGATATCTGGAAAAACACATGTAGAACATCCATTGGGGTGTTAAATATGAAATTCTAAAAGACACCAAAGTAGCACATCAAGATACACTCAGGTTTGTATGTTGCGTTTCCTCCACCCCACCCCACCCCACCCCGCAAATTAGCTTTCTACCCCAGATTAAAACAACAACTGCTGTGGAGTTGTAAGCCCCACTGAAGGGAAGGTGACTTAGGCAAGTTTTCAGTACCTTTCTTAGAAATCTATATTTTCAAAGCAAAAATTACTTGCAGTGTATTCTAAGTGTCTGCTTAGAGAC